>NC_056745.1:1389551289-1389679484 GCF_019279795.1 Protopterus annectens | reverse complement strand
TTAAATATAAGGAAAATAGTTTTGTTAAAAGCAAACTGCATAAATCAATTATTGTTTAAAAATAGTTGTTAGATGGTCAAAAAAGTAAGAATTAAAAAAAAAAGATGAAGGATATTATTAGCTATGATGTAGGCTTTTTGGTATGAAACTGTAGTATACTGTTTTACGACTGGTTATGTTCAGACGTACTATGTCTAATTTTTGATGGTGATATGGAACACTTCTTTGTATTCCCTCTCAGGAAAGTGTCATCATCCTCAGCTCTTATTCCCACCTTATACCAATATCTTATCTAAAATTCATCAGCAGTGTTTCAGATGACAGAATTAGTTTGAAACAGCTTAGAAATGTTCATGCAACCATTCTTCAAATACTTCCTTTTAAATATATATTTTAAATGTCCGGTCCCCTAGTAGTTTTACTATTTTTGCTTGCTTTTTCTAACTGTTAAGTTTGGGGTATATTTCAGTTTTACTTACAAGCTCTTGCATGTGCTTTTAATTTAACAGTTTTTTTTTTCATTTGTGTTTATTTGTTGCAGCTTTTTTTTTACCAATAATGCCCATCTACCATCCTGCTTTTAATTTGAAGTGAAGCTGTACTTTTGCCAGTGCCTACAGCTGGAGTGCCCAGAGCTATGAAAGCTCAGATGGCTTGCCCAAGTTCTCACACTGTTTGCCAGTTGTAGGACTTGAATCTCTAAATGTCATACCTTTCAAGCCAAAGAACTTTCAAGAAGAACCATATGGCAATGCAGATATCTTGTATAAATTCTATTATGTTGGGTGTATCATAATAATGCTACTCAAGCTGAAGATATAGCCCATTACATCCATATGCTGAATAAAATGATCTGAGACCAGACCCCTGAAACAGATGGAAGCAAATCTGCTGTAACAACATATTACCCATAGATGGAGAAATTACACTGCTGGAAAATTGTACATAAGAAAGAAATATATTTTATGAATGCTAATAATTGCAGACTTTTAGTTCATTGTTAGGTAAAATTTATTGTCATTGCCATGATTTCTAAAATAAATGTTTCTTTATAGAAAGAGGCATGCCATCTTCTATGTAATGTGAAAATCAATTTCACTTTAGTACAATATTAGGTCATAAATTCCAATAGAACCTTTTGGATTTTCTTTAAAAATGCATACTTGTTGTTGCCTCAGTCAATACATGATAGGTTGTTTTTTAGTGTTAGGGTAGTGGTGCTTCTTTCTTATTATAAAATGATTAGTCTTTCCTTTCAGGACTCCTAAAGTGGGTGATAAGTGAAGCATTTCATGTCAACAAAAATCTATAAGCCATTAAAGCAGAAATAACCAATCAGCATTCACTAAAACCATTCTGAAAAAGGTAGATTTTTTTTATTTTGTATGAGTTATCCTATTGTTGTTACAAATGCAGCTATCATTTTGCCATTAGTTTGTGATATAGGTTTTATGTAGAAGCATATGTTTCATCTCATGGAATAGTAATATTTTAAAATGGCATGGGATAAGTGTGTATGTGTTTATATCTTTGTATGTTTGCACATACATGTACACACATACATATATTTGCATGTATATGTGTGTTTGCATAAAACATTATGTGTATAATATATACATTTATAATTTGTGGATACAGCATGCTTATGCCTGTTTAATTTCTCATTCTTTGCCACTATCCATGGTAAAAACTTACAGTAATTATGGGTAATGACATTTGAATGAGTTACATTATGCAGATATAGGTTTGATTCCCACAGCCTTCACTTCCAGAGCCTGTGTCTTGGAGCTGGTCATAAATTATATTATTCCTCCTGTGACAATCCCCAAAACAGGAAGTTAGATGCTTGAAGTCAAATCCTCCTGTTAAAAAGACTAAAAGGAATAATTCATATGCTCCTGCACTGAAGTACTATGGCAGGTCTTAAATGCAGCTAATAGGTGTTTATTTTTTATGTAAATAAATAGTAAGTAAATAAAACTGGGTTCTGTAAGCAAAATATTTTATTATCTTTACAATTGTCAGCAAAGTGCACGTAAAACATTTAAAATCATAATGCTGGTGCTCCTGTGAGATTTTCTTGTAAATGTTATGCTGATGTGATGTAGCCATGCATATTATTTGAAAGTATACTTATAAATGGCGGTCCTGTCAATGTCATAAATTCTCATGGCATTTTTTACATAACGTGACTAAATGCATTTAGCATAAAAGCATCCAATGGAACACAGGCAAGTTCTGCACAAAGAATATTCACAATGGGGACATAATCTATGTAGATATATCTTAGGTGTGTCATCTTTGAGGAGTATCTGCTAACCCCATATCAACATGTAACTAAACACATGAGACTCAAGCCTGAGAAAATCATACATTCTGTAATAATGGAGGAGACAAGCACCATTGTTATTGGTTCAACACGAAACACTCTTGCCTTAGATGCTGGAAAATTATGAAGTCTGTGGGTTCTACTTCCAAGCCAAGCCTCTGGATGCATATTGCAATACTGACACAATAGTACAGCAGAAGGAGTGAATGCACTCCTAAAGGTGCCATCCTTTCCATGAGGTGTTAAGGTGAGGTGCCATCTTCCAGATTTGGTAGTAGCTCAGGTGTAAAAGACCTCATGACACTAATTAGAATGATTAAAGATGTTTTCTTTGCATTCATACTACAGAATACATTTAAAAGTAGCACATCACATTATATTTACAATATGTGCATACCTAATTTTAAACCTCTGATTCTCATATTATCCTCTTTGTGGTTTTCGCCAGAGCCACAGCACTATTGTCTTCATTACATCCATATTATCCCATTTCCTATTAAATACATTTCCTCTTTCTTTCCTTTCCACTCAAACTGTATGTTATGTTTTTTCTATACTCTTTGCATTTACATATCCAATATTATCATATAAATTATCTAAAATCATATCCATGTTAAACTTTCTAAACCATTCAAACTTACCCAGGATTTGACAAAAATCCTTAAATTCTTTATACTCTAAGAATACATTCAATGTTTCTCCAATCCCCCAAATAGTACATTTTCATTTATCCTCTGTCTTATGTTGCATAAATGCCCTAACTGGAATTTATTAAATAATCTCCATAAATAAATATTATCACTCACATGCTTCCATAAAATGAATCTACTTTAACTGCTCACATCTAAACTGCTCACAGAGCACAGTGTCTCAGTCATGCACTCCTCTGTCAGGCAATGTGCACTGCTCCCACTTGTGCTGCATTCAGGTGGGGTACAGCAGCCACCAGGAAGGGGTGCACTGCCAATTAAACATGTATCCAAGTTTGAGTGAAGTAAGTACTGCAGGTGTGGGTAGGGAGTGGAAGTTTAACAGTTACTCTTAGGGGTGACTGTGGAATTAAAGGGTATCAAGCAGGATTTCTGATTAGGCTTAAGGAACAAAAAAGAGTTTTAGGCATAGGAAGTGAACGGGGAATTTAGTGTTGAAGAGAAATCAGGGGACTGTAGGCTTAGTGGACAAAAGAATTTAGGGTTAGAGGATGATTGGGGAATTCTGTCTTAGGGTGTAACCAAAGAATTTAAGTTTAGGGGATTAGGGAATTTAGGGACAGGGACTGAACTGGATTAAAAAAAATGGCAGCACCCTGTGTGGCTGTGGCTGTGACAGCTCATGCTAGAGATATGCGCATTTTGTCTTCTATTGCACAGAAAATCTCAAAAGAATCAGTTTCTGCACTTCTAATTGAAGGTACAATACCTTATAGTAGACAGAATGTACGAGAAATTAAACAATTGACATCTACATGTTGCTGCTTGGATGCCTTGAATTCTGCAGAGTATCTGGGGCCTACTACTTGCACAGGTATTTTAACTCCTCATACTCTAAAGTGCCTGAAACTGGTAGAACAGGTTTCTTGAATATGCTGGACAAGAAAAAAGAGAAAGAGATGTCAGAGAAGAAGCAAAAGAGGTTGCAGAGCAGGTATTAATGTAAAGATAAAAACAACCCCCCACAGGCCTGTACCACCAACTATACTGCTAGCTAATGTTAGATCACTGGATAGCAAGATGGACTACTTGAAACTGGAACTCCAACAAGAACAAGGTGTTTATTTTTTATTACTGAGATGTGGCTACATGATAATATAAATGATAGTGCAGTAAACTTAGAGAATTTTATGCTGTTTCATCCAGACAGAAAACATAGTCTGTGTGGAAAGGCCAGAGGATGTGGAGTCTGCATCAATGTTAACAAAAGATGGTGCAGCAACTGTGAAACCATACTACCACACTGCTGTGAAACCATACTACCACACTGCTGTGAAACCATACTACCACACTGCTGTGAAACCATACTACCACACTGCTGTGAAACCATACTACCACACTGCTGTGAAACCATACTACCACACTGCTGTGAAACCATACTACCACACTGCTGTGAAACCATACTACCACACTGCTGTGAAACCATACTACCACACTGCTGTGAAACCATACTACCACACTGCTGTGAAACCATACTACCACACTGCTGTGAAACCATACTACCACACTGCTGTGAAACCATACTACCACACTGCTGTGAAATCATACTACCACACTGCTGTGAAACCATACTATCACACTGCTGTGAAACCATACTATCACACTGCTGTGAAATCATACTATCACACTGCTGTGAAACCATACTATCACACTGCTGTGAAACCATACTATCACACTGCTGTGAAATCATACTATCACACTGCTGTGAAACCATACTACCACACTGCTGTGAAACCATACTACCACACTGCTGTGAAACCATACTACCACACTGCTGTGAAACCATACTACCACACTGCTGTGAAACCATACTACCACACTGCTGTGAAACCATACTACCACACTGCTGTGAAACCATACTATCACACTGCTGTGAAACCATACTATCACACTGCTGTGAAACCATACTACCACACTGCTGTGAAACCATACTACCACACTGCTGTGAAACCATACTACCACACTGCTGTGAAACCATACTATCACACTGCTGTGAAACCATACTACCACACTGCTGTGAAACCATACTACCACACTGCTGTGAAACCATACTACCACACTGCTGTGAAACCATACTACCACACTGCTGTGAAACCATACTACCACACTGCTGTGAAACCATATTACCACACTGCTGTGAAACCATACTACCACACTGCTGTGAAACCATACTACCACACTGCTGTGAAACCATACTATCACACTGCTGTGAAACCATACTACCACACTGCTGTGAAACCATACTATCACACTGCTGTGAAAACTTCCTGTCCATTAAATGTAGACCATTTTACTTGCCCAGGGAGCTGAATGGGGTCAGTGTAACAGTAGTGTATATACCACCAAGTGCTAATACCACTGAAGCTTAATTTCTAGTAACTTCTGTCTACGATAAGTTAAGAGGAGTGCAGTTACATTATTTCCTGGAGACTGCTGATCACCAGAAATCATAATAACTGCTTTATAGGTGACAGCTTGGAATCTGTGCTTATATTCTGATCCTGGTGAGAGTAGGAGCAGAGGGCAATGATTCCTGACTCGTTCTGGTTGGAGAGCGAGTGTCTGTGCTTAATGTACCTGATTGGTCTGGTTACTATTCGAGGCATCTACCAGAAAAAGGCTACAAGCCTGCAGACTCTTGCATCATCTGGGACAAGACTGTGGATCACTAAACAGGCTGTGGCCTGCTTCTCTTCTTGGGATTGGTGCTAACATTTTACTTCTGGTGAGAGAAGAAGCAAAGGAGTATTGTATCCCAGCAGAGTGAAGCTGTGGTGAGACCAGCATTAGTAGTAGCCAGGCAGTAGCCATTCATGTGACTCCCCTCTTTTCATCATTCTTGACAAGCTAATTCTTTATTTTTCAGTAAATACTGCTTGACGTCTTTCTAACTTCAGAATATCTGCCTAAATACTTCATCCTTAAATTTTCAGGGTCTAGGTATTAGTTTCCCCTCAAATGTTTGGCAGTGCTCTAAACAGACTCAGACACCTTGAGTAAAAATTTTCTTGTAAAAGGAATATATAAGTAAACAGCTCCAGTACTTAGTAAGAATGACCATCCCTTCTGGCATTTCTAAAGGTCAGTTCCCTGTGCTTTCTCCTATTAACCTGGTGACCTTGGGCATTCTGAGGCAGTGCAGCAACTGCCTCATGTACACAGCCAACCCTCTCCTCTTACCTCCCAACACTCAGACTTGTGAAAGATGCAGTTATATACCCAAATTGGAAGCCATGCACTCTCAAGCCATGACTGGAATAACTGGTCAAGAGGAGAAGGTCAACATAAAAACACAAACTGCACACCCACCTTCACAGAGGTTCTCAATAGAAATCTACCCAAACAGCAGAGACCTCCAAGGCAGAAATGCACTTGACCACCACAACACAGCACAAACCACAAGACCCATAGCTCACCTCCACAGTGTGCCCCTCAACCTATGCCCCTAAGGCAAAACAGCTTGTCCAATATACTAAACATAGGTCACTCGATAGTGAGGCACACTGATGTCCCACTCACTAGCTTGAATAAGGAGAAAGGTAACAGTCAGCTGTCTATCAGATGCCAGAATCTGACACATAACACATGCACTCAGGTCACTTCACAACAAGTACAAGTATGACTCTGTCACTGTCCATGTGGGTGTGAATTACCTGAGATGCACCTCCCTGGACTACATGAAAAGCGACATGGAGGAGCTCTTGGATTATGTGGCTCAGGCAGGTATGACCCTAACCCTGTGCAGCATCCTACTGTCACCCAGACTGATACTGCAGTACAAGCTTAAAATTATTGACTTCAACAATTGGCTGTTTCTGGTGTCATTCTAAGGGGATCCAGTATCTGTCTGCTTGGGATGACATGATTGACAGACCGCAATGCTTTGCCAGAGATGGCCTGCATCTGTCACCCTGGCTTTCCGGATACTGGCTAAGGCTGTTGCAACCCCTATAGTGCCTTTTTTAGGTGATATTCCAAAGACCAAATTACCACCATAGCAGCTATAAATAAATGCAATGAGGGTCATGTGGCTCAACTCTAGAAGTCTAAATCTCAAGATACACTTGCTCGAAGCACTCCTCAAAATGGAGAACATCGGCATTTGTGCTGTAACAGAGACCTGGTTTAAACCAGCAGAAAGCACCGCTGCACTACCAGGCTATAACATATTCCACATCTTTTGGTCCCAGAACATGGACCAAAGCTCCAAAGGTGGTGGCGTCTCCATATTCATAAAGGATATGCACACCTCCAGACTAGTAGCCCAGCATAACTCATCTGAGATACTTCAGGTACAACTAATCTTGGGTAAGATGGCGATTCAGGTCGTAGCCTGCTGTAGGTCTCCAACCATGTCCCAAAACTCTCACTCCATGTTCCTAAGCACCTTAGAAACTAGGGTCTATATTAGATCACCGACTGCTTAAAGAAGCGAATGGTGATTAATCGACCCTATGTAAGCGAAAGCTTACAGTCTTGAACTGTCAGAACAGCGATTTTTTTTTTCCTAGGGAAAAAAATCGCTGTTCCAAAACACATACACACAACACAAGCACACCAAACAAACAGCAATCCACACACATGCACCTAAAATCTTACAACTAACCCTACACTAAACTATACATCCACCACTAACTATCCACTTACCTTAACCCAAACTCTAACCCTAAGGTCCATCACTATCGCACACTCACCTCACCCGCTCCCTAACCCTAACTCACCTAACCCGCCCTAACCCTCATGTCCACACAATCGCACACATACCTAACCCGCGCCCTAACCCTAACTCACCTAACCCACCCTAACCCTCACATCCACACAATCGCACACTTACCTGAACCTGACCCGTAACTTTCCACCACAGCACTGAAAATACCGAAGCAACAGAAACGGACAACCAAGATCTTTCCCTAGAAAAGAATTCTGGTTTCTGTTGCTTCAATATTTTAAGCTTTTGCTCCATAGGGTTCAATATTAGAACATTTGAAGGTTTTAAACCTCGATGTTCTAATATAGACCCAGAAACTATTAGGGTCCAACCCAACACTCTCATACTAGGTGACTTCAACTACCCATCCATCAACTGGGAAAACTACTCATACAAAAATACACTGGCCCAACGCTTCCTGGAATTCATTTATTCAAATGCCCTGGACCAGCATATTTTTACCCCCACTAGAGGAAGCAACATCTTTGACCTGGTTATTATTAACATGGACAACCATTGCTCTACACCAATAGTCAGTTCCTCCCTGGTTTGATCTGATCACAAACTAATCACAATGAAAATCCACATCTCACCCACACCCCCCACAAAGGTAACCACCATGAAAAACTTCTCCAAAGCTGACGTTGGGGTCCTAAAAACAAAGGTGGCTAACTTCACTGCACCCATGTCAATGGAAAATATATGCATGACTGCCAAATCATACACCAATGCACTGTACGAGCAGGTACATAAATGCATGAAACCACCATACCCAACAGAACCAAGACTCTCTCTTCCCAAAAAAGGAAACCAATCTGGCGGTCCCCTGCCATTAATAAACTTTACAACAGAAGGAAATAACTGTTGCAGAAAAAGGTGAATTATTTATTATTTATTTTACATTTATTTTTATTTTACATTTGTTGACTGGGATAGTCTAACTGGATACATGTCCATTTTCAGTAGACGCCCGGAGAGATAAGCTCCTTGCAAAAAAATAACAAAAACATATTTACTTACAATTATGTTACAGGTTAATACAGAAATTATCATAGAGGTCTAAATACTTCACATTGCAAAACGCAGGTACAATACAAAATGCAGGTATAATATATACTAAAGTCTGGGGAGATAAGGTCTGGGATAAGAATAAATAAAAACATTTATATTTACAAAGAACATTTCAAGTTAACACAGAAATTATCAAAGATGGCAGAATACTTCACAGTGCAAAAGGCAGTGCAACTTGTGTAATATTGTTCAATGTGTGGTTTTCTAACTATTAAAGTGGTGTATATCTACATCATTACCTGTCTGTTCCACCTGCTGGTTTGGTTCCTTAGTTTGTTGGTGTTCCATGCCATTATTAACTCCCCAAGTGATGTAGACATCCTACAGAAAGGCCTCACTGAGATAAATGACTAGTGTTAAAACCATGGCCTTAAGCTTAATGCCAAAAAATGCGTCGTCATCCCCTTTGGGAAAAACTCAGTTCCTACTAATTACCACATTGATGGGAGCCCACTGAACACTGAAGGCCTTATAAGGAATCTGGGTACACAGGTTGACAGCAACCTCTCCTTCGACCACTACATTGCCACTGTGGTCAGAAAGTCCTTTGTGTCACATCTCATTACCAAGGGTTTTGCATCCAGGAAGAAAGAGGTCATCATCTCTCTCTACTCTTCCCTCATTAGGCCATTCATCAAGTATAATGCCCCATTTGTCAAGTTCCTCAATAGACACATGCAACAGCTGGAAAGGCCACAAAAGTACCTCATGAAGAGGATCCTAGGCCTTAAGCAGATGTCCTACATGGGCAGACTCAAAAAAACTCCAGCTATTCTCTGTCTCATATCATCTACTAAGATGCGATCTCTGCTTGACTTACAAAGCCATGTCTGACCCAGCTCTCTTAGAAATGCTACATCTAAAGAAATCCTAATCCCTCCTCACCACATGCTCCAGAGACCTTAACCTCATTACTATAATCAACAGAACACGATGGAGGGACAGGTTCATAATCCAGAGACTGGCCATGCTCTGGAATAGACTCCCCATACATGTCAAGCAGAGTACCTCACTGGCTGTCTTCAAGAGAAATCTTGATGAGTGGATGGGAAATTGAAAATTCACCCTGGGGATCACTCCAGTGGCTCTACTTGATAGAGGCACTGGGAACTAACGTTGGGTGGCACGATGCCAAGGCACTTCTATGGCTAGGATTGTAAAGGCTCCAGGGCCATTAGCCTAATACACACATCTGACCCTATGAACCTATAAACTATGCAATCACATAGGTGAGCTGCAGGGCAAATATCTTGACTTTGTACACATGGCAGCTGGTGACTTTAATAAAGCAGATCTGAAAGAAGTACTCCCACTCTACCATCAGTATGTGGACATTCCTTCAAGGGGTGATAATATCCTGGACAAGGTGTACATAAACTTAAAGAAAGTTTATAAGTCAGTGCAACTTCCACAAATGGGAAACTCTGACCATTCTATTATCTTGCTATTGCCAGTTTACAAACCTTCAGTGGTTAGAGAGAAATCCACAAAGAAACAAATCAGGGTATGGCCCAAGGGGGTTATGGAGGCCCTCCAAGGCTGCTTTGAAAGAAACAACTGGGGTATGTTCAAGGAGGCAACCACAGTGAATCAGTGTCTGAACATTGATGAATGCACTGAGGTAGTAATGCACATTTCAAACTGTGTTGATGGGGTAACAAATTACAAGAGTGTCCCTATTAGAGCTAACCAGAAGCCATGGCCCACCCCTAAGGTATATGAGCTTCTGAAGGAGAGAAATGCAGCTTACAGGGCTAACGACAAAGCAGCTCTAGGTGTTGCAAGAAGTAATCTGAGGAGGGGTATAAAGGAGGCTAAGATGGAGTATGGCAGAAAGGTACAGAGCCACTCTGAAGACATGATGGCTGCCGGGAGACTATGGCAAGGCATACAGGAAATCACGGACTACAAAATCAGTTCAGAACAGCATCAAATTCCTGGACAGTTTGAACAACTTCTTTGGTAGATTTGAGGAAAGAAACAACAGGTTGGCACTAAAGCTACCCACTGATGAGAAGGATGCAATACTCAGCCTCTGCACAGAGGAGGTAAGAAGAGAGTTAAGGAGAGTGAACTGAGCAAGGTGTTAAAAGATTGTGCTGATCAACTATGCACAGTGCTCAAGGAAATATTTAACATCTATCTTGCCATGGCAAACATACTCTCATGCTACAAGGAAACTAACATCACACCACTACTTAAGAAAACCACTCCTTCCAGCCCTAACGACTACAGACCAGTCGCCCTGACATCCACTGTTACGAAATGTTTTGTGCAGCTGATCAAAAAGCATCTTTCATCATGCCTACCTCCTGATTTTGACCCTCTGCAGTTTGCGTACAGAGCTAACCATTCCATGGCTGATGCCTTATCAGTAGCACTACACATCTCCTTTAAGAATGTAGAGGGCAAAGACTGCGATGTAAGGATGCTGTTCATAGACTTCAGCTCTGCATTTAATAAAGTGGTATCAATGCAGCTGATAAAAAAACTGGCATATTTAGGAATCAGTAAACATTTCTGTAACTGGATCCTGGACGTCCTTATTCAGACCGCAGAGGGTGTATTCAGGTAAGAACACATCAAAGTGCATCACGATTAACACCGGGGTTCCACAGGGATGTTTTCTCAGCCCATTGTTATTCACCATCTTGACCCACGACTGCTATTCTAAGCACAAGTCCAACCATATCATCAAGTTTGTTGATGACACCAGTCATGGGGCTCATCACAAACGAGGGTGAAAGGGCATACAGAGAAGAGGTGGCATCTCTGATCAGTTGGTGTGAGGGGAACAGCCTTGACCTGAATGTAAGCAAGACCAAAGAGATTATCATTGACTTCAGAAAAGGAGAACAAACCACCCAGTGCTCAGGATTAGTGGTGAGAGTGTGAAGAAAGTTAAGAGTATGAAATTCCTGGGTGTGCACATATCAGTGGATCTCTCGTGGTCGGAAACACTAGGCAACTGGTCAAGAAAGCGCACCGATGCCTCCACTTTTTAAGAAGGCTGAAAAAAGCTAAGCTTCATCTTCATATTCTCTTCACCTTTTATAGAGGTACAATAGAGAGCATCCTCACCTGCAACCCCACAGTGTGGTTTGGAAGCTGCACAGTTACAGAAAGGAAGATGTTACAAAGAGTGGTGAGGATTGCAGAAAAGGTAACAGGTTCTAGTCTTCCATCGATACATCTTTATTCTGCAAGAAGCATCCAAAAGGCCACCAAAATAATACAGGATGACACGCATCCTGCACATGGACTGTTTAAGCATCTGAAATCAGGCAGAATATATCCCAGCTTTCACTGCAGGTCTACAAGATTCAGTAACAGTTTCTACCCTACAGTGATTAGACTTCTGAACTCAGGCACAAGTCTCAGGGGTCTGGACACATAATAGGTCAATTTTTATTTATTTGTGCAATATATACTTACATATTATAAGTAAGTGCAATATGTATTTATTATAGCCATAGTCAGTATTATTTAACTCACTCCGGTGCAATATTAGACATAACTTGGGCATTTCAAAAGTTGTTTTGTTTTATTTTAAATAGAGTACTTAATTTAACTCAGGGGAGGGTATTATTTTCATATATGAGTGTTGGTAAATGTCTCTGCTCTTTCTTGCATGTATTGGGAGTAGTATTGTATTTGTTAGTTATGTTTATTCCTTTACTTGTATGTGTTGTTTCACTTTCCTTTGCAATATCAAGAATTGAGCTGATGCACAAAATTTTGTTTAGGCTACACATGTGTAGTTCTAAATGACAATAATGTTTATTTTAACTTTGACTTTGAATGGGGAATTAGGTTTAGGCAGAACATAGGGAATTTAAGGTTAGGGAGTGATCGGGGAATTTAGGTTTACCAACTGAGCTGGCATTTTAGGGTTACGGAGCGAAAGGGAGTGAGAAGGAGTTTTATAATTAGGACTGGGAATTGAGATTTAAAGTACTGTTAAATAACCAGGTTAAAGTTACAGTTCTGGGAGGACTATGTATATTTTTAATATCAAGCTAGTGGGAGGTCAAGCATTTGCTGTTTATGGCAAGTGACAGCAAGGGATCTCTCCAGTCTGGCATCTCCAGATCCAGGGTAAACTCATGTGCAGCTTGAAAAATTGTTAAAATTCTCTCAGAATCAGGACACAAATGGGAGCATTTTAGAATATGTAGATTTTTAAAGGTAGGACAAAAAAATATGAGTTTTTAAATGCAAACAACAGACACAGATATTTATTTTTGTATCATCTCTGATACATCAGTATTCAGAGATCTGATGATCATAACAGAGGAAAACCAGCACAAAGATATCTGAACTCTACAACACACCTAAATAACTGAAATTGTTGGTATAAATTGTTAAAGGAGCAGAGATATTAACTTCCAAACTGTTAGCGACATTTTTGAGGAAAATGATTGTCTCAAAAAAGCACAGGATTGAGAAACAGCATGGTATATGTGGATAACATACAAGCCATGCATCTAACTCTTACAGAAAACTAAATTGCTGACAACAATTTTATGCAGAAACTATCAGCATTAAACAATGTGATAAAAATTAAAGTGCTAACATTTTCTAATTCACTGTCTCTAGGAGGTAACAAAGCATAAACATATTACATTCACTAAATCATTTTGGACCCAAGCTTTCCTCCTTATTTAGTCCTTTTGGACTATTATAAATATTATGCCATCCCGTCTGCAAAGAACCTATTACATTCCTCCTCATCTGATCACTTTTCTTCTGTAATTTATTTTCTAATCTGATAGTACAGAACTTTGAATACTCTTATGGAATGTCCTTCTTATTGAGCAGAGGAAGGGTCTCTTTTACCCACCAAGTGAATTTATAGCATTTTGCCCATCTTTAACAAAAATAAGAATTCACATTTAAGTCATTAGTCCTTCAAAGGCTGACAACATGCAGTGCTGTTATTAATTGTGATGTAAAATTATTGGTATTCAAAGAAGTAATTAAGTCACTTAAATCTCAGATTTTTAAAAAATTTAAATAACTAAGGCAAAAAGTCGATTAACTTGCTTAATTTTAAAGATTGTTCTCACACCACTTAAATTTAATGGTGACTGAAGAGATCCTGGAAATATCTGTCTAGCATATTTGCCTTTAGGAACGTGATGCCTCATTAAGTGAGAGCTGGCAGGGGCGAATAATTTAAAGCAGACTCTAGCTATACCTATTCATAACTTACACCTCCTTACAACAATCTTATTTACTCACGTCCTTCAGTCATCCTCTCTCCCCTAACTGTCTATCTGAATATGCCATAACCCTGTTTTTCCCCACTTCATATTGCAATACCTGTTTGCATTAAATTAACTTACCTTTAATTTCTCTAAATTGGCTAAAATTTCTCGAAATATTAAATCATTAACATACAGTTGTAGCTGTTATTAACCAATGTTTTCATGTTTTGTCTAATTTGGTATAATTGGTTAAATTGTAGATTTTTTTATTGATATTTATTGCATTATTTTGTGAAGATTCTAAATGATTGCTCTTAAAATCTTTTAGTACTTCTTTGGAACTATTCTCCTAGGGCCTCTGTTGAAAATGGGCACTTATCCAGTAGCACTTTCCTAGATGACAAATGTCAGTAAATAAATAAATAAATAAATAAATAAATAAAGAGATGTGATGAGCTTGAAGAAGCAATTGTAAATTACATTCCTTAACACATGGTTTAAATAGAAAACTGATTGGGGGCTAGTCACAGGCACTGCTGTATAAGTTACTAGAAGCAAAAATGCCGCATCGTAAAGAAAATATAAAATTCTACTAGGGGCTGAGCCATACGAGAGAGAGACAGAGGCTATGAATGAGTGGGAGAGGCAGACTTTGCTTATAAAATGGACTTCACTAAGTGATAGTCAATATGGCCAGTAAAGAAAAAAAAGATGAATTCTGGAAATCAATGACCAATTATATGTCCACTGCAGACAACTTCATGGCTAATTTCAACACCTGAATTAATGGCCTGGCCTTATGTTGGCTGCAGAATATTTTCATGTTTTGTTATGGTTACTTGTTTACTTCCCATGCCACTAGAACACCAGTCAGCCTTATGATTTAAATTCACATGTGGCACTCTGCAATATTTAATTACATGATTTTATAAAATATTTTACAGCTGTATATTTTTATCAGGCATTAGCCAACATTGTGACACCCTTGGGATTCAGGAATGAGGTACTGCAATTCATGCATGATATTCTTATCCACACCCCTAATGTAGAGAAGCATTAGGAAATTTTGTTTGTTGCCTCTGAAGCGTTACAAAAACTGGCTCGAAAATGAATCTTAACAAGGTCTAGCTCATGCAGCCAGAGTTAATGTTTCCAGAAATAACTACTATAGGACATGAGAGGAACAGTATCACAGAAATGTATAGGTTTTATAAAATGTTTCTAGAGAATTTATGAACTTTTGCTCAAAAGGAGCAATCACTGTATGGTATGCTGCAATTGATACAGCATTCTTACTACCATTTAAAATTGACATCTGAAAACTGCAGAATTATTTGAGAATTAAAACATGTACTGACTAATGCTCCTACTTTGATCAGTGCAGACCCAATACATCCATTTCACATACGAGTGCATATCAATGATGAAGCTATTTCAGCCATGTTGTTACAGAAATGGCCCAAAGAAATCATGAGGTCAAATCTTGACATCATTCTTTGGGATATTTACCCCAGCTTTTGGACCTAGTTGAAAAGATATTTACTCTTGTATGAATCATATATTAGGGTTCCAATGAGTTATGATGAATCCGAGCATATTGTAAGATTTCCTTCTTTAACCTTGCATATCTCAAAGATGACCACAAAAATGATGCTGATACACAAGTATGTGGGTATTATTTCTCAAAGAACGGCAAACTGGTTGCTAAATTTTGAAAAAAATCTAAGTGCACAAACTGGGCAAAAATAGTACTTGGCTCAAGTAATGAAATATGCATGGCAAGGTCAGAAATTACAGCACTACTAGGACGTTGTTGTGTCTTCTCTTTTTGGGAAGTAACACTAGAAAGGTATTCATTTTGTTTATATCAATGGTGCCCAGTTTTGATGCAAATGGACTCTGTGACATAGACGATATTATTTGGATCCCATGTGGGCAACTGCTGTTTAAATACAAGTTATCTGTTTTGTATGTTTGTTGAAAGGGAAGAACTTGAAGCATCTTCGCATTTTATGGAAATTTGGGTTAAACCAATTAGCATATTCAGTGACAATATTTATTTGGCTTCTTTATTTATGCTGCATTTACTGGTGCAGCCCAAGAGGTGGATGACTGATCAACAATGTAAACCTTTGCTAAGATATAAGAATAAGTTTGGATAAAGGACTCAAACTGCCAGATCAGTGCACAATTTGCCAGATTAAAGCACATCAAACGATTTCAAATGAACATATAATTGGGTAATACAGTGATGCACAAGCCAGCCAAAAACACAGCCCTGAGTGGAAAGGAGGAGTCCAGCTACAGGTCCAGCTATAGCAAAGTCCGAGCAAGCTATTCAGGATGAGAAGACGTCTCCTCTAAATAACTTGATATAATAGAAAGGAAAGACTGTGATCAGTTCTGATATTTTGTCTAAGCTGAAACCCAAAAAGGTAGATAAAGAAAACAGTTGTATTTTCGGAATGTTAACGGATGCAGGTGCAAATGTGGGGTTTGAAGGATGGCTTAATGGCTAAGGCGTTTGCCTTACATATACAAGGTGCAGGGTTTGAGTCTCACAAGGGATAATTGTCTAGGCATAAAATGGCTTGCGAGGGCAGTTAGCTTAGTATTAAAACTATGAACTATAAACCTATGCAAAAGATCTTGCTTTAAATACAGTAGCAATATACTAAACTTCTGCAACAATCTTATGTTGAGTAAGATTTTATGAAGGAATGATTAAAGAGAGGTGAACTGAAACCAAAACATAAAAGGCTAATAATAGTGGTCCACAGTAACGGGCTATACATTTTGGTTTGCAAAGTCCATTGAAAAGGTGGGAGAAACAGACACATGCGGGTTCTATAACACAGATCTGGAAAGAGTCACACATCTCTTTGCTGGGCATGGTGTGCTCATACCTGAAGGTCTGTTTACTGAAAGGCACAACAATATGTCAATAAGTTGCAATGGGGATTGTGCAAATACTAATATGGAGAGGAAGTTGAGAATCATTGGAAACATGAACCACAAAGTATTATCAAAAATAATGACATTTCTATCACATGGGAGCACCCAACACTAACAGTTCAAAAACAGATGCAAGAAAAAAATAGATATAGTAGCCCAATAGGAAAAAGACATAAATAGCATTACTCAATGAAACTGATACACCCAGTAATTATGGTGGCTTATGTCCTCCCCGCGGTCGAGTGGTGTTCGAAAGACATGTGTAAATGGGCGTGCCTTCGTTGAAGGCTGGGCGTCGAGCTGGCACCTCTGCACCATAAAAATCTACTGCCAATCATTAGCGGACTGGAGTTCCACTGTGGTGACCTCTAACTGGGAAAAGCTGAAAGAAGAACAACATATATGGAGAGACGCAAAGTCAGAAATACCAAGATTTGCAGGCAGAAATGAGAATAATGTGTAAGAAAGACACCCAGACAATTGCAGTAGTAAGAGCAACAGGAATAATAATTAAATATGCTACCAAAACATTTAACTCTGTATGAACTGCAGAACGAGACAATCCTCAGCAGCACAGTGGTACAGCAGTTAGTGTTGTTGCCTCACAACAAATGTTTTTTTGGTTCAGTTCTTGGCTGGGGTACCTTCTGTGCAGAGTCTGCACGTCTTTGCATTCATGCAGGTTTCCCCTGGGTGTTCTGATTTCCTCCCACATTCCAAAGGCGTGTCTGGAGTATTTCTCACCAGGCTGTCACTGAAAATGGGCTCTGTCCTATCTGGACTTTCCCAGTAAAAAATATTAAATAAATAAAGATAAACACTGTGGATGTTGAAGAGAGCACTCTTGAATATCACCAGAGACTGATGCAATGGTAATTTACTGAGCTCAATATTTGGGGAAATTAAACTGAGGATTCTCCAAATGTTATTGAACGTGGTAATGGACTACCTTTTGTAGTACAAGTTAAAAATATGTGCAAGCAGCAAACATTTCACGCGTCCTATCATCCTGTAAGCAGATATGGTATTGAGAATGAATCATGCCATAAAATCCATGGTGACTAAAATGATACAGTAAAATGAAAAAAAAATAGTTAACTTACTAACCTAATGTGCTTTTGTCTAGCCTAATCTCAATAAAAAGTTAGCAGGATTACTACCTTTTTAGTTGATAACCAACTAGAAGGTATCAGTTCATTTAGCTGCAGATGTTTTTTTCTTTTTATTTCTTTCTTTCATAGAAATAGTCAGACTGTAGTACATAATGTCAAGTGATTTGAACAGTTGCAGATTTTTCCAGAGCTGTTAAAGTCTGTTGCCAGGAATATGCCCAGGAAGGGGATTTTATTCAAACATGCTAACCAGAAGCATTTTATCTACAGATGCAACTTTGAACACCAATAATGAGTAATGATTAAGAGCTATAGAAAAGCAAGTACATGGAAGGGTAATTGGTAAGGGCCTTTTGTTTTTTAATAAAATGCTTGCCTCCACATTTATAGAACTTCAAAGAACAAAAGCATCTGGGGACAGGAAGCCAAAGGAAGTACATTTAGATCAGTGAAAGTTCAGAAAAGCCTAATTTATGACTGTTGAGAATTGATATATGCTCCACTGGCATAGATGAATAAAGCCCTGACTATTACCCAGGTACAATTAGCAGCTTAGACAATGGAAAGAGTGGCAGGGAGGGATGGGCATGCCTATCCCAGGGGAGGGCTGTATGTGGGGGTCTTTTTGTGATGATTCATTAGAGGAGGCAAGGTCCACAAGGGGGGGGGGTGGTTGACCTGCTGAAGAGGTGGGGCAGTATGCCACTTGTTCACATTGCATGCCCACCCTGGACTGAACCATTTCTCCATGAAGGAGGGGGGGAAAATGGGTAGATCATACAACAACAACTCTCACCCCCTACCCCCTGACTGGGTGAAAGGCATGCTAAGTCCCAGGATACCTAAAGATCTTCAACCAAATGCAGCATACCATAATAAGTCTAGGTGGCAAGGAGTTACCTGGTCTATCCAGCATGGACAGGACACTAGGGTGCCAGGCCAGTACCAAATGAAGGAAAGAAGTAATCCAAAAATAAATTATGTGTTTTTCTTGTTTTCCTTAGAATGACCATCAGTTAATAATAATAAAAAAAATAGGTCTGTAGAGTGTTAGAGTGTTAGAGGTCTTTACAATTGCTGAAACTATTCAAGACCTTTCACTGCACAGAATTCCTAAAGCCATCAAAACAAATAAGTGTATAACTCCCATTGGAAAAACAATCACTCAGTGCAAAAGACAAATGAAAAGTATTACTTCAAACCAACAGTCATAATGTATATCACTTTGGTTACATTTTTAATATTTCTGTAATCAGTATGCTCACTTGTAATATATGATTCATGCAGCCAGTGGAAAGAAAATGCAATAATTAACTGCATCATTCACCGGTATAAATAATAATGGTTGGTGGATATGAAAATTATGTAGAAACGATATTTTGGAATAGTGGATAATTTCTGTCTAAAGGAATGTTGTACAAATGTGATTATAGGACAGACTATTGTTCCTAGTGTTTGTGGAACTGAATTCATTTCAAATGATGACATTTTCTTTGTTATTAATGGAATGTATTTGGATCTTTGGAAATTGGCTCCCTATTGAAATGTCTGCACTCCAAATGCAAAGTGCTGAAAAGCTGAAAAAAACAGACTGAAAACACACGAGAAGAGCAATTTCGAAAAATTGCTCTTCTCCTTAAACCTTCTTTTTGCAAGAAGGGCAAGTTCCCCTTTAGTCTCACCCACCCCCTCCAAACTTATTTATACAAAATCTGTGATCTCCATACCTTGGAGAAAAGGGAATAGACTGAGAAATGGCTTATCAGACTTAATATATGTAAGTCCAGATATTCAGCCTCCATGTTTCAGGACTCACTCTAGTGGGTCCTGACATTTCATATGGTTACCTTTAAAATCAGATGTTATTATGATATGCAAGGCTAATTGGAGAAATTACACTTATAGTGTAAACAAAATTACATTAGTAAGGCCATTTACAGAACAAGTTTGGTGTCCAGCAGGGTACCTTTTGTCAGTTTGTCATTGTCACATCATTTGAGCCTTATACCTTGTATGTAAATGGGTGAATTAGGGGATGGCATGGAATGCCTGCTTTAATAAAAGGGTAGTTTTTGAATGGAATGATTGCAGAAGTCACAGCAAAATCAAATTATATTAGACTATTCACAGTAGAATTTAGTATCCATAACTGGACAATAGTGACCTGTGATACTCAAAATTGTATACAATGATCTTTATTTAAACTGCAAACTAACACTATTAGAATCATGCAAGCAAGGCATTACATATCACAGCATGAGCAGTATAGATCATTTATATGGAAACTACACATGCCAATATCGGACATAATGCATATGTTCCCAGACTGCATCAGTTCTGTCAAAGAGAAAAATGCACTCCATCCAATGGGAAACTGCCTCTACTGTGTATAAACAGCACTGGTTAAATTGGGTATATTGTTTTAAATGGCACAGGAATCCTAATGATATGGTTGAATGTTGTTGATATCCAGTCATCTCTCATCTCTCACCTTCGGCAGCCATGGGAACTACAGATGCACAAGTCCTACTTTATAAATAGTACTAGCTATGTTCAAAGCCTAGGTTTTGTTGTCGAGATGTAACAAATTTGTATTTTCTTATGTATACTACATTTTGTTTGCCTTATACTTTATTGATTATTGTAATGTGTGCATTAAAATACTTTTACTCCTGGATCTTTTCTCCCTGGGCCTCCACTGAAAAGGGACCTGTGTCCAGTCGGACTTTCTTGGTAAATAAATGTTAAAGTATGTAAATAAACGTAAAGTACTTACTTTAAACCAAAGTCTTAAGACAATTAGTGTGAGATATCCTAGGTTGTAAGTTTACTTTCACCAGCCAGGACAGCCGGCAGCCTTTACTATCTGCTCCCATACCTGTCACCCCTTCCCCCTTCTTAGACTACAAGTATTTTTACTGTTCTTCCTCTTCAATCCTCTATAGCATACTTACTGCCCTGCACTCTTTTCTCAGTATATATTGCCTCTGCTATACAGCTTTTGTCCACTAGAGGGCAATAGTTTCCTTTAGACCACCATTCTGACTCCAATTTTAAGTAACTTACAGGCTCTTGGATTCTAATATTCTGGAAGAGCTAATACTCCCACTCTATTCTTTCTTTCTTCTAATATTCTTCACTGCCAACCCTCTCTGCATATTCTATTATCAAGGCATTGTGTCACCTTACCCTCTGCTGCTTTACTTAACTTTGCTTACTGCTCCTCTGATTGTTTTCCTAGGGTGAACTCCTCTGTGGCTCATCCCGCTCCGTTCGCCCTGCGGGCTCACTCCGCTCCCCTACCCTGCCCCTAAATTCCACCTGCCCCCGGTGGTCCTACACTTATACTCTAACTGCCACACCCCTATGCATTAGGACCAACCTCTAACTCCTCCCCTTAAAGTGCTATTACCTCTATTATATTCTCACTTTACCCCTATCTCCTCCCCCTTAAAGAACCATCACTCATTTACCTTTATCCATTACCCTACCACTCTATCCACAAATATCCCTACATTTAACCACCTTAACCTAATCAAATGGCTCAAGGATCCTGTAAACCCTTACCTTTATTACTACTCCTAATTATACTTATCATTCCCTATCTACTTACTCTCTACGAATACCATACATTCCTAGGACTGCATACCCACATCACACACACCTCTGTCCTTACCCCCAGCTCCACTCATAGTGTTAGCAACCTCCCCAGCTCAGCTAAGTACTCAGCAGCCATATTTCATAGACTCCATCATATCTCTCAATGTAACCCACTAGCTAGAAAAAATAAGAACCTCATTTTTAAACTTCTATAACTCATCCTAAAAGTTCAGGTCCACTCCCTGTTAGATGGTGATATACACCCTAACCCAGGTCCTACCACTATCACAGCTACACAGCCTGATACACCAACAAATTCAATCACACAGACACTTACCAAGCCCCCCAACTCTCTCCTGATAGCTCATCTTAATATTCGTAGCATCAATAACAAAATAGCTCACCTGCATGCCCTTATTGATGTTTATTCCTTTGACATCCTCTGTCTGTCTGAAACATGGCTTAATCCATCAATACAAGACAGTGCAGTTCTACCCCCTGGCTATAATATCATAAGACGTGACCATAACACTAAAAAAGGAGGAGGTGTAGCCATACTTTATAAGAATGGATTGCAAGTTACCTTGTTAGACTCCAAACCTCCTCTTTGCAACAATGCAGAAATTCTTCTAACTAAGGTTCAGCTTAACAAAAGCAAAGCCATATATCTATCATGTGTCTATATTCCCCCAGGCAATAACATCAACACATTAGAGGCTATCCTCAGCTGGCTCTCAAGCAACTACCCCCAAGAAACCATTATACTTGGAGATTTTAACATTAACTGGAACTCCTGTATATCTGAGCAGCCTTCTACTCATATCAACTTATATGGTTTTACCCAAACTATAACATCCCCAACCCGCACCAATAAAACTAACAACAAAACTAGTACCCTTGACTGGATACTCACTAATACCCCCCAACTAATCTATAAAACAGGCACCCTCCCTGAGGACATAAGTGATCACTTGCTTACCTATTTAATCAGAACAAAAACTGTCATCCTAAACTCTGCCATCTGTAGAACTATTCGCACTACCAAAAATTTTAACCCTGCTCACTTTCAAGCTGAACTAGTCACCTGTGACTGGTCACCCCTAAAATACCTCCCAATAGATAATGCTGTGAAATACTTTAACTCTAAATTTCTAACCATTTTAGACAGCCATGCCCCATTACGCAAAGTTAGAATTAGAACCAAACTGGCACCATGGCTCACCAAAACGACCAAACAAAAAATCCTCCAAAGAAATAAACAATGGTCCAAATTGCTCAACAAAAGCTCCTCAGACCACCTGCAATTCAGACAGCTAAGAAATGAAACAAAAAAAGCCATATTAGCCGATAAAAGAAACTACTACTACCAACTACAACAAACCAACCAAAATAATCCCCAAAAATTCTGGCGAGGTATCAATAACCTCCTACACCCTGGATGCTCAAGTACTCCCTCTCCCTCTGGCTCTGATCAAAACAATCCCATCCAAATAGCAGACTCATTTAATACTTTTTTCACTGAAACCATACAATCCCTAGCCAACCAGCTATCCTCTAGCATCCCAGGCTCTGCCACAACCTTTACCAATAATTCTCATCAATTTCATTTTCAGCCAGTGCCCACTTCACTTATCTGTAACCTCATACAGAAACTTAAACCCACTACTCTCTCTGCTGATACATTACCTGCAGAATACCTGCAAAAAGCTGCTAAAGTCATAGCCTACCCCATATCCATCCTCATTAACAGAACTATTTCTGAAGGATCTATTCCCTAATCTGGAAAGTCTCTCACATAATTCCCCTGCATAAGGGCGGTAACTCCAAAGAGTTGTCCAATTATAGGCCCATAGCTATTCTATCTCCTTTGGCAAAAATAATGGAGAAATGTATACACATACAACTGTTAACCTACCTACTCGATCACAATTTATTAGCACCCTGTCAACATGGCTTTAGACCATTTCATAGCACCACCTCTGCTCTCTTATCCTTCACTAACCATATTAACAGCAATCGTAATATTGATACTCTATCCTCAGCTGTTTTATTGATCTGTCCAAAGCATTTGACATGGTGAATCACCACCTCCTTATAGACACACTCAAAAACCTGTCATTGGACAACCATACTATACAGTGGTTCCAATCATACCTACATAACAGGCAACAGGCTGTACTATGGGAAAATACTTTATCTTCCCACGTCCCAGTCACTCTAGGGTCCCAAGGATCTATATTAGGCCCATTACTCTTCTCCATCTTTACAAATGACCTTCATTCTGTAATTCCTCAAGCTGACTGTATCCAATACGCTGACGACTCCACACTCATATGCTGCTGCTTCTGAATCAGAACTCCAGTCACTAACCCAAATGACCTTTAGTACAGTTGAAAACTGGCTCCTACAAAGACGTCTTATCCTTAACCCCAAAAAACAAAATGCTACTATTTACCCCACCCAGAACCTCCCACTTAACTTTACTATTACTTCAAATGATGGAACTATAATATCTCGGAACCAACCACCAAACTACTCGGGGTACTAATAGATAACAACTTGTCCTTTGAACCTCACATTAATAACACCATAAAAATAGTAAGCAAGAAACTAGGTTCCCTCTATAGAATAAAACCCTTTCTTACACCTCCAGCCAGGGTTACTATTGCTCGTACCCACCTCATCTCTACCTTGCTCTATGCCTCCCCTATCTATACCAAAATATGTAGAAGTAATCTGAGTAAACTTACATCCTCCTACAACAATATTGCCAGATTTGCAGCTGGCTCCTCCTATAGAACTCATCACTGTATCAATCTGAATCAGTTAGGATGGTTAGAGCTGCCAAATTTAATACTTTTCAATCAATTAATAGTAGCCCATAAGATCCTGTATTTACCTCAATTTACACCCATACTTACATCCCTAGTCATCCCCTATAATAACCTCAAGACCTTACGCTCAGCTAATAACCTACTTGTACAAATATCAAAATCCAACAACTTAGCTGGTGACACCTTGTTCTCCAATACAGTAGGTAAAGCCTGGAACATCCTCCCAAGCCAGCTAACCTCAATATCCTCTGTCAGCTTATTTAAAAGCAAGCTTAAACCCTACCTCAAATCACACTGGCTATGCCCCTGTGTTAACCCAGACTAAGTACCTGACTATTAACTAGACAACCACAATTCCTAGCCTATCATGATCTTGTGTTGTCTCACTAATTTTTAGTGAGCTTAACCTTCCTTAGGATTTTTTCTCATGTAAATAAGTATATACAGTGGAATGATCAAACACCTTCATATAGTATCACAACCTATGTGTTAAATAACACTAGAAATCCATCCTTGTTTGCTGTTCTTCTATACTCTATTGATCTCTAGTGTTTTTCTTTCTTAGGTTTTTGTGAGACCTCAGTATCTCTTATCATAAATTACTAGGTGTATCTAATTTTGTAATATGTTATAAAGATTTGTACTACACCATTTCTAATACAAATGTATTAGTCTTATTCATCTATCTTAGATACATTTTTCCTTTTTCCTACTGAAATATAAAATATATAATCTTAGGCTTGTACTATAATTGTTAAAACTTATGTACCAAATTATACTGTTATTGTCTTTGTCTTGACCTTTTATGTTGTTGTAATTTGTGGAGCTTTTCTCCCCGGGCCTCCACTGAAAATGGACATATATCCAGCTGGACTAGCCCGGTCAACAAATGTAAAATAAAAATAAAATAAAAATAAATAAAATAAAATAAATAAATAACAAAAGATTATTTCCCAAACAGTCCCAACTAGAGAGGTAGACAACAAATAAAGTAAAAATAGCAAACCCAAATGAGGCAGAAGGTAACCACAAAACGATAAAATCCACCAGTTTAATGACAAATTATTGTGAGCGCTTTCACAATGGTCAACAGTGCTTCATCAGACAACTGCATTTCAATTAAGAACAATTTAAATACACATTTCCTATTCAAAACAACCAATAAAATGCAAGAAAAGTCTGTATGCCCTCCCTCACCATAAAGAACTAATTAAAAATAAAAAATGCAGTTCACATATACAAAACAAAATACATTAAAACTTGTTCATGGTTCTTATTTCAATTTCTTAGATTTTAAAACAGGTTTAAGGGGGACAGAGTCATTCAAGCCCAGCCCCCTATGAGTCCCTAACCTCAAGATCCACTGAAGTTGCACACATTCTGTTTGGTTAACACAGCCTCCCAGTCTACAATTTATATCTTGGAGATGAAGTACTTGAAATAAAAATGTATGCTGTTCATCTGTTGACATAGTGTGTTTAGCTAAGGCGGTGTACTCCAGGCCCCTCCTTGTGCAGTAAAGGTGATCTCTAATACGTTCCCTAAGGCGACGGTTTGGCTTGCCTACATAGAAACGGAAGCATATCCTGCAGTGTGCTCTAGGATACCGAGCACTTCATGGCAGATCTTTATAAGGCTACGAAGACACCAGCACAAGTGGAAATAGACATGCTTGTCATGTTAGATGTAGTTTCACTTTTTACTTGCATACCAAATCAACAAGGCATTAGTATGGTGAGGTCTGTCTTATTTAAATATGGAAAATTGTCATCACAGTGAATAGGATTTTTATGTATGCTAATAGAAATTGTGTTGGAGCAAAATTTATGTTTAATGATTTTTGCTATTGGCAAGTAGCCAGAGTGGCAATGGGCACTAGTTATGCCAACATATATGCCAGTCTGATCATGGTGGACTGGGAACAGCAGCATTTGCTAAGGGTCAATCCCCTTATCGTGTTTTATCGATGTTTTGTAGATGACCTTTTTGTTGGTTGGAAGGGAGATGAGGATAGTTTAATATCATTCCAACACCACTTGAATAGTACTAGTGATTTTTTATGGTTCACCATAAACCACTCCAGCCAAAGTATTGATTTCCTGGATGTTACAGTTTTTAAAACTGAAGACGGATTGTCTACTAGGTTGCATAGTAAGGATTGCTATTGTCCAGCATTTCTCCATCAAGATAACATGCAGTTGCATCATATTTTTCCAAATATAGTTAAGGGGTAGGCCATAAGACTTTCACGCCTCTGTTGTGAGGAGTTGGACTATCTTGAAGGGCTCCGGAATTTAAAGGGTGATTTCATGGTTAGGGGCTACGACTCACAAGAGGTTGATTTGGCTTATTCAAGGGTAATGAATGAAAGGCAAGGGACAGCCAAGCCATATTTTCCTAATCCTGCCTCTGTGCAGGATAGAGAAATGGGTAATGGTGAGATTTCTCAGATTCCCATGATACTATCCTTTACCCAAGACATAGACAAGTTTAAAGGCATTATACGGGAGAATTAGCATATTCTCTTGGTTGATGATAGAACTACTGCAGTTGTAGGTTCACAACCTCGGTTTGTACATAAAAATAGGAAGAACTTGAAACAACAGCTATGTTACCCGAGAGCAGTAAGAGGTATGGGTTTGTATTTTGTATGGTTCATAGGTTCATAGGTTCGTACTAGGCTATCTGCCCTAGGGCATTTATAAGCCTAGCCAGAATATGTGTGGATTTCACCACCCCTTAGGATGAGAATACTACGCCCTTTTAGGGTTTAGTTTACTGTGCCTCTGTCTAGTAGTGACACAGAGATGACCCTCGGGGTAAACCTACGATCTCCCATCCACTCGTCGAGATTTCTCTTGAATAGAGTCAGTGAGGGGCTCTGCCTAACATGGACTGGGATTCTGTTCCAGAGTGTAGGGAGCCTCTGGGTTATGAATCTGTCCCTCCAGCATGTCCTATTTATTTCTGTGTTGAGATTTAAGTCTCTTGTTCTCGTGGCTCTGATGGATTTGGATTTTCTGAGGTGGAGCATGTCCATTAATTCCGGATTGGACATGGCCTTGTACGTCAGGCACAGATCACCTCTGAGTAGGCGGTATGCGACTGAATAGAGCTGGAGTTTTTCAGTCGGGCAGCATATGACATATGTTTAAGACCCTTTATCCTCTTGGTGAGGAACTTTTGGGGTCTTTCCAACTGCTGCAGGTGTCGGGTGAGATACATCCCAAATGGGGCATTGTACTCAATCATTGGCCTGATAAGAGAAGAGTACAGGGGCACAATGACCTCTCTTGATCTAGATGTGAAACCCTTCATGATAAGGTGGGCAATATAGAAGGTCTTCCTAACCACTTTGGCAATGTGAGTGTCAAATGAGAGGTTACTGTCAACCTGGGTCCCTAGGTCCCTGATTACCTCTTCCGTACTTAATGGATTACCACCTATGTGGTAATTTGTCGGTACCTTGTTTTTCCCAAATGGTATGACTATACATTTTTTGGCGTTCAGCTTAAGGCCATGGCTCTGGCACCAATTATCCGTTTCTGTGAGGCCTCTCTGAAGGATGTTTGTGTCCGCTGGAGTATCAATTATGGCGCCCAGTTTGCAGTCATCTGCAAACTTTGTCAGCCACAATCCTCCTATGTTTGCCTGTACCTCGGAAAAATAAATGCCGAACAAGAGGGGTCCCAGGACTGAGCCCTGTGGGACACCGCTTGTGACTGGCTTAGAGTCTGACATAGCTCCAGCAACTCTGACCCTGTGGGTTCTGACCTTGAGCCAGTTTGCAACCCATCTTGTGACATATGGGTTTACATTTAAGCTGGTGAGTTTGTCTATGATGCCCGAGTGGGGTATTGTGTCAAAGGCTTTTGCAAGGTCAAGGTAGGCTGTGTGAACTGCCTTACCCTCATCAATGGCCTTAGTGACTGTTTCAATAAAGTCGACCAAGTTCAAAAGGCAGGATCTGCCCTTGACAAAGCCAAATTGGGTAGGATCCAATGTCTGTAGGTCCCCAATGTCTTTGTTTATGAGTTCCATAATGATCCTCTCCATAGCTTTTATTATCTGCTGTGACTCCTGGAAGTTTGGTATGGGAAACTAGTTCCATGGTTGTGTTGTTTAATGAGTACATTTTAAATCTGGTTTGTTGGGGAGAAATTTATGAGTAAATTGGATAAGCTTGGGCTTTTTTGGATTTAGTAGTATCTGGGCATTAGTAAACCAGTTGCATGTAAATGTGGTAACTGTGCGTATTGTACATACATAGATGAATCAAGGTTTTTTAAATATCCTGGGACAGGGCACCTATGGCAGTTAAGGGCTAGTGCAAACTGTAATGTGATCTGCAGGAGTTGTTGGAAGTAGTATGGTGCATAAATGGAAAGAATTGTGAATGGATTGAAGTAGAAATATTTCATGACAGAGTAAGGTTGTGCATTGGGGGTTGAGAAGAGGGGAGTTGGAGGTAGCAGGGATAGGGGATACAGAGGTGGTAGTATGATGTTAACCTGGGCTGGAGCATGATCAGATCCATGATTTTTATAAAAACATATTTCAGGGAGTGTTTAAATGTGTGGAGGTTAGGATTGCTCCTAATGGACAGGGATTTAGTGTTCCAGGTTTTTGCAATGGAGAAAGAATAGAGATTTGGACTTGAGATTTGGCATGCTTATGAACAGAGAGGAGTAGTTTGTCTTCTGATCATAAGGATCTTTCAGGGAAGTATAGGTTGAGTGTTGAGATAAGGGCTGAGCAGAATTATGTGTGATGTCAGCTGTTATAAGTTGTAAGTAGGAAAGGTTGTGGGGGAGTTTTAGCCATTTGTGTGACTGCAAGGCTATGCAGTTATTGTGAGAAAATTTGTTGCTCCCATTGCAAACTTAGCAATTTTGTTATAGTAGGTCTGAAGTTTTGTTTTTATTCAAGCTTGTAGGTTGAATAGAATTGGTGCTCCCTGTAGAAGTGAGGTTAGAAGGTAGGTCAAGGTTAGAGTCATTTTGGTTGATGTACTCAGGAAGTGGTTGTTCCTATAAACCATACCTGGTTTATTGTGCATTCTTTATATTGCTTTGTGTGTGTAGAATAATTTGAGACTATTATCTGCTGTGACTCCTGGAAGTTTGGCATGGGGAACTAGTTCCATGATTGTGTTGTTTAATGAGTAAATTTTAAATCTGGTTTGTTGGGGAGAAATGTATGAGTAAATTGGATAAGCTTGGGCTTTTTTGGATTTAGTAGTATCTGGGCATTAGTAAGCCAGTTTTCAATAAATGAGAATGCTTCTTTGGTGATCTGCTGAAGTTGTGACAGGTTGTCTGAGGAGCAGATGATGGTAGCATCATCTGCATATTTAGATTAGTGCACTTTGCTGGGAAAAGGTATATAGATCATTAATGCATATATTAAATAAAAGGATCCAAGGATGAATCCTTGAAGGAAACCTGTATTAATTAAGTATGGAGAGATGGATTCTTGCCATTTCACAGCTTGCTGCCTGCTGACAGGTAGCTGGTAAACCACTGGAGTGAGTTTGATGATAATCATGGGGTAGAAAGGTGTTTGTTTAAACAAGAAACATCTTTATTGAATTATCACTTATGCCATAAGCAATCATACATTTATATAAATGAAATCAAATCATATTGACATATTTTCAGTTGCAACATTATACATCTGGTATAATCTTCTATACAGCCATAGTTCATTCAATTGTTGCCTTCCCTTAAACCTGATTTCTTCTCCAAAACTTTTTTCTGTATACATTGCTCCAACAATTCACAATTTTTTTCTATACAATTTGCTCCCACCCTTTTCTAAATATCCTACTTCCAGTTCTTTTATCTCTGTTACTATATTCACCACTTCTAGTATGGTTGGTTTAGATTTCGACTTCCATTTTCTAGTAATTGCTTTTTTGGCAGCCATCAGAATTAAACTCAGCAAGGCCTTGCTGTGCCTTGGCAATTTAGATTCTGTATCACAGCTCAAAAATAATTTCCTTAGTTACACCAATTTGCAGTATTTATGACAGAGTAGTCTGCAGGTAATTTTTAAAGTCTGCCATCTCATTACACCCCCCAAAATGGTAGAAGGGTGTTGAAGAAGTTTGTTATGTGCAACCATGTCAAAAGCCTTAAAAAGGTCCGAGAATATAAGAGAATCAAGTTTACCCAAATCTGTAGCTTTATTTGCAGTGTTTGAGAAGGATATTGAGGCAGTTCTGATACTAAGGCCTGGAAAAAAGCCATGTTGAGTGTTGGTTAGTAATTTATTTTGTAGGAGAAAGTTTAGGAACTGTTAGGCGAACGAGGGCACAATGGCTATAGGATAAATGACAGAGAAGTCAGTGGAAATACTTACTTTGTGCAGTGAGGTTACTTTGGACTTTTTCCATCAGATAAGCACATACAATTCGGAGATAGATCTGTTGAATTAGTAAGTATGCTATGGCTTCAGCAGTTAGTTTTAGATACTCGGGGGGGGGGTATCTGCAGAGGTAGAGCAGGGTTTTAGTTTAAGTAATAGTTTTTATAATGGGAGTGGGTATGGGTTGAAGGGTGAAAGTGGAGGAGTATTTGGTATTGTTAGTGAGGGAGACTGGTGCAGGAAGAGTCGATGGAGAGCAATTGTTTGTGCTAGAAGTAGATCTGAGGAAGTTTAGGGTGGGTGAGTGGGAGGTTTGAGTGGAGTGTGTATTTAACTGGCTATGGATTCTATAAAGTAAGAGTTGAATTTGCTTGAGAGGGGGAAGTACTGGAGCAGGGATTTGGGTTTTTCTTTGTCTCAGGGTTGAATAATGAGTTGACTGAAGACCAAAACTTTTCTGGATCATATTTATTGTTGGTTTGTAGGAGAGTATAATATTCTTTGTTGTCCCTGACTATTTGTTTTTTGACCTGGTTGCGGAGTTGCCTAATCTATGGCATATTTGTATTAGATTTAGTTTTATACTGTTCAAGCCAAGCTTTGTCCTTCTTCTTTATAGGTTGTTTATTAGATTTGGTAAGCCAGGGGCATGATTGTTTTTAATTCTGTTTATAAGATGAGGGTCTGGACCATTCAGAGTGTTTAAAAATGTTGCATTGAAGTGGTTTACCGTCTCATCTAAGGGTAACGTTTTTAAGATTGACCAGTCTCTTACTTTTAGGGAATTAATAAAAATTTGTTGGTTGAATTTTGTGAGGTTGTGGGTGGTTCTAAATCTGTGTTCTTTAACTGTGTGTGTGGAGCAGATCTATGGGCATAAGTTGGTAGGTGATCTTTTAAGGTGACAGTGAGAGTACAACTGAAGTGCAATTGCTTGGCGTAGAGACAAGTATCCAATCAAGTGTGTAGCCATGGTTGTTATTTGTATCATATTTTCATGGGGGGAACTGGTAAGTTATGTAAACCCAAACAGGTTCACTCCATTAGCAGGAAGGTCAATGGAGAGTTTCTGCCAGTCAATCTTGACATCAGCTAGAACGATTGTTTCATTGTTCAAAGTGTGAGAGATCCAGGATAGCATCTCATCAAGGATTGGAATGTTTTGTCCTAGTGGGATCTATATTACTGCAGTGCATAAGGTTTTTGTACCATTTAGTTTTAGAAAGGTTATATGGATTTTGTCTGTGTTGAATTTTGGGATGATATTTGGGTAGGGGGTTATTGTATAAGTGCTTGAAAAGAATAAGACGATTCTGCATTCTTTCTTTTGTATTCTGTCTCACCCTTTTATGCTGTAGCCTAGGAGAATAATTTCTGTATCATTTATACTGGATTTAAACCATGTTTCTCTAGCTGCTAGGATGTCATTTGTATATTAAGTTATCCGTGAGTGGAAATCAATAACTTTGTTACATAAATTTCAAAAGTTTACTGCGACTAGCTTCAGGGTCTTCTTAGAGCTTGAGAGTTTGAGAGATTGGACTGGACCTGGATATGGGTGTATGTCACCACACTGATGGATATAGGAGAAATGTAGAATGTTTGAGATTGAAGTTCTAGAAGTTATGGTCAAGATTTTTACTTTTAGGTTAGGATGGCAGTTGTTATTTAATTAAGCAATTTGTCTGCTTGGTACAGCTACAAAATTAAACACTTGTTCAGTGCTATCTTAACCATCTCTGAAATTAATGACAAAAATACCCAATGTAAATGTAAATGTGTACATTTTATGCAAATGTCGATTATAATTTCCTGCAGGAGCCAGTTCCAAGAATATTTGTCATTCTACTCAAATTCTCAGTGTGGGTGGTGTACTTTCATCATCTGTATTACAACGATGAATTAGATTCACTTGTTACACAAAATGACTAACTCAAAACATATGTAGTTTATTGCTGATGTGAGTTGTTCAGGTAGAATGTCAGATTATAATGCCATGTATATTTCTGGATGATGAATATCACATAAAATTAGTATTTTATTATTTAATAATGATTTTTAACCACTAACATTATATTGCAATACACATATTTGTGTATCTCTTCTATGTTGCAACTATATTTTTTATTCTTTGAAAATAATTGTATTTTGCTTTCATTATCCTTTGCCCTGTTATTATCCCATGACAGATGTTATAATGTTGCTTTGCCCCATCTTTGTAAGGTAAAAATAATCTTTATTTTATAATATAGTTGTAAACTAAAAATACTCTTTGCAGTTTCTGATAACATAGTAGTCTTATTTCTTGTTGCTACCTTATCAACCCTGGTAATGGCAGAAAATTTATTTATTGGTTTACTGGGATAGTCCACTGGTTCAGTATGAGCCCATTTTCAGTGGGGACCCAGGGAAAAAAACTCCACAATAGGCATGTACATATAAAAATATTTAACAATCAGTGATGTAGATGTAGAACAAAAATGTCAATTAATTACACTTATTACAAGCTTAAGTTACAGCATGATACAAGAAAAATAATTAAAAAGGCTGACATTATACAAATGTCTGCCAAAGAAGAGCTATGTTATAACTGGACATTTTGTAGGATAGTGTTAACTATAGAAAAACTGTATGATAGATAAGTGAACATGTATTAGACTATATTCAGAAAGTAGAGGGGGTCATGATGTAAGGGGTGGTGGTTTTGTGCATGTGCAGTTCCAGAAAGAAGAGAGGTACTCTCATAAAGAAGTTTTGAAAGATGCTAGGATTTGATTAGTTCTAATTGCTAATGGAAGGGCATTCTAGGTTCTGGTTACAGTACAGGAGTATAGAAGCTGACTGGCAGGTAGCTTTGGTTTGTGGATCAGCAAAAGTTGTTGATTTTCAGATCTGAGAGAGCATTTGGGTAGCCAGTTGCAAAATAATGAACTAAGGGTAGGGCAGGGTAAAGGTTTGTAGATTATTTTATGCGCAGTTGACAACTGTACGTAGGTGAGAGAGTGAGGGAGTTCAAACCAGCTGAGGGAGTGTAGAGATGCACAATAGTGGGCAGAATATTTAGTGTTTGTAGCAAACTTGGCAATTGTGCTGTAGCATGTCTCAAGCTTAGATTTTAGGGAGGATTGAAGGTTAGTGAGTAATGGGGGACCCTAGATGAGAGAAGGCAGTAAGTAAGTGATACCAACGGTTTGTCTAGTGGACGAGTTAAGAAAGTGCTTGTGCTGATAAAGAATGCCTAGTTTCTTTTATGCTCTGTTAATATTATGTTGTATGTGCTGAAATGGTCTTTGAATCATTTAATTTACCTGGTTAATAAAATAAATAAATCAAGCATGTACATGGTAGAAAGTCAAATAGATGAGATGTTGTAAAAAAGGCATTCGAACCTGTATCTTATGGACACTGGTTACTAGTAAATGTGTTTATTATAAATAAGTAGATAAATAAGTAAATACAATGAAAACTTGGTGTGCAGTTTAGGAGAATTGATGTGAATAGTCAATGGTCTATGGAAGTGAAATGAGAATGGATACAGTTACAATGACTGGTATGCATAGAAAACATTAGAGAAATTATGTGCTTGTGGTATGACATCTAATGCTCGTTTACAAGACTGTTAGGAACATGATAAAAACAATGTAAATTATCCTAGATAAACAATATTAACCTCTACTTTGGAAGCTGTGCCCTGGCAAACTGTGACTACATATATGCTATCAACAGTGGATTGCACTTTCTACTTTTTGATGTAGTATTTCTCAATTACTGCCAATGTGATTCTACTGTACTAATAAAACTGTACTGGATATATATTTGGAAGGATATACATTTTGTTACCAACTAGGTTTACTTTCCACACAGACTTGTAACCTATATACCTCCTATATCTTTCCCCTGCGACATCTGTCATTAAGAGGGCATCTTTCAAGTATGCTTCAAAGTGTGAAACTTCTGGAAGTGGATTAAGGATATATGTATGTATGTGCATATATATATATATATATATATATATATATATATATATACATATATACACACACACACACACACACACACACACACACACACGCACGCACGCACACACACACACACACACACACACACACACACACACACATATGCATATGAATGGATGTCATATATTTGTGATATTTAAATAAATTGAAGAGTATGCTGAGGTAATGATCATGCAGTACCCGGGTCTACATATTTCATGGTGGGATGAAATAATTATTATCTTGCATTTAGTTCTGTTTTTATTCATTATAATACACTTCTCATCTTGAGCTGCTGTGTATCATCTTTGTAATTCTGTTTGTCTGCCTTTCCTCATGTTGTAAAATTAAGTGATGAATACATAATTTGTTTTTGTAAAACAGATTACTAAACAATATCAGACAAAATGTGTTTGGTATGAATTGTAAATTGAAGGAGAGGTGGAAAATGAAGTTGTTTTTAAATATGTAAATAACATGTTATTTTTGTTTTTCTTTGTGCATATTATTAGTTGTTGTTCATATTGCTTATTAGCATATCATTAGCTGGGGTCCATTGTATATTATTCTTCTGTCTCTACAATTTCTGTTTCCTGAAAATACTACAACACTGAAAAATAGTTGTGATTGTCTCATGACTAAAGAATTTGCAAATGATGAAAATTGATTTCATATGACAAGACAGCTTGACCATGCATATTGTGGCTGTCAGTGAGAACATGTGTAGAGACAGAAAGATTTGAAACATCAGGAACAAGTTGTCTATTTGAAAGAAAAACACATGCAATGCTTTTCAGAAGTACATACACAGGTAGGAAATTAAATACAATTGTTTTTATAGACTCCATTCTTTAAAAAGTGTAGAACATAACAACTGGAAAAATATACTAAGAAAGCCTGTGGTGGGACAAGCTTTATTCTTGAGGGTGACATTAATCTTCCTAGAAATGACTGGGAATGAATGAAAGGCTCCAGTATGTTGCATAATTATATTCTTAGTTTTCTGCTGGAGGCTGGAACAACTTGGCATGTTCTCCAGTCTACAAGAGGTGAAAGTGTCCTAGATACACTTACGTCTTCTTAGGAAGTTGATGTTAATATATTATTGTCTAGTCTCCACTTAGTTCTTCTGCATATTCTACTGTTAAAAGTAATATTTGATGGAGGCCATTTCTGAAGCAAACAGGTACAGTTACTTGTGAAAATATTGTGCTGACTGTAAAACAATAGGTGAATTCTTAACTAACTGGAACTGGAAGGATGACCTTAAGGATCTGTCCACTGAAGAAATGTTGGATAAATTATTTAGGCAATTCGAAATGTTAGCAAAGAAAGCCATAACTGAAAAAAGGTAATTGCACACAGGACTTGTAACACTCATTGGTTTCATTTTAAAATTAAACAGTGTAAAAAATCAAACAAACAAAAGAAGGCACTGGGATAGATATACGTCAAATCGTTCAGAGTCTAATAAGACTCTGTATAAAGAAGTGGCTGGTGAACTTGACAGAAGAATCAGGAAATCTAGAGTAATTTTGAGCTGAACTTAAGTCAGAGTATAGAAAACAATCCCAAACGGTTCTATAAATATGTAATGCAAAGAAATATTGTTGACATTTCTAATACTTACATTTTATGTAATGGTCAGCAAGAAACAGATCCAGGGGTAGTGGTATATAAGTTTGCCCAGTATATTTGGTGAAACCGTTTGCCATAATGCAATGGATATTTTCAGTTTGGAACTTAATTTGAATTTGTATTGTTACCTTTTAATTATAATGACTACAGTTAAGAAAGCGCCAAGGAAAATTAAAGTAGATACTGCTCCTGGCCATGATGACATAAATGGTCTTTTTTATCATTGTTAGAGGGAAGTATAAAATATATTCTACTATGTCTCTTTCAAATATCTCTAAAGTGTGGATTTGTTCCTTCTTATTGGAGAAGAGCTTTTATGATTAAAATAAACAAAGAGGAAACAACGTGGGTATTGAGAATTATAGACTAATAAGTTTCACTAGCCTCCCTGGTAAATATTTTGAGAGGGTTGTATTAGCAATTGTGCAAAACATGCCTGAACATGCATATTCTGATGCTCATCAAGATGTTGTTAGATTAGGAAGCTCAATTAAAACAAATTTTTAAAGAAATTGTATATGGGTGTGGTAGGTGCTTTGGATTTGGACTTAGCAGTTGGTGTAATTTTTTTGACTGTATCTAAGGCCTTGGGCTCAGTACCCCATCATCATATTATAAAGACCTTAGAAGTTTAGAGATTTAACCCATCTGTCATTAGCTGGGTTATGAACTGGCTACAAAACAGATTGGACAATGTGACCATTGTGAAGGTTAGATCAAGAGATCTATCTATATTTAGGGAATCCACCAAAGGTTCAGTGGTGGGTCCTTTTATTTCTGATATTTTTATGTCTAATATCCCAGTAGTTGCAAAATGTTGGGTTGGAAAGTTTACAGATAATCTAAAAGTGGAAGGGTGATTACTTCTGGGAATGACCAACTTATACTCCAACACTATTTAGATTCTCTTTTTGAATGGGTTTAACTTAATGGCATGAAGTTTGAGACAAATGTAAGGTGGTGCATACAGGTAAGAATAACCATATTTGTTTATAATGTTCAGATATTAAAAACAGTCTGTATTATGATGACCTAGGGAATATACTGGATAATTGAAATTTGGGGAGCAGGAAAATAAAATAAAATATTAAAATATACTTGTGCACTTATTAAAACCCCATGAACTACTGTCTTTTCTATGGATGAGGGTATTATGATTCCAATGTACAAAATGGTTAGCAGACCATTTATGGAAATGGATCAGGGTTTTGTTTAGTCTAGAACAAGGATTTCTATATTTCAGAGGGTTCAGAGTTTTATTACTTGGAAGATAAGATGATTATCAGGTATCCATTATAAAGCCAGATTGATGAGGCTAAACCTGTTTTCCATCTTTTACAGACTGTGTAAGGGTGACCTTATTTGCATCTTTAAATGCTCCAACAATGTAAATTATGTAGCACTTTGGGGATGAATTTTATACATCACGATAACAAGATTATGCAAACCAACTTGGGACATAGGTATTTCCAACTTAAAGAGGGAGGAGATGGAATTTGTTGCCTTTATTAATTAAAATGATAGTTAAGAAATCTTTAAATTTTATGTATGGTATGGAGATAAAACATATTGGGTACTGCCCAAATTGAGATTTTGAAACACTAGACATTAAAGATTGACATGGAATACAATCCTATGTATGAGCTTTCATGCATGGACTGAATTGTAAATAAGATAGGTAGTACTACTCAGTAATAACAGAATATTTTTCCATCTGCATGCCTAGCTTATAAGAGATGTATTTGACACTTATTTTACTTTTGTTACTTAGCTGCATGTCACTGATATAAAAGGTCTGATAATTTTAATTGCAGTGTGTCTTGAAGATATTAACATCTAACAGTGTTGGCATTTGTACAGCTGTTCAGACTTTTCCAGCTCAGCTCTTAGTCCCACTGGCATCAAAATTTGACTCGTCTATTTCTGACTTGTCAGAATCATTTAATTACTTGCATTTAGCTTGAAATTGTATTGTAATAGTTGCAGCAGTTACATATATCTCTTGCCATTATCTTTGTGCGTCTGACCCCATACTAGTAGAACATTGGTTATGTTTATAACAACTTCCAAACACTCAATTAGTTGGCAGCAGCTATTTGGAGCACACTTGGTTCTAATGAAATAGCAAATGGAAATCTAAGGAATTTGTAAGTTCCCAATAGTACAATAGATGTACACAGCTTGGAGCTTTATTACTCTAACCTTATCTGGTAGACATTCTGGTTTGCACCTAATATTAAGAAAAAACATAGCATTTGACATTCTCGTGACCATTCTAACTTCAAGGAAATGTTCTTTTTTAATGATTGCAAATCTAGCCATGTGAGTGAATACAAATGTGAATCTTATTCTTACATATAACTGACCATATTGTTCACACATTCTCTTGGCTTTACCAGGTTCTAAATCGGCCTAATTCTGTATAGCTCTTGTTCAGCTTCCCCTCTGAGTACTATGGATTCTTTTCTAGAAGTTCATATCACTAACAGAATATCACTTTTTATTTGATCTCAGACCTATTGGAAGTCAGACTTCTGTGTCCATTATGTACTAAGATTCCTTTCATAACTTGTTGTCATAGAGTGGTGAAATGGCCGGAATCAAGAAGTACTTCTGTAGAAGTGAAGAAATAAATGTTCTCTTAAGAGCCTCCATGTTTGGTATTACAAAAGTATAATTATCAGTTAAAAAATGTTCAGCTGCAACTTCCAGGAATATTTCCAGGACCAGGTCATTTAGCTGAGCAGTGAAAGTTTTGGATGCATACATTTAATTTAACCTCATTTTTAAAGTTTTGAATTGCAAAATACATAAGAAAGAAATATGTCTTCATCATTAACTTACTCTAGTGATTGCATGGCACCATTAGGTCAAAAACTGCTGACATGTGAGCAAAAAGAAATTAAGACTCCTTTTTTGAAACACTTGAACTTAAAATAAAAATTAAATTCACCATTCTGTTGTGCCATGTGACTTGTAAAAGTCTAGACATGTTAAAAACGTAAATGCCAGTATAAAACAGTGATCATCCTAGTAGAGTTCTTTGAAAGGGTTACTTTGGCATGAGTAAGAGGTATACAGTCCACACTTCCTATTTATACCTTACCAATGCCCTTAACATTATCTGTCATCCTGGGATTATTGACAAACTCTCCCATCTCAACAAATACAGTTTGCTGGATTGGTAACTGGCTGTTTGGAGAACCCTCACCAGTAATGTCAGGAGTATTTGCTCTCAACAGAAAAAATTCAGAAGTGGTGTACCATCCTGGGTTCCTGGGTCCTCTTCTATTTGATATATATATATATATATATATATATATATATATATATATATATATATGTATACACACACATATATATATATATATATATATATATATATATATATATATATATATTTATATGGGTCTACTTTCATAGACCGAAGCGCCACGTCACCGACACCCGGAAGACCGAGACGGAACGACCGAACAGGTAGGTTACCGAAAACGCGATATCCCGACGGCTGAGAGAACGACAACGGCAGCGTGTGAGCGCGATATGGTAAGTGTCCGAAAGTGAAAGATGTAGTATTGGGGAGCGGACAGGTAAGTGTACGATAGTGAGGGATGTTAGGATAGGGTGTGGGAAAGGTGAGTGTGCGGTGGTGTCGGACTAAGGGTTCTGGTGAGGTAAGTGTGTGGAAGTGACGTAGAGCAGTGTAGGGTAGTGTTAAGTGTGTCAGGGTTAGAATGCGGGTGCAGTGAGTGTGCGATAGTGACGGGCTGAATGTTTTAGGGTGGGTTAAGTGAGTTAGGGTTAGGGTGCAGGTAGGGTAAGTGTGCGGTAGTGACGGTGTTGAGGTTTAGGGGTGGGTTAAGTGAGTTAGGGTTAGGGTGCAGGTAGGGTGAGTGTGCGATAGTGACGGTGTTGAGGTTTAGGGGTGTGTTAAATGAGTTAGGGTTAGGGTGCGGGTTGGGTAAGTGTGCGGTAGTGTCGGACGTTAGGGTTAGGGTTTAGGTTAAGGTTAGTGGATATGTTGTTGTGTGCAATGTGTAGTTGGCGTTTTTTGTGTCGGCGTTGTGGTGTTCAGTATGTTGAGTTGTTGGTGTGGTGTGTTTTCGGTTGTTTGGGGTCGGGAACATGTGTGTCGGCAATTTGTACGTTCGGTCTATGAAAGTAGACCCATATATATATATATATATATATATATATATATATATATATATATATATATATATATCCACACATACATATACACATATCACATAAATATATATACCAAAGAGGAGTGGACCCAGGCCAGAGCATTGGGTTCTCTCCTCTTTGGTGTATATATTTCTGTGATGTAAAAACAATTATCAGGGGATGTACAAGAACCAGGTGTGCTGATAACTGCAGACATGGGGTGGTTATCAAAGCTCATTCTGAAATTCAAATTCTCCAAAAAAGGATTGGCCAAACAAATGCTTGTATTATTTATGGGTTTACTCTTAACAGCAATAAATACAAAATAGTTTCCTTTGGCAAATCTAACATTCCTGCTGCTTACCATATAGTAAACATTCCACTTTAATTTGATACAGTCATCAGGGACTTAGATACATGTATTGATAACAGACTGTCCTTTGAGCACCATGTATCTGTGGTGGTTAGAAAATCCTTTTACCTTATGTAATACAGCTTATTATTCATGGTATCTACTCTAAGTCAAAAGAAGCCATAATTCTGCTTTATTTATCCATTCTCAAGTGCATCACTGAATATAATGCATCCTTTGACATGTACCTCACCTAGCACCTAAACTAACTTGAGAAACCTCAATGTATCCTCACCAAAAAGAATTCAGGTTTAGGACCCTTAGTTGCTCATAGACTACAAGGTCTGTTGCTCTGTTCAGTGTCATACAGATTCCTGATGTGTGATCGCTGCTTAGCTTCATGTGCTCTGACTGACCCAGCACTCTCTGAACTCCTTCACTTAAAGAGAACAACTGATAAAGCACACTCATTCTAGAGACCTACACCTACAATATCCCAACAACAGCACCAGATGGCACGACGGATACCTAACCTAACCTAAGCTATACCCCGCTTTTGGAATAGACTTCCCTTTTCTATCAACCAGTTTACTTCCTTAGCAACCTTTAAAACCAGACTGGATGACTTGATGGATGATTGCCAGTTTTCACCAGGAATATGCAGAGAAAGTCATCTTAATTGGGGGGGGGGGCACTGTTTCTTTTCCACCAGTACTGGTTGATGTTGAGACCCAGATGACGTTGTCCTAAGTAAAACTGAACTAAATTATTGTTGAATATTTTGTTGACATCCAATAGGAAGCTGTCAGTTGCCCATATGACCATGTAATCATCATACTGGATATGGTTAATATCTGCAGGCAATTGCCAATGTGCCACTTCAAAACTGCAAATAACAGGGCTTCAAGAAAGATCTTCATCTGCTCCAGACCTCAGTGTTTGCATATGAGCACTGGAGTGTTCAAGGGACAATTCCTAGGAATGTTGGACCATGCACATTTTCAGTTTTGTGAATATGTTATGCAGACATTTCTTGATGTAAGCAAATCCCTGATCAGTGTTATATACAAACTGCATTTTCCTATGACAATTTATTAGTAAGGACAGCTCCTGTCTTTAATCTATATTTATTTCCCAAAGGGGTTAAAGGGGGTGCCAGCATCCTTACAGACAGTATTACAAGAAATAACATTTTTCTGAAAGGTGCCAATTACTTTTAAATGCTATTTAAACAAATAAATAAATAAATAATAAAACTGTATTTCTTATAAGATACCTCTTATGGACAGTGGTCATCAATAAGAAAAATATTATCCTAACAACCCCCGATCCCTTAGTAGCCTCCCTATTTGCATGCCACTCCACCCCAAGTTACTGTAGACCCATATGGGTTTAGTGTGCATAGCTAGGCTTGTAAGATCTCTAGTAGTCGTTAGTCTAGGAACAACTTATTAACCTTTGAAGATGCATTACAGTTATTAAGAAATAATTTTATATAAGTGAATAGAACCTAAATTTCTCTCTGTCACAATGCAATTCTGAGCAGCGATTACAAGACTCATATTTACAGTCATAGTTTGGTCTGGCATTCTTAACTGCCACTCAGAGAGCTTGCAAACTAACTGTGAGAGTTAATAAAAAAATGAAAAAAATTAGAAATGATGGCACTGTCTCCATTCCACCACACAGGCTGTAGTGACCTTCTCTGCACATCTCTGATAGAGGGCCAGTTTTTGACTAGGTGGAGGAGTGAAAGACAGAAAACCCCACTAAGTCTGTTGCAAAATACTCATACAGCCTGGTAATGTGGAGTCCTAGATTTCTTGGAATGCATACGCCTTATTTCGAAAAACAGAGAAATAACTTATTTTCCTACTACCCACAAGATTCATGTATATACTTTCTATTTATTCACATACACACACACACACACACACACACACACACACACACACACACACACACACACACACACACACATACAGACACTGCCCCTAACAAGCCAGATCTATCACAAAATGCACTGATTATGTCTCTCTCACACACACACACAAACGCACACACACACACACACACACACACACACACACACACACACACACATACACACACACACACACACACATCTGCTTTCATACATGCCAAGCATGTATACATTCAGACATATATATATATATATATATATATATATATATATATATGTATTTTATATATATATATATGTATTTTATATAGATATATATGTATTATATATATATATATATATATATATATATATATATATATATATATATATATATATATATATATATATATATATATATATCTTTACACACACATATATATATATATATATATATATATATATATATATATATATATATATATATATATATATATATATATTTATATATATGGCATCCATACAGGTCCCCCAATCCACTTTCCACTGAAGCAGAAATCACCAAGCATACTTAACTGAAAGCAACACTTTCGGATAAGTATGCTCGTTGTGCCGGTTGTACTACGGTGCAGATAAGGGAAAATTTCCTTTTCCCCACTGTAGTGTTTCCTCGAAGTGAGAATATTAAAGTGTGGAGGGTGTAGGGGGTGCAAGGGGGCTTGCCCCCCTGTATAGACATAGGTTTAATGTTGTTTTTTTTTTTAAACATACTTTACCATAAGCACTTTTTCGGTGAAATCGCTTTCGGTAAAAATGTTCGGTGTTAATGGATTCAGACTTTTGATCTTTCAATCAAAAGTCCTAGATCCATATATATATATATATATATATATATATATATAGATATAAAGATATATAGATGTATATATATTATGCATCATTATATACATACAAGCACACACACACACACACACACACACACACACACACACACACACACACACACCTACATACTTTTATTTTTTTAAATAATCAGTTACTTTTATTTTACTCTTGCTAAACGGCAAAAATGCTGCTTAGTGAGTGTAAAATAATAGCTTGATCAGTTTCACTCTCACTTTTGTGCATGTATACACTCACACACACAGACATAAACATACGCACACACTTCATGTTTTTAAACATTCTCTATTTTAATTTCATGCTCACTAAATAGCAAAAGTGCTGCTTAGTGAGTATAAAATAATGATGACAAATAGCTTCCTTTCTGTCCAAGCATCAGAGCACCTTAATAAGTTGCTGTGAAGGTTTGGACTCATTTTCAGTGGACATTACCTGTACATTAACACTTGCTGGAGAATGATGTATGGTCTCCCCATTCTGTAAAGGAATATTGACCCTATTTGTGCCAACTAAGAGCAGCATAAACAACACAGTGAGAGATTATACTTTAAAAAGATGGATGTAATTGCTGTTCTTTACCAAATTCTGAGTAGAATTTTTGTAAAATTATAGTTATAACCATTGAGAGTAAAGATCAAAAGCAAGCATGTAGAGAGTTCTCTTTTAAACTGCAGCTATTATAACTGCAGAATTATAATATTGCATTGCCTAAACATCACCATCGTCATCATTAATACATTGACATATTTCATGGCATATTGTTTATTAAGCTGTTATTAAATAAATCCACCATCTCAGCTGCTGTACCTGATCATGGTTAGAAGAGTCATCCTAAGTGTGACAACCACTCTACCTGGGCCAGTAATCAAGGAGCCTCAGTCCTCATCTGTGACACTAATGAGAGACAGTCACTTAGAAAAAGGAATAGATTTACACAGTGTTTTTCAAATGCAACTCTCTTCATCAAACTCAATTTCCCCCAAGAGCACACACGGAGCACACTTCAGACCTGAAACTGGACTGTCCATCTCTTCAGATCCCAAACAAGACTCACTTTGGAGCAATGTGTCCCAGTTCTAAGTAACTGACACACCCACACCTGGGTATTTGATTTTTAAACACACACACACACACACACACACACACACACACACACACACACACACACACACACACACACACACACACACACTCCCACACTCCTGGGAAAGACTGGCACAGATTTTCTAGCTCTACCGATTCTGCCCCGACTATAAGGTAACCACACTGCCACCAGTCATCCACTCTATGGCTCCTACAAGGGTATCCAATTATACTGAGTTGAATCAATACTAATATAAATGATACAGTGTATCCAACGCAGCAAGGCTTTTTCGGAGTGGCTAAGGTGTCACTAAAATAAGCACAAGTACTCTCAAGATTTTAAAATTATTCTCTAAAAGACAAGCCACAATGAAAGGTATAAAAATATTTAATATTAAATAAAATAGAAAACATGAGAATACTAAATATCTAAGTACAATAAACACCACAGTTTCAATCACAGGAGAAATAAAAACAGTTTGACAGATTCACACAGATGTAGAAAAAAAACAATACTTAACTAATCTCACTGTATTTCCTGACTGTCTAAAGAATAACTGATCTCTGGCTAACTCAATTAATATAGTAAAGCAAGATAGGATGCTGACATGCTTACTTCCACAAGGCAAGATGAGCTTCTAAATGACTGAAATGAACTGAACTGAACTAACCAAATTGACCGTGATAACTGTCATAGATTTTTATATCATGTTCCAAAGAAAACAAAACAAAACAAACTGCTGTGAAAGTTCTATCCTCTCAGTGTTGGTTATAGAATGACATCATATTTGATCACCTGAGTCTGGTACAATGCACACTCAGAGCTTTGCTAAGATGTGCTGCAGTATCTGAAAGCTATAGAACAATTTCAAAAACTTCCACTCTTCCTTTCCAGAATTCTGTTTAAACATATACATTTAATCAGTTATAATAACACTGTTGATACATTTTAACACAAGCATCTGTGCAAATCAGCATGACAGTCAAATGACACAAAACTCCCCAATAAACTTCAGCCAGCCATGCTGGCACGTCACACATGCACTGCCCCACTCTCCCTGGCACAGATGGCATCATCACACATAGGACTAGTACTGAATGGATAATTTACCTGTAGACAGGACCCCCTGACTACAGTTAAAATAGCATCTCGGAAAGAAAGGAACTGCAGTCTGTCTGTAGTAGTCAGAGAATATGAAGTTAGCTTAGGTATTTTTAATTAATTAATTTTAGGTAGCTTTAGCAGTACTTTATATAATAAAAATCAGTGTCATTTTATTTCATCCTCAGAGCAAGAAAGATTGAGTCAGAAATATTTAAAGCTAATCTAAATTGCTCTAACCTGCTTTTAGCTTATAGTTACTTACATAGTTGTATCTTAAATTAAGGGCAATAGAATATGTTTTTATTCTACATGACCTTTAGGTCTTGTTTTATATATATATATATATATATATATATATATATATATATATATATATATATATATATATATATATATATATATATATATATATATATATATATATATATATATATATATATATATATATATATATATATATGTAGGTCTATGTTACATGATCAAAATTTCAAAACTTCGAATCTGATATGGTTGACACCATATATAATTGAAGTTTTGAAACATCGAAAATGTAATAAAACACAACATCCTATAAAAACAAACCATTTAAATGCTCTAAACAGAGGGGCAAGCACCTGTGCACCCCTCACACCCCCTGCTACTTAAATATACCAACTCTGAGATCGCACTACAGTGCAGAAATGGGAAATCTTCTCTTTCTGCACTGTACATAGATCTCCATTAAAAGACTTTGATGATATGTCGGCCATATCAGATTAAAAAGTTTTGAAACTTCAATCTTCTGATATAAACCCTAGATATAGACATATAGATATATAGACATGGATGTACATAATTCACACCTCTCAACTGTTCAGATTTGTGCCTCATATTTTTGTTCTGCTTTGCATAAATGTTGTGGTTTTCTGTCAAATCACTGTAGATTGAAGTCAGTAAATAGTGAAATACATTTGAGTTTTAGGCTTTGTATCCTTCAAAAAAATGCATGCTAACACAAGAACTGATATTCTAGCAATTTTCTACATTTAAAACAGCAATATTTAAAGTCTGTCCATATTTTTGGGCATTTGTTTCTCCCATTATTTTTTGCTTTGACCAGATTTTTTTGTGCTAAAAGGTTGGGGTATGATGTATAGATAGATAAACAGATAGATAGATAGATAGATAGACAGATAGATAGATAGATAGATAGATAGATAGATAGATAGATAGATAGATAGATAGATAGATTAGGTTCATAGGTTCATAGGTTGGTACTAGGCTATCAGCCCTAGGGCCTATACAAGCCTAGCCATAACAATTCCCTGGCTATTTCTTCCCACATTATTTACTTTCCTGGACCCCTGTCTAGCAGGGCGACTGATGTGATCCCTGGGGTGAATTTCCTTTCTCCCATCCAATCGTCAAGGTTCCTCTTGAAGAGGTCCAAAGAGGCACTCTGTTTGACATGTATGGGTAATCTATTCCAGAGTCTGGGGAGTCTCTGGGTCAGGAACCTATCCCTCCAGCATGTTTTGTTTATTGTGATGACAAGGTTTAGATCCCTGGAGCGTGTAGCTCTGAGGGATTGGGATTTCTTTAAGTGTAGCATGTCCAACAGCTCTGGGTTTGACATGGCCTTGTATGTTAAGCAGAGATCGCCTCTGAGTAGACGATATGTGACAGAGTATAGCTGGAGTTTTTTAAGGCGGTCAGTGTAGGGCATCTGCTTTAGGCCTGTGATTCTTTTAGTGAGGTATTTCTGAGGCCTTTCTAGTTGTTGCAGATGTCTTGAGAGGTACATACCAAATGGGGCGTTGTATTCTATAATGGGTCTAATGAGGGATGAGTACAGTGGGACAATGACCTCCTTTTTTCTGGATGAAAAGCCCTTCGTGATGAGGTGTGCCACAAAGAAGGATTTCCTGACTGTTGGGGCGATGTGGTTATCGAAGGTGAGACCACTGTCCTCCTGTGTCCTTAAGTCTCTTATCACACTTTCTGTGTTTAGTGTACTGCCACCTATATGGTAATTCATGGATACATGTTTTTTCCCAAAGGGGATAACAATACATTTTTTGGCATTGAGCTGGAGCCCAAGGCACTGGCACCAAGCATCTGTTTCTGTAAGGCCCTTTTGAAGAGTATCCACATCATTTGGGGATTCAATAATGGTTCCCAGTTTGCAGTCATCTGCAAACTTTGTTAGCTAGAGTCCCTTAGTGTTGACCTGTACTTCAGAGAAGTAGATGCCAAACAAGAGCGGCCCCAGGACTGAACCCTGAGGTACTCCACTTGTCACTTGTCTGGAGCTGAATTTGGAGTCGGCTACTTTTACAGTGTGGGTTCTATCAGTAAGCCATTTAGCAACCCATTGGGTGACATAGGGATTAATGCCCAACTTAGTAAGTTTATCTATGATTCCAGAGTGGGGATGGTGTCAAAGGCCTTGGCAAGGTCTAGATAGGCTGTGTGGACCACCTTACCCTTGTCCATGGCTCTGGAGACTGATTCAAAGAAGTCAATCAGGTTCAGAAGACAAGATCGGCCCTTCACAAACCCAAACTGGGTGGGGTCCAGTGTTTGAAGGTTGCCAATGTCTTTGTTTATAAGTTCCATGATAATCGCTCCATGGCCTTGCAGATAAGGCTTGTCAGACTGATGGGACGGTAGTTTCTGGGATCCAAGGTGGATCCCCCCTTGTGGATTGGGATAACTGTAGCTCTGCGCCACTCAGTGGGCACGAAACCTGAGGTGAGGCTATGATTAAACATGACACTTAGGTGAGGTGCCAGTTCATATTGTAGTTCATGTAGTACACAGCCCGGGATGTCATCTGGTCCCATGGATGCTGTATTCTTGGCTTTAGAGAGTGCGTTTTGTACCTGTGTGGCCATTATTACTGGAATTTGGCAATCTTCCGGTATTGAGATGGGCCATTTAGGGGTGAGAGGGGTGAAGTAGGCACTGAATCGATCTGCCAGGATATTGGCAATATCCTTCGGATCAGTATATTTAATGCCATTCTGTTTTAGCTCAGAGCAGATCTGAGCATTGCCATTTAGATTCTTGACATAGTTATAGAATGCTTTGTGGTTGTCTTTGGAATCTTTGGCAATTTTATTTTCGTAACTAGCGTTGGAGGATTTTATGAGGCATCTCAGTTTCTTACTGAGGCTAGTAAGATAGATAGATAGATAGATAGATAGATAGATAGATAGATAGATAGATAGATAGATAGATGCTATTACCTCTGTGCTGTCATTATCAGCATGTTGAAGTGATAAATTCACACATATAAAGTTCAAATACATGGTTACTCATCATAATAGAATATGTATGACTTCATCCTTTCTCTGCCTGTGTTAAAACTGATTCTTTCTTTACAAGATGAGGTGAAAACCCAGAAAACTTTGAAGAGGAAATAGTGTTTTTATTAAAATCAAATATCATATACCCGCTATAAATTTGTATAAAATATTTTGTGTGAGGGAGGGGTTCAATCCCTTGTTCCCCATCCTATGATGATGTATAGATAGATTAGATAGATAGATAGATAGATAGATAGATAGATAGATAGATAGATAGATAGATAGATAGATGCTATTATCTCTGTGCTGTCACTATCAGCATGTTGAAGTGATAAATCCACACATATAAAGTTCAAATACATGCTTACTCATCATAACAGAATATGTATGACTTCATCTTTTCTCTGCAGTGATACTTTCTGCCTGCCATATGGTGCCAGATTTTTTCACAGTAGGGAATGCCACTTCCTATGCCAGCAAGCAGAAGGTTAGTTCAGAAACTGGTCACTGTACTGTAGGCAGTGGCTGTTAAAGGGACTGCTATGAGGATTAACCAGCCATATTTCAGGGCACAAGGCCCCAGTAAGTAATAACAAGCCAGGAATTTATGTCTGAGAGAATAGCAATCAGCTTACATTTCTGTACCTCAGTGCAGTTTAAATATGGAAAACAATTCAATTGCCACTTTCTTTACTCACTAAAAAGAGAGAAAATGCATCTTGCAGATATTAAAGTACTCCATAAATTAATCTGGTCCACATACAGTTCACATTGATCAATTTAGCTGCACAAAGTGTCTGATATATCAATGGCACACTGATGCCACATCTTTTTATATTTATACTATTAACTGGTATAGCAATGTTTTTTAACCTGATACTACTAGAAAAAATGCTATCCTAAGATAATTCATAAAATTCATGAATTCCCCTAGCACTGGTGACTCTGTCATACTAATATGGAGTGGGATCTGGTAAGGAGATTAGACCCCTTGACTCTCCCTGACTGCTTAGCATTTACCTTTACTTCACTGTAACATTATGTCTACTTTGTTTATAAAGTTCATGTATTATATAATTCATTTACTTCTGACAGACAATGCCAAAATGTGCCCTGTATGTCTTTACCTTCTCATTAAGCTGAATTGGATCTGTGTGGATTATCCAATTTCCTCATTTCAGATGAAGGTATTCTCTCTCTGTGCTGTGGGATAACTAAAGTAATCATAAGTCATAAATGAAGTTAGCCATATAGTTGACTGTCCTATAAAAAAGTTGTGATAAAAGTTGAAGCAGTTTCTGACAGCAATGGCATATGAAATGCTACATTTCCATTGGTATTTTTGAGTATTTGCTTGACAAAATAAACAGTTGGTCAGTACACATTGTATCATGCTGCCTGTGTTAAAACTGATTCTTTCTTTACAAGATGAGGTGGCTGACTCACAGAAGTCTGATGGACACTGCAACCCAGAAAACTTTGAAGAGGAAATAGTGTTTTTATTAAAATCAAATATATACCCACTATAAATTTGTATAAAATATTTTGTGTGAGGGAGAGGTTCAATCCCTTGTTTCCCATCCTCACACACCTGCTACTTAGAGATGCTAACTTTGAGACCACTGAACCTCTGATTAAGGGCCATTCTCTGACACAGTGGAATCTCAGACCTTGTATATGTAAAATCAAGTCTTTCTGGTTTGAAGTGGGTCACAGTTTCCTTCTACATATTTCTGCTTTATAACCTACATGAAGATTGTAGGCTATATCTAGGAATGCCTTTTGAAAGGATGTTCATCCCTATGTGCATAGGGATGTAGTTTCCCAATATGGTGGCAATCATAGTAGCGTTCATAGTTTTCAAGTTTAGAGCATCTTCCCCAGTTCTTATAATTTTTATGTTATTGGTACAAAGTTGCTTTATTTTTCTATACAAGGGGATTATTTTATGTTTCTTCGTCATTGTTTGTCAATGTGAGTGCTGTTTAAACTGTCCATCTAACACAAAACATTGCTAATTTCTTGGTGCAGTTTCTCCCTGTTTTCTGTTAACCGTACAGTCCCGTTATCCTAGTGCCCAGCAGGAACTGCCATTATTCATGTGGTCACACGGGCATTTCTAAAGCACCCTACTCTCCTGGCCCCCACACAGCAGCTTGACATAATGGACGTTCCAAAAATGCAGGTCCTTTAAGCATCCAAATGTCTACATATACATATCCGCTTCAGTGCCCAAATTGCCTGGCAAGCCGCATTTGTGAATTTTGCACAACACTAGATCAGACTTGCAGCTTCTGTCAGACGTCCGTCTTTCAGCAGACTGAGCTGCTATCCTTCCTTAAAACATGGATGAGTCAGCATCAGCCACTCACTTCTGCCTTCCTTCACCAGCTACTTGGTACCCATTTTGCTAGCAGATCCCATATTGTCATTATTGCAATCAGGGCTTAATCTCCTCTGTGCCGCAGAACTGGCATAGCTCATCAAGTTTGTCTGCCTGTCCTACAAGAAGGCAATTTAAACTGTAACCCTTTGGAGTCACAGTGTAGTGATGTTGATGTAAGGCAACTCAGTAAAAAAAAAAATACTTTGGAATACACAGACTTTCCTCCAGGCTGTACTTTATATGTATGTCATCTGTTTGAAGGCATCTTAATATTGGCAGTGGTTCTTTATAATTATAAGTATATACCTTTTGTGGCCACAGGTTCTAATTTAAGTTTGGCTTTAACTTGTAGACTCTTTTATCTTGTGTTTCGGGTAATACACCTGAATCAAAATGTATATCTATTGTAATCATACCTCTCAGCTTCTTATTGCAAGAAATCTGGACAAAGCCTTAAATAACGAGCAAGGGGCGAAAGCCAAAATAGGGACAAATTTTAAATACTGGTCTTTTAAACTTAAAAAAAGTTACTAGAATGACAGAATTTATATTAACATGCATTTTCTGAATGATATGAAGTGTGAAACTCAAATATGTTTCATTATTTAATGACTTGAGTCCTCAGTGATTTGTCAGAAAACCAGAAATTTTATGAGAAACTGTCTAAAAATATAAGGCAAAACTCTGGACAGTTGAGTGGTATGATTGTAATGTTTCTGAAGTGGACTTGTGTTTCTGGTTTGTTCTTCTTCACATCACTGTGAAGGGTATACACATGCATATTGCTACAAGACTTAAATTTCAGTTTCCCTTTTATTATTTCTCTTTTTCTCTTGTGCTCCATGCAGTTATTTTTCCTTCTTCATTTACTTGTTTAATCAAGTTCAGGGTTAAAAGGGAGGCAGCCAATCTCAGCCTTAATGAACACAAGGCAGAAAACCTACCCATCAAAACAGCCCATTGTAGGACACATGCACTTATAGCAGTTTGAAGTATATCCGATTTGCCTACAACATGTCTTTGGGATGTGGGAACAATATACAGATACACACACATACACATGCATGCATGCTCACACACACACACACACACACACACACACACACACACACACACACACACACACACACACACACACACACACACACACACACACACACACACACACACACACACACACACACACCTGTTGGCAATTTGAAGTATCACCACTTTACCTGCAACATGCCTTTGGGTTGTGGGAAAAAACTGCAGCAGCTGGTAAAACCAGACTCATATAAACAGCATGGATGTGTAGACTACACAAAATAATGCTAACCACTGTGTCACTGTGTTGCCTTTGGCTCTTTTGCTAATTGTTGATAATGTTTTTATCTTGAAACTTTATTTTTTTGCCCTGCAATAGTTGCTCTGCCTTGTTGTTTATTCACAAAGTCTTAATAAATGGTTTCACCTCTTTCAATTAATACAGTGCAATCACATCCATGCGGATATATACCTGAACAGTTTCTGCACATTGGCAATGCATTCTTTTTTCATACTTTTCATTTCAACATCTTTTACTATTTCTGAATTTAATCTACTGCAGTGTCTGTCTTTTGTATGGCTTCTATCTTGCCTTTCTAATGTTTTTATTTTTCTATATATTCTGCTTGATCTTTTGAATGCATTAAGGACATTCAGTCACTAAAGTTTTTTTTAATGTTATATTTTCGGGAGACAGTCTCTTTTATCAGAAGTTTCTTGAGTACTATTTCTCAGTAATCTTGTTTTGAGTTTTGAATCATTATCCGTGAAGTTATAGTTCCGATCTTTGTCAAATAACTGTAATGTTTTATTTTACTTTTTGTGTGTTTTTGTGAATGTAAACACTTCATAAGATATGTTTCCCTGTGACTGAAAGTCCCTTGGTGACTTTTTTGTACTGCCACATTATTATCCTCTGATTTGGTAATTTCATAAATTGTGTCACCCGCCATTTGTAGACAGAAAGAGGTTTCAATCTGTTTTTTCCCAGTAATGTTAAATGCTGTTAAATAGTTTCTGAATTTGGATACCTATGTGGTCCACTGTGCTTCCAAAGTTGATTATCCAAGTCTGTATTAAGAGGCAAGAGATCTGGAATCTGTAGATATTTTTAAAGCATTTCCCACCATTAAATCTGTCTCTGACAGTATACCTTTTTATTGCCACTTTTATTTCTCAGTTCTTTGTTTGTTCAGTAACTTTTTATTATCTTTTAAAGAAACATACCCCCACATTTAATAACATCCATGTAGGAATAGTGTAAAGCTTACCTGGATGTTACAGTGTCCATGTATGCAGATCCACCTTGGTAGCGCACCATGCATATTAATGAAGGAGCATTACTGAGGGAGAGCCGGGGAAGGCAGTATTGAATCAGTGTAGGTAGTGTGTCGCTAACTGTGTCCATAGATGCATAACACACCCCCTATAGTGTCCAAGTGCCGGATAGCAATAAATTCAATTTTTAATTTTTTTTTAATGTTTGGGGCATGGCACACACTGATTGACAAGTGCCACACATCTAAAAAAATAGAAACTAGATGCATTTAATTTATGATTCAAAGGTCAAGTTTAAGCATAGCTGAGCGGGTTTACATGCTGCCTTGCACTGCTTAGCAGTGCTCAAACATAGCTGAGAGGTATATGTAAAAGTATAGCAGCATTCTACATATCCAGTTAGCCAAGTGGATAGAGTTACAGCCTCCTGTGCCGGAGGTGTGGGGTATGAATACATGGAAGGGAAATTAAGCAATTATTTTTGCAAGATAAATTATGCCAATTATTTTTTAATCGTAATCTGCTGCACTCAGCTAAGCTCTGCTAAGCCATGATAAGCACTACTTAAACAATTTCTGTTAAAGCACCACTTGGCAGTGCTTTGCACTGCTTGATGGCAATTAGCTGGTTTGGGCACTGCTAAGCAGTGCTAAGCACTGCCAGTTTAAGCACTGCTCAGCTCAGCTGGTTTGCATGGTGCTAAGCAATGTGCCACATTTTTAAACATGGCCCAATGGTGTGTAAGAGTGAGAAAATAGGTTATATTAAGTGCAATTGGCAGGAATACAACATAACCAGTTGTAGTTTGAACTATGCAGGAACTATGGCAGGTGTTGAAGAGGGTGCGCGCTTCTGGGCACAGTGGTCAGGCATTCTGGAGTCCAGGGTCATGATTTTACTCCTAGTGAAGGACCATGTATACCGCTGCTGCAGGCTCAGTTCCAAGAATCAGAGTACAAGATGAAGGCCTGGGACTAGCTGGCCCGCAAACTCACCAGTGCTACAGGTACCCTCCACACAGGTAAGCAGGTCTGTCACCACTATGATAATCAGAAACATCAGAAGGGGGAACTTCTGGATGCCTGGGTCCAGGATGCTTGGGATGGAAATGGCTCACATGTTTGTAAGTACTGTCAGTATTTTAGCAATACGTAATCATAATCTGTGATAGACAGTTACACATACTGGTGTGCTTCTATCCCTACAGCTGCAGAGGAGAGAGCGTGCAACCTAGAGGCCCATGCAGAGCACCTGGCTAGGTTGCATTGTGAGTGTGGTGAATACAGATTAATTTGCAATCTATAGTCAAATACGCAAGATAGAGTAATTCATTCACTGCCATTAGGTACATACAGTATAGATTTGTGTATTGTAATGAATGTGGATGTAGGCCTGAACTGCAATAACTGACTACTGCCAACTACAGTGCAATAAACAGGGAAGATTAAAGCATTAAACCTGATAATGTTAATGAAATAAAGTTTCTACTGCAATAATTGTGGAATTACAGCTGTATTGCAACACCTGCATTATATCATCTGTTGTGCAATAAAGACTCAAAAATATACCAATAACTGTAATAAAAACACAAAGAATACAACTAACTGACTCAAGATATAGCTAAGAAAGAGTATTATGCTAAACTGTAGATTTAGAGCTGTGCTACACGATATATGCATTATGACATTTGTTCTGCACTAACATCTGAAGCAATACCAGGAACACCCAAGGTATATTGTGTATATCAGGATTGTCTTGTGTTAACCATTTCATTTCAGCTATATGCATTCCTGCTCCATGCTACGGTGCTGCAGGCAAGTGTGAAACTGTAATAGCTGTAGACTGCAAATATACTATCTGCAACTGTATATGGGTCAGGTAGCTAACCCAATACTCTGATATGGGTTGTACACATCACAGATATTTCCACCCACTAAGAGTTTATTGTGTACACCTTCATTCTATGTTGGAAACTCCTGGTGTTCTGGCTGCACTGTGATTCTCAAACAATCTGGAAATATATCACTGATTGATAAGAATATTTCTTGGCATTTTAACCTTTCAGAGTTCTGCATTGTCTTAATTTTGCCTGACTGAATTATTTTATATACTTTCTGGCATTGTTTTCTGTTTCTCATCTGCCCAGAAACTGTTTCCTCCCACCCTATTCATGTGGTGGTGTTATAGTTGGTGGCTTTGCAGTTGCCCGCCCCTACTGTAAATTTTATCTGGGACACCCCTCCCAGTCTGGTGTTCACTCTACTTAATACAGAGAGAACATTTGAGAAGACCAACCCACTTAGGTTCTTAACCTTGAATTTTTCTTCTGCTCCTTCTTCCTCTCTCCTTGCACTTTACTAAAAAAAATTGCACTTTATTCATTTGTATTTATTCTGCTCCATTTATTAATGTTTGGTAGTAGCCTGATTAAATTGTAACTGTTACTCTAAGCCTTTTGGTTTAAGCAGTTGGGCTCTAGACCAGTTGTTTTACATTAAGAAGGTTTGTGGTCTGCACTGTTGTGGCAGAACAGGTAGCTTACATCCTTCTAAGTTGGGAATTGCTGATTGAAGGCTCAGTGTATGTTATTCTAAAAGTGTATTAGTTCTGGTTAAAGCACTTGGGCTTCAGGCAAGTTATTTTTCATTAAGAAGGTTTGTGGTCTGCACTCTTGTGGGAGGAGGGGCTAGATTCTGCCCTTCTGATCTGGGAATTTCTGGTTAAAGGCTTATTGTGCCTGCTTATTTGAACTGTTTCTTTCTGAAATTGGTGCACCTTGGTTCATGTAGCATAGACTAGATTCAGGCATCCTGAATCTAGTTTTGTTTGTATAACTTGAGCACTAATCCAGGCCATCCCTTTTGGAGAAGGATCCCCTGCACCGTAGTGGCAGCAGTGTTCATAGGTTCATAGATTAATACTAGGCTAACTGCCCTTGTAAGTCATTTTAAGCCTAGCCAATTATCCCTTGCAAGACTCAAACCCTGCACCTTGTGTTTGTAGGGCAAACACCTTAACCATTAGGCCACCCTCCCAACCCCCCAGTTAGAACTTGTCTGATTGGAGACTGCTGGAACAGGGCTCAGTTTTGAGCTTTTTTTATTAGTTAATTGGGTAATTTTAATCAGTTTGCTCATTTTCTATTGTTATATAAAAAAATTGCACTTTACTCATCTGCTTTTACTGTATTTGTGTTTCTTCCTACTTTATTGCTTTTTTTGCTGCTTGTTGTTGTTGTTGTATCTTTCAGCTTTACCCGGTTAGGGGTTGCCACAGCAGAACTCCGGTCTGCTAATGATTGGCATTTGATTTTTACATGTCGAGTTGCCAACTCTGATGCACAACCTTCAACAAAGGTACGCTCATTCACGCATGTCTCCACACAGAAGACGCTCTAGCTGAGAATCAAACAGGACAACGTCATACTGTGAGGTGACAATGCTATCGCACCACCACCACCGCAGTACTGTTTTTCCTGAAATTGGTACACCTTGTTTGCTGTAGCCTAGACTAAATTCAGACCTGCTGAATCTAACTTTATTTGTATAACTTGAGCATTAATCCAGACCATTTTTTTGGAGAGGGTTCCCCTGTACCCTACTGGCAGGAGTGCGCAGTTAGAACTTGTCTGATTGAAGACTGCTGGAACGGGGCTCAGTTTTTAGCTTTTTATTGGTTAATTAGTTAATTTGTTTAAATCCGATTGCTCATTTGCTACTGTTATAAAAAAAATTATTTATATATATATATATATATATATACACACACACACACACACACACACACTTTATGCATCACTGCTTAGCTAGGGTTAAACTATTCCCAGTGCCATAAAGTCTGCTCTTCAAATTTTTCCTTAGAACGAGACAGTTTTTTTAGTTTTAGCACTAAAATCTATTTCTTTGAGATCAGCACTTGTTCAGAACTTGTTGTAAGCACTAAATAAGCTACAAATTACTACAGCACTCAACTTTCCTCACTTGACTAGAGGAAAACAGTTTTTAGTACATAATAAATAAGCACCTATCCAGTCATGTCTAAAGGTCAGCTCCTAGTGTTTTCTCCTGTCTACCTGAAGAATCTGGGCATCTTCGGGCAATGCAGCAATTGCCTCATGTACACAGACACCCCGCTCCTCCTACCACACAAAGCTACAACCTGTGAGAGATGCACTTATATAGCCAAACTGGAAGCAAAGGTCTCTTCACCCAAGACTGGACTAGACAGTCAAGAGGAGAAGGTAAACACTTTTACCACACCACACTCATCACATAGTCCCTCAAAACCTACACCACCAAAAAACACACATAGAAACATGAAACACACACCTACATTTGTGGAGGCTCTGACTAAACATCTGCTCAAGAAACAGAGACCTCCAAAGCAGAAATGCAAGCAATCTCCACCCCCCAACACAAGCCAAATGATACATAGCCCCCAAACTCAGTGTGCCACTCAACCACAGCCCATAAGGCATAACAACGTACCCAACACTCTAGTCATAGTTGATGTTCCACTCACCAGGCTAAACAAGGAGAAAGTTACTGTCAACTGCCTGTTGTGTGCCAGGATCCACCATGTGCACGCAATGCACTCACTTGAGGCACACCTTAAAATGCAGAACATCGACATCTGTGCAGTGACAGAGACCTGGTTCAAGGCTCCAGAGAGAACCCCTGCATTACCAGGCTATAATTCATATCACACCTTCCGGCCACCTAACCTGGACCAAAACACTAAAGGCAGAGGCGTGTCCATATTCATTAAGAATATCCACACCTCCAGGCTAGTTGCTCAGCATAATGCAGCCGAGGTTATCCAAGTGCAACTAACTCTGGGCAAGACCATAATCCAAATTGTAACTTGCTACAGATCCCCCACCATGACCCAAGATTCCCACTCCTCATTTCTTGACACACTGGAAAATATTAAGGTACAACCCAACACCCTAATAATGGGCGATTTCAACTACCTCACCATTAACTGGGAAAACTACTCATGTACAAAATCTTTTGTTCAATGTTTTCTGGAATTCATAAATTCCAGTGCCTTGGATCAACCTATCCACATCCCCACCACGGGCAGCAGTATCCTAGACCTGGTCATTACCAACATGGGTGACTGGTGTTCCACACCAGAGGTCAATTTCTCATTGGTCAGATCCAACCACAAGCGAATCACCCTAGACATCCACATCCCGCCCCCACCCCCCATTAGGGAAACCACCATAACAATTTCTCCAAAGCCAACTTCATGCTTCGTAAGACAGAAGTGGTAAACTTCACAACACCCATGCAGATGGGCAATAGAGGTAAGAATGCTGACTCCTACACAAATGCATTTTATAAGCACTTACACGAGTGCATGGATCGTGCTATCCCTAAAAGAACCAAGATGTTATCCTCCAATAAAAGGAAGCCAATCTAGTTGTCTCCTGCCTTAAACAAACTCTACAACAGAAGAAAGAAACTGTTGCAAAAAAGACTAAAATCCCATGATTGGAGGAACTCCCTGGTCATTCTCAGTAAGAAGCTGAGATCCCTCATAAAATCCTCCAAAGCTAGTTACGAAAACAAAATCGCCACTGATTCTAAAGACAACCACAAACCATTCTATAGCTATATCAAGAATCTCAATGGCAACACTCAGATCTGATGTGAGTTACAATGGCACTAAATATACAGAACCAACTGATATTGCCAACATCCTAGCAGATAGGTTCAGTGCTAACTTTACCCCCCCTCTCACCCCCTAAAGGGCCCATCTCTATACCAAAAGAATGCAAAGTTCCTGTAATCATGGCTGCACAGGTAAATACCACACTCTCCAAAGCCAAGAACACAGCATCCATGGGACCTGACAACATCCCAGGCTGTGTTCTACATGAACTGCAAAATGAACTGGCACCCCACCTAAGCAGCATGTTCAATCATAGCCTCACCTCATGCTTTGTGTCCACTGAATGGTGCACAACAACGGTTATCCCAATCCACAAAGGAGAAGCCACCATTGACCCTGGGAACTACCGCCCCTTTAGCCTAATGAGCCTGGTCTGCAAGGCCATGGAATGTATTATCATGGACCTTATACACAAAGACATTGGTAATCTCCAAACTCTGTACCCCACCAAGTTCAGGTTTGTAAAAGGCAGATCATGTCTCCTAAACCTGATAGACTTCTTTGAAGCAGTCACCAAAGCCGTAGTCAAGGGTATGGTGGTTCACACAGCTTATCTAGATCTCACCAAGGCTTTTCACACCATCCCCCACTCTGGAATTATAGATAACCTCACTAAACTAGGTATAAATCCTTATGTCACAAGATGGGTTGCCAACTGGCTCACTGACAGAACCCACACTGTGAAAGTAGCAGACTCCAAATCCGATTTCAGACCAGTGACAAGTGGAGTACCACAGGGTTCAGTCCTGGGTCCTCTCCTGTTTGGTATCTACTTTTCTGAAGTACAGGCTAACACAGAAGGTCTTTGGCTAATGAAGTTCGCAGATGACTGTAAACTAGGAGCCATAAACGAAACTCCTAATGATGTGGACATCCTACAAAAGGGCCTCACAGAGACAGATGCCTGGTGTCAAAGCCATGGCCTCAAGCTCAGTGCCAAAAAGTACATTGTCATCCCCTTTGGTAAAAACTCTGTACCCGTGAGCTACCACATAAGTGGTAGTCTACTTAACACCTAAAATGTGATAAGAGATCTTGGGACAGTGGTGGACAGTAATCTCTCCTTTGATAATCACATTGCCACAGTAGTCAGGAAATCCTTCTACATGTCCAACCTCATCACAAAAGGTTTCTCATCCAGGAAAAAAGAGGTAATTGTTCCCCTCTACTCGTCACTCAAACACATTATAGAGTACAATGCCCCTTTTGGTACGTACCTCACACGACATCTACAACAACTGGAAAGTCCACAGAAATACCTCACAAAGAGGATTACTAGCCCCAAATAGATGCCCTACACAGACCATCTCAAAACACTCCAGCTTTACTCCGTCGCATATCGCCTACTCAGAGGCGATCTCTGCCTAACATACAAAGCTATGTTAAACCCAGAGCTGTTGGACATGCTCCACTTAATGAAATCCCTCCAAGCTACATGCTCTAGGGACCTAAACCTTGTCACTACAATAAACAGAACATGCTAGAGGGATATATTCCTGTCCCAGAGACTTCCCATACTCTGGAACAAACTGCCTATCTATATCAAACAAAGCTCCTCATTAGCACTCTTCAAGAAAAATCTTGATGACTGGATGGGAAATAAGAAATTCACCCCAGGGATCACCCCTGTGGCTCTGCTCGAGAGGAGCACAGGAAAATAATTTTTTGGGTGGTGAAAGCCAGGGTACCTTTTTGGCTAGGCTTATATAGGCCCTAGGGCTAATGGCCTAGTACCTAACTATGAACCTATTAATGTACCATTTACCTAGTATCTCTGTCATGTATGAATCTCATGCATTTGTGTTCAACTGTCACTGCAGTCTTCCAGGTGAGCTCTAGGCAAATATCAGTCAGTCAATAGTCAGCAGTGGCTCAATAGCTCAGTTTGTTAAATGCTGTGTCTGATGTGCATTCTGTCACACACAGACTAGGTTTTGTATCCAGTGACAAGTACTAATAAATATTACTGAATCAGTTATGTATTGTTAACAGATGTTCTCCCTCCAGGAATTACAGGTAAATGGGTGCAGTAGCCCTTATTATAGGTTAATAATTTGTGTGTTCAGATGTAACAGACTGTTAACAGCATTGATCAGGAATGTGATAAGATGTCATAAAATAAAGGCAACGAGTACAATAGTAATAAAAGATAATACAATAAATAAAATGTGTAATCTTGGTATATCTGTATTCCTGGTGTGTCTGTGAATGTTTGCTGATGGTCTAACCCCATGCCTGCCAAGGACAGCATGAAAGTTGTTTACTCTCTGTACTGTACATGATATATGTCTCTCAAGTGTCACGCTGTCACGGACTGTAATCACTGTTGTCAATTCCCTCTGTCACAGATCTATCATCAACATGATTCAGTCAATAGTACAGTCACACTACATCAGTCCACAGTACACCTTTGTAGTGATATAGGTCCACCTGACATGTAATAGCCCTCTGTAGTTGTGTACCTGTAGGTGTTACTGCTTGGCCATTACTGTCCCATGCTGATAGCTTGAGAGGTATGTATGTGCTACAGCAGCTACAGGGCACTGTTATACATAAAGGAAGGACAGACCTGTAAAGTATATAACAGTACTGTTGCAAACTCTGTAGCCTATACTGGTATTAATCGACTGTATTTCTCTCTCTTCCCACCCCTTATCTTCATCATAATTATTATTGTTATACACTGGTTATGGTTTACTATTAACATATGTTATTCTCTGAATGTTATGTTAGGCCTTGTGTTTTATTATTATGTGTTACAGTGGTTGCATACTAACATATCTTGTTGAATTACCTATGTTGTTGGCCTTATGCTGTAACTATTACTAGCATGCTGTTAGTATGATGACTGTTATCTTACTTATTATTGCATTCCATATACTATGCATTGTTATTTTACTGGGTTATTTGCAATGTTATGGCATGCTGTTATAACTAACTGAATGTTTTCTTCATTACTAACCTATACACACTGAAATCCCTCAACACTACAGCTCAACTGAGTAGGCCAGTTCCTAGTGATCCACCTACCCTACCTCAGCCAGCCGTGGTACCAGGTCCCAGCATGTCTGGATCCCAAGCCGGTGGTGCCCTGTCCACTGGCCCTGCACCATCTACAGGTGGAACCGTCCCCCTGGGAGTTGGGGTGGAGGGGGGTTTTCACCCAGAATCAGCTACCAGTGATTGTGTGCAGGATAGTTCATTGTGGGTATGAGCAAAGCCAGCACCAGATTGAGGGCAGACTCACCAAACTGGAGGGGCCTGGTGACCCCAGAGCCCAGCCTCCAGCACAGCAACCTTCGGACCGTGAAGGAGCAGTGTTGACTGCCCATGGGTGTGGAGCTCAGTCACACTGCTGCTGTCTGGGGGCACATGCACCTCTAATTCCACAACACCCTCCCCATCCAAGCTTCATGTGTTACATACCACCCCTGTATGCTGTCTAGTCTGTCTTGTCTGTCTGCAAATGCACCCTCTCCTACCCAACCTACCGCCATACACATACTTATATCCCTTCCCCAACATTCCACTCTCTCCTTAAAAAAAGAGCTCCTGTTCCACAAAAAAATATTGCCCCATACAAGCTCTCCATTTCGCGCACATGTCCACTGCACACAACTAATTATTACATTAATTAATGAATACATTTATGTTACCCTCACCCCTCTCTCTGGGGTGTGAGGCTCCAAATTCCAAATTCTGTAAAATCTGCACATCTGTTGCTGTAGAAGAAATGGAGAGGTATGGTCCTTTCCTACACCTGTCCTGTACATCCCTACCTGCCTTTCAGTATGTTTTTCCCCCTGCTTGGCTCTATTTCACCACTTTCCTATTATCCTCTTTTTCATTTTTTTTTTATTTTTAGCACAGGTTTAAGCGAGGCTAAGCAGTGCACCACACAAACCCACGTAAAGCTGCTTAAAAGTGCCTTAATCATCTTATGTGTTTCTCACAGTGTTAGGCACATCTGCAAAATACTCTCCCCTGCCACGTCTCAAACCTGGGCCCTTGTTAATTACAACACAGTGCATTAGCCCACTAAGACACTCAGCTCTGACTTACTGCAGGTGTTTCCCCCAACATATACTGATTGCCACTGACACACTGGAAGTACATATAATGGGAAACATGGGAGTGTATTTGTGATTGTGATGCAGACATTACAACAGTACACATCCAAATCAACAATAATGGATGTATGTGAGGCCTGGGATAGCAGGTATATCTGTCAACTGTACAGACTGTTGCAGAATGTCTGCAGTTTTGCCCCATAGTTTTGGTACAGTTTTCACAAAAACATACATGTCTGGTAAAATTCTGGCAAGTCATGAAAGACTGAGGTTAGAAAATCACAATAAACATTTGACTGTCACACTTCATAACCTTCAGAAAACACATGCTAATGCAAGTCCTGTGTCGCATACTGTATGCATGTACTGATATCTTGCAAATACAACTGTTGCAGCAGTAGCTCAGTCTGTTAAATGCCTTGCATTTAATACATTTTGCCACCCACAGTCCTGGGTTCGAATCCAGTGTGTTGCACTCAATTACATTCTTGTGAATACAGCAAATAATGACTAAGTCATGCAATTTTAACCAAAACAGGTTGCTGCTACTGAATTAACTGCTACCCATGTTTGCAAGTCCAAGACCTGTAGGCAGGGACAGACTGCACATATTCATGTAGCTTTCTTATATGTTGGCTACTACTCTCTGATTGGCACTGTTACATAACAGATGAATCTTAAGCACATGCCTCGACTGGACTGTTATGGGTACCCTCACCCTGGCTCTGCTGTAATGACAGAGCTGTTACTGCTCCCTCAGTGACACATACACCTTGCTGTCCTCCAAAGTGTTCACACCCCCCCATATGTGTCCTAGGTTGCAGCAGCAGCTGCAGCCTGCTACATATGCAGCTGTATATTAAGCTACAGATCTACTATACCTCACAACCCCCTAGAACAAAGGATCCACACAACAGCCATATATAAAGTGGGGCAAAGATCTAGCGGCAGGGACATGTTTCACAGTTTGCCCGTACAAACATAGTGAGCTGATAGACTAGCAGCTACTGCAGCAGCATGCATATTCTGATGGGCATGACATCTGACACTCACATGCCTCTTCCCCCTTACTGAACGTAACCCACAAGGTTTAACACTAAACTGCCAGATAATCACAATGTCATTTGACAATGGCCAAACATAGCATTGAAAACTCTGGGCATACTTATAAATCTCAACAGTGGACAGTATTTGCACCTACCCTCTGTGATGCTGTAGTCTCCACACCTCACTAATGTCCATCTCAAAGACTAAGAAAGGGGCCAAAGCCTACATGAAGGCCTTAAATATTGCACTGTGGTGCCATACCATTGCCTAATGAAAGTGCAACCCAGCTGTGCTGGATGAAATTAGCAAGTCTGACTTATGGATTGGTGCACAGGCAATGGCCTGTTAATGAGCATGACCTACAAAAGTCAAGTAATTGCCTATGGGAAACAGCTCTGTAAGCTGCTTTACCAAGACAGAATATGAGTTAGCAAGTTGTTTTCAAGTGGATTTTTTCACATATGGATTATGTCACTCTACCAGGTATGTCATACATGTCCCCATATAATGGGATGCATATGCAAGAATGCAGTTATGGGGAATAGGGGTTATAACAGTAGGCCTGTAGTACATCCCTGGGAGTGATGTGCTGGTGATACTCTGCTGTCCAACAGCTACAGGCATGCTTCTCAACTGTGCCACCTGTGAATGAAATGACAGCTCTGGCCCTCTCACTCCCTCCTACAAAGGTCGGCTTGTTTACAAAAGCTACTGGATTGTGAGTTACACATATTGTCAGTATGTAAGGGTGGGCACAGCTGCCATATTGCATGATGTACTGTCATTCAACTCCTCTCAGTTTGTGAATGTTACATAAGAATAGTTCAGGCATTGTAAAGGTGTCCCTGATATACTCTGGCTAGGTCACTGTTTTTTCAACATTCGTATCTCACCATTTGACAGCTATGGCTAACATACCTGGCAACCCCCTACAGCAGGAATTCTGGTCATATCCATTATTAGTGGGGGGGACAGGCCCAAACTCAGTGACAGAGTGTACATACTGGTCATACAAAGTAAGAATATGAATAGAGTAACAGATATTACTGTAGCATAAGCTTTTTCTGGGGGCTCTGGCATGTGACAGCCAGATTCTCTATATGCTGACAACAACCAGAAATTATTGGCTAACCATTCGCCAGACATCCATATGTTTGTGCCAACAGGACTACATATATCAGGGACATGTACACATGCTGAAAACATCTGTGTACTGGGCAGGTATGATGCCTACAGGGAAGATATACTACAGCAGGTCTGTATTGCTGCCTGTCATTGTGGCACACTGGTGTCACTGTACTGTCCCCATATACATGCAATAACACACAACTATGTGTCTAACAGTGGCTGTATGACATAGTAGTGGGACTATGCCCATAGAGGACACACCGCAGTAGATGGCATTGATGGGTGTGGAGACATATAGCATACTCTATCACAGCACACAGGGACATACTGGTATTGCTACTATGTTGGTGATAGCCACATACATGGTGTATTGATAGACTGCGGGGTATGATGTGGGAGGTAGCAGTGGATAGTGCAGGCAATTTTAGTTGTGCAGGGTCTGTACATAGTGGATATCTATGCATCTGGTCCTCTGATGTGTTCCCCTCTTGATTTCTTTCAGGATGGATGCATCAAAGGAGGCACCCACCATTTTCAGAAACTGAAAACAATGTTACCCTGGATGGTCTCAGACTGCATCATAACATTCAGCGGTCCAGTAGTCACCAGCATCACAAACAATGTGGAGTACTGTGGGCTGACCTTGTCACAGCAGTCAACCAAATAGGGCTACAGGACAGAACCTTCGAGCAGGTTCAACACTGAGCAACATATATGGTCAGTGCTGCACAGCAAAGGGCTGCCACTGTGGTCAGGGACTGTGCTGCCACCAGTGGAGGGTCTGCAGCAGAATGACCACTCTCAACTACAGAGGAATTCCTGGCAAACCTGGGTTCATCCACCGGCTCCCAACTATCCATCACTCCATACATCATGGAGGTGTGCACCACAGCATTCACATCTAAGTTGTGTCCAAGTAGGCTTCCTGTGTTGTTCATCACTGTAGTACTGTATCAGCCATTGTGGCAGAGTCTGCATACCAGTACATGGGTGCCAGGTCTATCTGCTTCGGGGAGGGGGTTGGTTTTAATGCACAGTTGTGCATGCATACTCAGAATGTCAGCAATGTAGGCAGTATCACATTAGCTACTGTACATGTTGGTATATGCATATATTACCCTGTAACAATGCCACATTTGGTATTGCTGGCAATACCTCTCCCTCACATTTCCATGGGTATGTCAGGTGTGGCTGGAGTCTAAGGTCCTGTACTGGTAAGTGTGATACTGTTGTCTTATGCATTATATATACCCTAAGAATATTAAGGGCTGCTATTTTGAACTAGGCACAACTGTTTTGCTTAGCCAGAGTACAATACTTCTATGTTCTATTTTGGAGGGGTTAACTGAAGTGCATTGAATGGGTAATCACAGTTGTGTATTTGCAGAAGCAGTAACACATCTGCACTTATTGTTGAAAAGGTCTATGCAGTCCGCTATACAGGAGGCACTCACCCACAGATGTCTGTTCACACACGATATGGAGATGGTACATACTTGAGGCAGTGATGCTATAAGTGGCATAGTATGCTTACGACAGGTGCACTCTGTTTTAGATGTAGGTCTATCAGATATACTGACATATTGCTTATCTCACAGGTGTATAGTACTGGCAACATTAACTGGACATAGCTGCAGTGCATGTTATAAGGGCCTGTCTTGTTTGTGTATGTTGTAATCTGTTAGTGTGTTGTGCATGGGGTCAGAAATAAGATGTGGCATGTGTAATGTTGTTGTGGCTCCTCAGCTGTATGTGTGTGTGTGTGTGTGTGTGTGTGTGTGTGTGTGTGTGTGTGTGTGTGGACTGCAATACATAATAGTGCAGTTAGTAATGTACTTATTTTGTCTTCCTCCTCACAAGTGAATGTGGGGGTTGGAGTCTGTCCCCCTCACAACTTGATGTCAGTGTCTCATTGTACTCTAATGATGGTGGCCATACTGAGGCACAGGTGGGGCCTTTGGGGGCTGAATCTGTCCCATGGGTTGACATACCACTTCCTGCCCCATTGTCCCCGCACACAGTCGGTATGCCCACACATAACCAGTCTCCTGTGGCCACAGATATTGAACAGCCAGAGTGTGGCAACATTGAACAGGAGAGTGTGGCAACTATGGCATCAGTGAGTGTAGACACTGGGTATAGCCAGAGAGCTGCTGAGGTACCACACAGGCAGATTAACAGGGGTGCTCAAAGGAGGACTGCTGCCCATCCACCACCTGTCACAGGTGTCACATCACCGGTCACTCGATGCATGTTTTGGTCCATCATGGAGGAGCTGGTGTGTTCCAAATACAACAACAGATGGATACTCAGAATTATGAATGCAGAAGCACAGTCTGACATCCATGACTCCCTCGACCACATTGGTGACACCATGGATTGTTTCACTGATGTAGTGGACAGAAGGTGGGATGAGACATTGTCCTTGAATGAACATTGTCTGTGTTGGAGTTGGGCATCAGACATGTGGACGTAGGTCAGCAACACCATCTGCTGAGAGTCCACGTGGGCATGCAAACTCAACCTCCTGTAGTGGCAGTACCTCCAGCACTACAGAAGGGAGTGTGCTGTCCACACTACAATGTGGCAGGCCATAGGCATGTGGTCCTCGGGGGTCCCATGAGGGACAGAGGCCCAGCAGACTCCAGTCACCATCAGCTACTAGCACTGCATCTGACCCTGGGTATGGTGGTACCAGTACCACTCCTAGCAAAGCCAGTTCCCATGTTCATGGTCGGAGATGGTGAAGTGTCCAGTCTGCCATGTACGGTCCACAGCTGCCCAACATACACACATGTAGGGCTAGCACTAGGCTTGACTGTGTACACGCACACACTCACACATCACTGTCACATGCAGGTCACCAACAGACACATACAGCACCTCTCCATGACCCAGCTAGCCAGCACCCCTTCCTGACTCACACACATGCTGTCAACTATTTGGTGCAGCCTAGGTGTTGGGCACCTCCACACCACACCCTGTGCATGTGATGGCACCTGTGCCACATCCCTGCCATCCACACCATCGATGCAGGGGCATGCACATATGTGTCTGATGCACAGGGTGACTATACTACATTACATGTAGTTTTGTAGTGCAGTAGTGTTATGCCATGACAGGTGCAGTATGCTGGCATATCTCATGAGTACACATCAAGCTTTGTGTACCTTTGTTGCATGATGTTAGATTGGCGGTAGTTTTGCAGAATGACAGGTGACTCACAGAAGTGTGTATATTTCTGTTCCAGAGGTCTTTGTGGCTAAGTTTTGGAGACTTGGTGGCAATGCAGTGGAACAGGATGGCATGGTGGCATAGCAGACATATGACATCATCAAGGTATGGCTGTATATGTGTGTGGTTACCTATGTGCATATCTGTAGAACAGTGTGTAAGGGACAATGGGGGTAGTTAGTATGATCATGCATGCATGCATGCATACCCTGTGACAAGGCCTGCTATCCTTCATACATGTCACCTGGGTGTTCTGTACATACAAATGTAGGTGGTGGCAGATATCATTTATGCCTAGGTAGATATGTTCTATTTAGGGCCTGCAGCTACTGACAGGGCAGTAACATGCATGAAAATGTCACACCCATAGGTGTACTGCTGCATGGAAATATATTTGTATACTCACAAACACAGAGTTGCTTTTATTGAGATTAGAACCCCTACCTATCAATTAGTATACACCAGAGCACAAACTACTTATTGCATGCACCATGGAGCTTATCTGTTTTGAGGCTGTCAGCCAGTGCTGTTAAGGTGGATGACATCAGCAAGCTTTGTAAAGGAGGCCAATGAGGAGGCTTGCAGGTTATCACAGGGCCTTAAAATGTATAACCATTGCACAGAGATAGGCATGTGCACACTGGTGTAAGAGGATATATTCACACACACACTCAAGAGTTGGCTATTGCAAGATTAGAACCTCTACCTATCTATTAGGATACACTAGAGTACTACATACTTACACCATGCACCACAGAACTTATCTGTTTCGAGATTGTCAACCAGTGCTGTTAAGGTGGATAACATCAGCAAGTGTTGACAGGGAGGCCAATGCTGAGGAGGACGCTAGTCACATGACCATAAAATGATTGTCCATTATACAGACATAGGCCAGATGGGCATGGCTGTGCTGCTGTAAGGGAAATATCTACACACACACACACACACACACACACACACACACACACACACACACACACACACACACACACACACACGCACACACGCACACACGCACACACGCACACACACACACACACATGCACACGCACACACAATGGTTAATATGAGATTAAAACCTCTACCAACCTACTGTTACATACTATAGCTTGCATATTTATTGCACGCACCACCAGTTACATCTGGCATACATGTGGTGGCAGCAATAGTACTTGTGGACTTTGCAAAGTGGACTTGTATTACACAGCATGTGTGGCCTACAGAGTGAAGCTGCTTTATGCAGTATATCTACTATCCTAGCAGTGAGGCACCTGTTAATAGCCCTGCTATGTATATAGAGTTAACAGTATCACCATTTCTGGCTGGTTGAGGTTTGCTAGGTGGACAATTGGCCAGTGACAGTATGACCTGACCAAGTCCTGCATTGAAACCTTTACACATTACACCACCATCTCACCATTGTCTATCTACAGGGTGGCATTCCACAGGCACAGGGTTCTGTGGCTGGGTAGATTATGTCATTATGCGGCCTTGGTGTGTTACCATAAGACAGCACAGCCCCACATACATAGATACATGTGTGTGTATATATATATATATATATATATATATATATATATATATGAGTATTTTTCTTATCGAAAGTTCATGCTTTCAAAAAGAAAAAGTACAACTCCATTTATGCGAAAGTGCACTTAAACAAAAGTGCACTTTCACGACTACCAAATCGGTAATATAAAAAAAAAAAAAAAAAACTACAAAGGCATTTTTGCAGGGGAAAAGCCTCCCTTCACCCCCCCCCCATGTGGGAGGCTGTGCCCCCACACCACTGCTACTTTATATATACTAATTCCGAGATTGCACTACAGTGGAGAAAAAGGTATATTCCCTTATCCCCACTGTAGTGTGCTTCAGTGCTTCAGTGTTTTTTTGTTTTTTAATATTACCACTTCATTGAACTGGTAGTTGCGTTTTACTTTCATTTAAGTGCACTTTCATGCAAATGGAGTCATACTGTTTCTTTTCGAAAGCATGAGCTTTTGATAAGAAAAAGTAGAACTATATATATATATATATATATATATATATATATATATATATATATATATATATATATATATATCAGGGTCAGCTGGTTAGGTAGTTAAACTGGAGAAAGGCCATCATACAGTAATAATTAGATGATTAACTACACTATACCTTGAATGAGTGACTTTGATAATATGAGACACAGTTTTAGGATATCCACAAAGGACTGTGAAAGTAATTTTACGTTTCATGTCTTTTCATTTTAGTAAAAACTAAGATACGATGGAACCAATTGCCCAAACAGTCCGACCAACAAAACATATTGAGGTTCATGAGTTTTAGAGCAATAAACTGTGGTGCGTGCTACAAAGGAGTCAAGATTCTTTTTCTACCATTGCTCTGTTTTCATTTTAGTAGTTATATATAGATTGTGGGAAATGAAAAGGCAGAAAACAGTGGGGACTTCCATCTTTAGAAGAAGGGAGCCATAGAACAAAGAGAATCTTCTAGTACTTATCTACCTGCAGTAGATCAGCTCAGCGTCGACTTTGCTGAAATGCTCACATCTGCCGAATCTACTAACACTGTTTGCAGGAGGGCAAGCCCCCCTGCACCCCCCACACCCCCCTACTTATATATACAAACTCCGAGATCGCACTACAGTGAGGGTAAGGGTACATTTCCCCATCCCCACTATAGTGCAATCTGTACCGCAGTGTTGGAGCTGATAACAGTGGCCATTTGCTCTTGTCTGCTTTGACATTGTGGTGATCACCCTACTGGTTCTGCTAAGTGGTTTTCGCACATATTCCGTTCGTCTAAAAGATGAACGAACATGTGATAGTAAACCATTAAAATGATGTAGATATGTTCATATTTTAATGATTCTGATGAAGTTTCCTGTATTGGAAATGAAAGTGCTTAATCCTTGTGCTTGAACTTGTCGGGCTGTTTGTGGAAAAATAAAATATTTTATATTATCCATTGTCATTTTGTGGACTGAACAGTCTTGAAGGAAAGCTACCAGTTGGTACTTTTATTACGGAGTTTTGTGGGACTGCCTTCATTGGAAATCCTGTCTTACGGAGATTTTTGTGTTTATCATATTTTAATGAACAATCTCTGCTCTAAAATATTTTAGTTTTAAGTTCAATTATTAGTTTTCTTCAGTTTTAGATAACAGAGTTTCTAATAATCTGACAAATCCATGGTCTGAAATTTTGATTGATAATATCAGAATTTTTTATATTTATTAAGGGCTGCAGTTTAGTTTCTTTAAAAGTATTTTCTGCCTCTTCCTTTGATGTAGACAACAATAACTTATTATATTGTCTAAATATGTACTTAATTTACTGTTTGCTTTGCTAATTCATACATCTTTATAATGCTAGAACACTGTAATTAATTTAAGATAAATTAATGTATAAAAATGAGGAATACGGAAGAAAATAAACAGCTCTACTGAACATAATTGCCAGTGGAAATTAAGCAGGAAGAAAATCCTTTTGGGTTGAAAAATGTAGAAGTAATGGCATATAAATGACTGTTGTTTGAATCCTGAGCTGAGCAGGCATAATTAACTAAAAGATAAGTAATGCATCTTTGTCAATTATGTAAAAGGCTATACATGGATTGACTGATTGTTTTTCATCATCTGAATCAAATTCATCTTTGTGCTGAATAATAATGTAAATTAATGTTTGCATCTTTTTTTAGAAAGCCCATGCAATGGCAAGCCTTTACTGAAGCTGTAGCAACAAGAATTTTTTTGATTTCCAATTCTGTTTTGAAATGTTGAATTTTTTTTTTTTTTGCAGTTAAGTTTGCAGCTAACATAAAGTTTGCAAACTGATCTGCAATTTTGAAACTTTTAAGGAGATTTTTTAATAGTTATTAGAAAATGGGTTACTCTTTAACAGCATTTATATTTTTTGGAATTTTCCATCCCAGGATCGTATTGAATTTTAATTAATTCATTCATTTATGTATATAAGGGACACATTTGTCCTTAAACAAAACTGTTTAAAGAACTCTTATAAAATGCCAAGCCTAGGAGTTTTGCTTTAAGTTGATAAAGGTTCTCTGATTTGGTGAATAAAGTAAACCGAAAGAGTTTGTTTGCATGTTACCTGAAGGACCCGACCTGGGCTAGAAATTGATCTGTTTTTATCAGTTGTGTAGCCTGGTAAGCAGACTTAAATTAAACAACAGGTTTATCACAAACTCAACAGATCAATGTTCATCAACAAGGCTGACTTGCATTAAACCTAAAGTACAGTTCTTTTCATCCATTATGTTAAGTGTTTTTAGAATACAAGTTATTGATAGACTGTATAATGTAATCATCATTCCTCTTTGTATTTAACATTGGTATGTCTTTGTCTTTTTAAGTATTTGCATTGATGGTCTGCATCCCATGGGAAATGAGAAATGGGAGCTATGTGGAAGAAAAGATCAGTCCATTTTCTTTACCCTGAAGACTGGATGGTGTTGGGGCCTACATGTAAGGCTGCCAGTTTGTAAATGCAATTCATTGATATAGAAAGTGATTCTGTAAATTGATTTCAATGTGTATGGAACCTGGGTGTGTTCAGTACATAATTATCTGAGTAATTCCTGCAAATTACTGTAATATCATTACAATGCAGAATTTCTATCCCATTTTTTCAGTTGAAGGGAAGATTAAGGAATGAGAAAACTTATTAAGCTTGAAATGTAGCAAAGCAAAGCATTGGAAATCATCAACTTGAGTAGGCTAGGTAATCACTAAGTGGACAGATCTTATATGCCTAACTTAATTCAGTGCTGCATCTAAGTTGCATCTCCAGTATAGTAGGAATTCTGGAACACATGGGCTCTCCAAATGTGTAATATTTATGTTGTGATACACATGAGCTAAAGAAATCTGAAAAATGAGTGGGGTAGATAGAGTGAAGGTGGAAATAATTCACTTTGTTGTAGGGCTCTACAATCTCTACTAGGGGTGACAGAGCACATGAGGCTGTGACAAATGTTGTGTACCATGTATCTACAATGGATTCTGTATTAGTCAGGATATTTATTTTGTGTGTTGTGTAGATTAATTAATTAATCAATCTCTGTGGTGCATTTCATCTGGGGAGGGGAATAATACAATTATAATGCTCAGAGATGGCACAAAGACTAGGGTAATGTGAATTATTTTCTGAGGGTCCTCAAACATTACATGCAAGGCTTAACAAATGAAGTATAATGCAAAAAGAGGAACATGGACATTTCAGTAGAAGGAATGCCAGAAAAGTCTATATGTTCATTAGAGAGTATGGAAGAGGAGAAAGATATTATATAATCACACCCATGGGAAAACTGTTAATACAATGTGAGAAGATTGTGAGCAGGCGTAACATAATGCTTAAGATCATTGCCACTGTGATTCCACTGGAAGTAGAAAATATGTCATCCATTTAGACAAATAATTGTGCCCAATTTTTGTAGGTTTCAAATAAAGTGAAGTAATAACTTGATTGTTGTGGTTTATCAGAGATTAATCACTAAACCTGTGAGAGGGTCACAAGGTGTGTTGAGGAATTGTGGTATGAAGACAAACTTAGAGCAAAAGAAAGAAATGAAATAATATGACTTATTATGGAGACAAGCTATAAATCAGGACAGACTGCAATATGATGACAGTGCCTTATGTGCCTGTTTGTTCTGAAGACTCACATTTTTACATTCCAAAACCTTCACAAAATTAGTCAATACAGTGTATAATTATCTGTATTTGTTCAGAAAATTCTGCTACAATGAGCATTTCAAGCATCCATTATCCTGCCCAAGCTTTTCTAGAGTTTATTTTTTGTGTGTGTGTATTGGAAATTATATCAGAATCCCTGTTTGGGGGAAACGATGCATTGATTGAAAGCATAGAGCTGAAATGGCAGGTTAGGCTGGATGCCTGCATCGTGCTGGGACCTTAATAATATCCAGCTTCCATCCATAACCTACTCAAACTTAATGAACAGAACCATGGAAAAAATATAACCGCTGAACAGACTCCATTCCTTGACACACCAAGTAAACATATTATTCCTACTTCTCAGTAAGTTACTTTGGTTTCTGTAACTTCCACATGAAGGACAGTTTATATTTTAAGGGTGCAGTTTACTTAAACTCGCCTTGGTTTTTCTAACAAGCTTGTGTGTACAGTATTTCTACTTTTTGCCACTTCACGTATTTATACTGTGTTAATTCATTGTTTTAAAAAGTTGACTGATGATTTTGTGCCCATAGCTTGACAAAGCCCACTGCTGCCAACCCCCCCAACACATACACTGAACAGGGGATCAATGCATTCTGAGAAACTCTGATCATCCACAAATCTTAGCTTGTTGTTCCAGTGAATTCTTATAAGACATTATTCTACCACAGGAACCCACCCATTTTCAGGCCGCATAGGGCCAACATCGTCTAATTTACTAGAGTCACCTTGGATAGAGAGGGCCTCTTATTAGAGTCCCTAGCCCCTGAGTAGGCTGTCTTGGCAGTCCTGGCCAGTCATTTAATTTTTTTGCTTCACTGCTACATGAAGATTCTGTATTAGGCCATCTAACTACTGCAGAACTGATTTATTAGCCATGGCTCTGATTGCCCCATTGCAGTACCTCACATCCAGATGTATGTGAGTGGTTGTCATCCTCAGTAACTGGGGGGGGGGGTTGGTTGTAGGTCTCTGATTGCTGTTTTTCTTACTTGCCTTGGCTCCACAGAGATGAAATAGGACTGGATGGCTTTTGGACCTTGGCTACCCCTATATTGTTAGGTTCTATCCCCTGATATTATCGAACTATTGGGTCCTGTGTTCACTGTCTCACTTGTTGGCATTGCTTTATCACCCTTAGATATAAATCCTAGCTCTACATCGAGATGGTAACCCAGTACAGAGTCCTCCCTACAAGGTGGTTATTCCTCACAAATATGCCCAGGACTCCCTGCAACTATGCCTGAGTGACTCCTCTCATACGCCATTGGTGCACTGCTCTTTTTGTCTAGTCTTGATTGGCCTAATTCTTCATTGTCTAGCCTTCTCCTTCAAAGCCCTTGATTGTTGATTACCCATTGGCTAAAACCAATGGCCAAGGAGTTTTTTATATTGATTGTTCATTCCTGACTCTCTCTGATTAGAATATTATTGATGACTGTTTATTTCCACAGTGGCCCAAAGTCTGGCAAAAGTCTTTCCTGATTTATTGTTCCTAACTCTCTGATAAGAATACCATTGACAGTATGTAACTATAAAAAATTATTTATTATATAAGGAAGATGTTAGTAACAAAAATGGCATACATTGTTGTAAAATATGTTTTCTGTGTCTTATAGGTTCATAGCTTAATAGGTGTGTAGTAGGCTAACGACCACTATGGCCTTTTTAAATAAAGCCATTAATACCAAACCTCTGACAAGTTCTGGTATCCTTGATAAGTGTAAGCAGCAATAAATGAGGGAAAAGAATCTCTTGAGACTCGCTTAACACCCAGTTTAGAATATCACAGAATATAAAATGATTTACATTAAAGAGGGAGTCATTCTAGTGAGCAAACAGACAGACGGACAAATTCAACATATACTCATGCAAATCAAACAATAAAAAACAGGAACACCGACAGATTATCATTATCAAAAGTCTGTGTAGCAAATAATAAATATAAAACATTCAACAAGAATAAATCAGTCTATGCAAAATAAATCTCATGCTGATGTCATTCATAGATTTTGATGTGTATAAGCAGCGTGTGTTAATATCCTGTAGAGACAAAAAAAAAATCAGAATTGTTCACCTAGTTGTAAGGTTTTTGCAAACACCAAAGGATCAGAGTTGCTCAAGTATTATAGTGATTTATACTGTGCAGTACCGTTTCAAGGCTCATAGAAGAAGCATCATTAATGAGACCTTTGTTCATAATACACAGAAGGAGTCTGTAAGTTACGAGAGCAGATACAGTGCAAAAAACAGCTCCAAATCATATTTTTGAAGGCAATGAGGGAATATGGGTCTGAAGATAGCTTGAGGTTAACAATAATTATTTTAATATAATGACAAGTAAGATAATCAGCAATGAAGTGATGAAGCAAGCATGAGAAATTGGGTAGATTGGGGTGGCACCAAGGCTATCTGTCATATGCACTATGTGCTGCTTGGCAGTTTTTATGGAGACTTTTGGGAAGCTGGATGGTATAGGAATAGTCTTCCCTGGGAGACTGATCAGAGTGGGAAATAGATCAGGGTCTATATGAAAGCTCGGAGGAGGGGAAGCGAACAAAACTCAAGCAACTCATTCACCTCATGTAGACCTGCCATAAAACGTCACCCTGAGCAAAACCACTCCAGATCTACCATTCAGACCTATAGCAGTAACAGAAGTAGTGAAAGGTGACCCTATTGCCTGGCACACTGACTCATCACTCACAAGGCTGACCACAGAAAGGGTTACAGGCAGCTATCTTCTAGGTAACAGGATTTCAGAGATTGCAGTGGCCCAAAGAAGACTATTTCCTGACAAATATGACTACTACATAGTAGTGGTCCATGTGGGAGTGAATGACTTGAGACACAAAGCCTCAATGGACATGCATAGAGACAATTCAGAAATTACCATATATGTTACAAATACAGGTAAAACACTAATCCAGAGTGCAATCTGTCCTTCACCTTGAATGATACCTTGACACAATGACAAGATAAGTAGTTTCAATAACTAGCAGGGGACTCCAGTATGTGTCATTATGGGGTGAGATGCATGACAGCCCAGTTGGCTTCACTAAATACGGCCTGCACCTCTTATTCCAAGACTTTCACATATTGGCTAAAGCTTGTTCTTTCTCCTAGTGCCTCTTTTAGGCAGAAAAAACATTTGGTGGACATTCCAACATAACTAACATATCAGTCCCAAAACAAAATCACATTAAGGTGGAACTCCTTAATACCTGAATTGTAAACAATAAATTGCCTGATCTTGAGGCACTCCTGCATTTGGGAACCAACCACTCATATCTGCATAGTTACTAAAATCTGGTTTAAATGTAGAGCAAACACTCCCTCTATATTTGAGTTTGGCGCTTTTCATGTGTTCAGACCCAATAGCAGTTGTGGTGGCATCTCCATACATGTCAGATAATATATTCCCCTCTAGGATGATGCCTAGCGACTCAGAAACAAGACCCACAAAGTGAACTACAGAGCACTCTATATAGGACTAATTATTAGTTAATGGATTGTTTCAGAACACTTTCCTTGTCCCATGATGACCATGTAAGATTCCTCAGTCTTTTAAATGATCTCCCTATTAGCAAAAACTGCATTATCTTGGGTGACTATAATTACTCTTTAATAAACTGAGGCATCCATCCCTCCAATATGCCCAACATTACCTAGACGTTCTAAACAAAAACTCCCTTGAGAAGTTGGTAAACAAAACCAGAAGAGAGTATAGCATTGCATTCTTTACCTGATTCTTACAAATATGTCTGCCTCTTAAACTCTCATCTGCAATTTTCTTTGGCATTTTCTTCTCAGTGAAGTCTTAACAGAAACTTGTGACCTTCTCCTTTAAATGCCTATACAGAAAATCCCTCTGAATTTAAATCCTACAAATGTGCCATCCTCAGCTTGCTCTATGATGAAATATCAAAATTCACTTAAGACTGCACCTCCCCTGACACCATACTTCTCAACAGTCCAGAATTTTGCAGAATGTCCAGATTTTTGCCTCATATGTTTGATCTGCCCTTCATAAAATTTGTGGTTTTCTGGCAAATTATTGATTATTGGAGTTACTAAATAATGAAAGGCAAATGTGTTTCAGATTTCATATCCCTCAGAAAATGCATGATAATGCAAAACCTCTGTCTCTGTTGTTGGGCTTTGGTCCCCCATTATTTTTAGCCTTGTCCAGATTTCTTGAAATAAGTAGTTGAGAAGTATGTTTAACCTTAATAGAGAAGCAAGCTGTGTCACTAAGGGACTTTGTATCCATTCAGAAAAATGCATAGAGCTAACAGTCCCAGGTTCACTATCATAAATAATCTCTACAGCACAAGAGAGAAATAAACACCTTAAATTATATAATTAATCCAAAACTCATATTCTCAAGGAAAATATCAAAAGCCGTACCAAAAAAAAGAAAGATATTATTAGGTCCACTAAATGATCCCATGAACTTAGGCTGTTCTCTGATGCCAAAATACTTATAAATCCTCCATTAGCTATGTTAGAAAGCTAAGAAACATTACCTTGATTGCTCTGAACTTATTCAAAATGATGCCTCCTTAGTTAACCTAATAGACATTGACAACATTCTTGCAAACAAATACAGGGCTGTCTTCACCTCAAGACGTCTATGCGAAGCTCTGAAATACCTGAATCCTTTACTACAGCAAATGTTGGAGGTATGATGGGGACGAACGAGGTAATTGGGAGCATATTTTCTGGGAGTGCTGTGAATTAGTGGACTTTAAGTATTCCCTACGAGATACACTGTTGGAGATGGTGGGTTGGCAGCTTGGTCTGACAAGGGAGATGATTTTTCTCAGCTAAGATACAGAATTGAAATTGCCTAGGCATGGTAAGGCCTTGCTGTGTCTAATAATGACGGCTGCCAAAAATGGAAATCAAAATCTATACCAACTATACTAGAAGTAGTGAATATAGTAACAGAGATAAAACAACTGGAATTGAGATCTTTAGAAAAGGGTAGGAGCAAACTACATAGGAAAAAATGGGAATTGTGGGAACAATACATGCAAGTGAGGAATGGAGTTTAAAAGGCAGCAGGACTTAAATGAGCTATGTAATGTTTGAGTGAGAAAGACTGAGTAGATTATAAATGATGTATAATGTTTGCAAATGGGAGTGTGTCAGTATGGTTTGTGATGTAAAATGTTGGCAACAAGATTATGTCAGTGTGGTTTGTTTTATAAATGTATGATTGGCTTATGTAGTAAATGATGGTTTAATAAAGATGTTTCTTGTTTAAAAGAAAGGCAGGAATTGGATAATTTATGTAATGTTGCTTAGGTTATATGATATACAGAAATATATGTGAAGTAAAATGATTATGTTAATTATAGTGTGCTTACTTTTATATGAATATAAATGTGCCTGTGTCACAAGTGATAACTCCTTCAATAAAGGTGTTTAGAAAAAAAATGATTGATGGAAAACTGACTGAAAGACAGAGCCCACATGCTGTGAGTTGCAAGACCCTTATCAGCATTTATGAAAATGAGCATCAGTTTCCCTGAGTTTTTGGTGCTGGGACCTCTCCTTATTGGTCTTTACTTCTCAGATATCCATGCAAGGAGCCAATACCCTCAGACTAACAAAACTTACTGATCACCACAGACTAGGGCTGCTGTTAAGCCACCCTCTGACACCAAAACTCTCCAACATAAATCCACTCTGATAAACTCTTGGCACTCTAAAACGACTAACAATCCAACAAATGTAGTATTGTCACTTTTGCAGACATCCTCTGAATTCATCATACTATATAGATGTAGTCAAGGACCTAGGGAGTAGGGATAATAATTCTCTCTCTTTTAACCATTGTGTGGCAATGGCTGTCAGGAAATCCTTTTATTTAGCATAGTTAACTGCCAAAGGAATACATTCAAGGTCTACAGAGGTAATCACTCTGTTATGCTTAGCATTGATCAAAATAATGAATGAGTATTATGCCTCCTTTGGGATGCAGCTCTCTAAACATATCATACAAGTAGAAAGACCCCAGCACTCTATCAAAAGAAGCTGGAAGCTATATCCCTATCCCTTTATTCAGTGTTACAGACTTTTGAGGGGTAATCTTTATCTCACTTACTGTAACATGAGATATGTGGTTATCTTGAACCTCCTGTATCTCTGCAAGTTCAATGGCTATACCAATATTACAACCAATGACCTAAATCTTCACTGTGGAGGGGAAATCTATAATTCAGTGCTTACCAAACCTCTGTCCTTAAATGATAAGCAGTGGGGCTTACAGTCTTCCTCTAAACATTAACTGGATGACTGGACAGTATTCACAAACTTATTCTGTCATTGACTGGTATGATTTTCCTGGAGAAAGAATGTGCGACTCAAGGGAGGGTGATGGCAGGGTGCAAATGGTCATAAGAGTGAATGGCCTTGGAGTCTCTGAGTTTATGGCAGACAGTGGCCTTTAAGGCTTCAGCTACAATCATCATTCTAGAATTAATTACGTCTGGTGTACAGCAGGGTTCCGATTTGGTCTTTGTGTTGTTTAGCATTGTATTTTCTTTTTTTTCAGTATCAAAGTGTGATTGCATTTCAGAATAAACTGATGATTTAAAGATTAGCACTACGATTACTAATTTAGATGACATCATTTAAGGTTACAGACTGCCTTAGTTACCATGGCCTAAATGTGAACTCAGATAAATGTAATGTTTTTGGACACACAAGACCTATCACAACAAATGCACTAAAAACTATACCTGTTTGAATAAACAATACCTCCAAGAACTTACAACAATTAGCGAAAAAACGAAACCCAGGTACTAAATGTGGACATAACTTTAATGAAGCACTTTTCGTCCAACCAATTTGTTGGACTTCTTCAGATACATTTAACAAACTGACTCTGAATTTTAAATATCATTTTAAAATCACATGATCAAGATCTTAAAGCAATATCATTCATTTAATATATAAGCTTCACACAATTAACTAAAAATTAATTTAAAAATATATATTCAAACATTCAGCATGTATAAATAAACCTCACACTCATTCATATACAAATAAAAAGCATTTAAGCCACTCTAATAACTCACTGAATAAAAATATTTTCATTAAACATAATATTATAATAATAATACCCTATTTTTTATATATATTTTAATTTTGCAGCATTATATACATGCATATATCTATATATACACACATATATATATACATATATATATATATATATATATATATATATATAGATATATATATATAGATATATAGATATATATATATCTATACATACACTCACACACATATATGCATATACAAAAACAGCATACCACATACCTTTATCTATCCAAACTTTTTAGTTTTAATAAACGTTATTGTGCATTTATCATTAAGGCCAGGATGACAATGAGCATTAAGCTTTAATTACCAAAAAAGCTCCAATCTTTCTATCCATAATGAACAAGCACCACCTCTAAAATTATTAAGAACTTGGTCTATCACTCTAAACTTACATTTATGTAAAGAGAACAACGCAGTATGTTTTGCTACAGCATTGTCAATTTTATGTCTATCTATTGGTTGGATGAAAAGCGCTTCATCTGAAGAAGTCCAACAAATTGGTTGGATGAAAAACGCTTCATTAAAGTTATGTCCATATTTAGTAACTGGGTTTTGTTTTTTCGCTTGTAAGTTTATCGAGTGTGACATTTTTTTGGAACTTACAACAATTAATTAGAATTTGGACACAATATTGATATCTTAAAGAACTGTGCATTATGTATCATGGGTATGATTTTCTCAACTTTCCCTAAGACTGTAATGCTTTCTAGTGAAGATATGTATTGCTTGTTTGTAACTTGTACTTGAGTACAACTCTCTTCTTTTGCCAATACACTGAGGGCATTTACTACTTTTGGAGAGTGCACCAACAAAATTAAACAAGTGAATACTGTCATGTAAGGATTTGTTATACCTTGAGAAAATATGAGTACTTGGATTATTTGCTGTATCTAATCACTATATCAGAAGTTGCTTGTGTCTTGCCTTTAAGGCAAATAAAGACGAGGCACCATGAGTATGGTTAAACACATAAACCATTAATAATCATGTTTAAATTAGACATGATTGGGTATACTAAAATGAGCTGGCCTGTATCAATATCAATAATTCCAAGCTGGAATACATTGCTATTGAATATAATGCAAGCGTACTCTACTGCTGCTTCTAAGGATAGAACAAACTGCTTTTTCTTTAAAAGATTTGGCGTCTGTTTTAAATGTGGGCCAGTGCATAATAATATACACTATGAAACTATGAGTTTTGTTGCTGATAATAAAATATGTCAGGTCTTGTAGATTTGTTAGCTTCCCATTCCATTTCTTTATACGTTTTAATATATTTCAGTCCTTCACATGTTGTTTTGTCTCGTTTTTTCTTTTTCTTACTTATAAAACTACCATGATTCTGCTACGTCTGCATCTGTCCTTATTGTATCCCATCCTGAGGCTTTCAATGTGGCTGGATGGGTTACAGTTGTTGAAACGTCTATTTTAGTTAACATTTTCTTTAAGTAATCTGATGTTTTATTACATTAATACAAAACTGCAGAAACGCCTTCCACAAGTTTAACATGACATTGTTGCCATAGTATCCCTCTGTTTATCCTACTAAATAATGCAGTCTCTTAAGGGAAATGAACTGAGGGCCATACACCCTTTTCTTGGGCTTTTCACCTCCATTTTTTTTCCTCCGACTATATAAATTTGCTCTGTTCTGAATTCAAAGTACAGTGTTAGCTTTAACCTTTTTACCATATTTTCTGCAAAGTCTGAAAGTTCTTGAGCGTGTTCATTCACCACCATGCCAACTATTCATATATTATATCTCTGACTTCTATTTTACAAATCATCTGCTTTTTTTATGTAACATTCCTTTTTTTCTCTAAATCCTATAATTTATCCAGTTATTAGATTATTTCCTTTCTTCTATCTTTCTTTGTTCTCTTCCACAGTGGCAATGATCTGACTCTATATACTTTGAAATATGCCCTGAGTGGGCAGCACTGTCGAATGGTGGTGCTCCATGCCAAATACACCGATCACAGATAGGTGTTTTAATGGCAATATTAGCTTTTCTTCATAATAACCTCTTATGTAACTCATTTTCAATTTGCTGCAATATTCCTGCCATTTTGCCTTCAGTTTCTACTGCCCAAGTCTGTTGTGACTGCAGTTATTTTTCTGACTCATCATGTTGGTAGGGAGTGAGACCATATCACTCAACTGTACAGATTTTCCCAGTCCAGATTTTTGCCTTATATTTTTTGTCCATTTTTCATAAAATTGCGTTTTTTTCTGGCAAATTAGTAGCAACTCATTAAAGATTGAAGTTAGAAAATAATGACAGATATTTGAGTTTCAGACTTCAAACCCTACAGAAAGTACATGCTAATGTAAAACCTGTTATTCTGTCAACTTTCTAAGTTTGTAAGAGCAATATTTAAAAAGTGTCCCTATTTTAGACCATTTGTCCCACTTTTATATATGGCTTTGTCCAGATTTCTTGCTCTAACAGATTGAGAGGTATGAGTGACACTAAACTAAGTTGCTAGGTGGCCTAATGCGGTTGAGAGGGTGGCCTAATGGTTAAAGTGTTTGCCTTACAAACACAAGGTGCAGGGTTTAAGTCTCACAAGGGATAATTGGCTAAGCTTAAAATGGCTTGCAAGGGCAGTTAGCTTAGTACTAATCTATGGGGTTGGGAGGGTGGCCTAATGGTTAAGGTGTTTGCCTTACAAACACAAGGTGCAGGATTTGAGTCTCACAAGGGATAATTGGCTAGGCTTAAAAATGGCTCGCAAGGGCAGTTAGCTTAGTACTAACCTATGAACCTATTCCTTCCTGGGCTAAGCCTCCCCACAGCTTTTACTATTTTTTTATAATATACCTTTTAGCAACTGAATATATTTTCTTCTAGGTATCAGTAAGAAAGCATGTGGTGAAGTAACTGAGTAATGTGCTGACTTCAGCGCTACAGAAGACAGGATGCCTGTCAGTGTGTAAACTACTGCTGAAGGATGTGTTTATCAAGATATGAAATAGTTTTCTCTCTAAACTGCTTGCTCTATATTTATGTCCATGGTTAGAGAATGACTATATGCCAGTATTTTCACAGAAAAGCCATTTAACAAAACCAATATACTGAATACTGCATATTTGAACACAGTAAAATTAAAAAAAAAAAAAAAAAAAAAAAAAAAACAATCAACTGCCAAAGCATCATCATCATCATCAGCCCCCTTTTTCCCAATTTTGTACATGGGGTCGGGGTATCATGTTAACTGTCGCCAACTCTCTAGATTCAGTGCCACACTCTTGCCTTCTTCAACACTCAATCCTGACTGTTGCAGATCTTCTTTCACACAATCCAGCCACATATTTGCTGGATGTCCTCATTTCCTCTTACCTTCTTCCTGTCTGTCCCAAATCTTCCTCACCAGATTGTCTTCTGCTTTTCTACACATGTCCGAACCACCATAATCTGTTATCTTTGATCTTTTCTGCAATTGGAGCTACTTTGGCCTCTCTTCTTATGTCCTCATTTCTTCATCTGTCCCACAGTGTGCATCCTACCACCCTTCTCAGGCACTTAATTTCCATCACCTCTAGCTTCTTCAACTGTTCTGCCTTAACTGCCCAGGTTTCTGTACCAGACAGTAGTACTGGTCATACCACTGTCTTGTACACCTTACTTTTTAACTTCTTTGGCATTATTCTGTCACAAACTACAACTGCCACCCAATGCCAGTTGGCTGCAGCCCCTCTGATTCTAGCTAGGACCTCTTCATTTAGACTTCCCTTCTCCTCAACCACCCATCCCAGATACCTGAAGCTGTTTTCCTGTTCCACTATCTTCACTTCTATCTCTAATCTCAGCTTCTTCTGATTTCCCCAGTTTGCAGCCATTATCACCGTCTTATCTATATTTAGTTTCATTCCATGTGAATTCAGTTTTGCATTCCATTCTCCTATCCTTTGCTGAAGTTCTGGCTCAGAGTATGCCTGTAATGCCACATTGTCTGCATACAGCAGCTTTGTTGATCTGTCCCCTCCAACCTGTTTACTATTGTAGTCCATCAACAGTATGAACAGTAGTGGGCTCAGAGCTGATTCCTGTTGTACACCCACTCCCACTGGGAACCCTATGTGTGAGGCTGAACACTGTTCAAACTTGGGTCATTGGGTCCTTGTACATAGCCTGCACTAATTCTACCAATGTTTCTGGGACTTCCAACCACCGCTGTACTGCCCAGATCAGCTTTCTTGGGATGGTGTCATATGCTTTCTCCGAGTCTAGGAATGCCCAGTTGGACTGTCTCCTCATCTCCAGCTTCTTCTCAAGTATCTGTCTTACTGCAAACATCGGGTCAATTGTTCTGCATCCTGATCTGAATCCAAACTGCTCATCTCCCATCTTACATTCTACTACTCTGTGTATCCATTTATCAGTCACCCTCTCCATAACTTTCATGCAATGTGATAGGAGTTTGATGCCTCTGTATTGCCCACAGTTATGGATGTCCCCTTTGTTCTTGTACACTGGCATGAGTATGCTTATTCTCCAGTCATCTGGGATGTACCTTTCTCTCCACACTGCTATTAGTACCCCCAGGAGGCATTTCTCCCCTATCTCACCCAACATCTTTATCATATCTGCTGTGACCTCATCTTAACCTGCTGATTTCCCTAACTTCATTTTCATTTGTACTGTTCTTACTTCTCAGACTTCTGTCTGGCAAATGGCTTGATAGTAGCCAACACATGGTTCAAAAAGAGAGACAGTCACAAGATCACATACAAGAGGAGTCAACATGCAACTCAGGTAGACCTCCTCCTAGTAAGGAAATGGCACTGGGGAAGAATCCATGATTGCAAAGTCATCCCCAGTGAAACAGTCTGCCCACAGCAGAAACCACTAGTTGCACAATCAGCTGCAAGCAGTGGTCAGAGAAGGCTCTAAGGTCAACAGAGACCAGTCTGAAGACATGGAAGTTGACTGGAGAGAAAGTACAACATCTCAAGGAATTACTAAGGGCTCTAGCACCCCAAGAAGAGGAGGAAATAGGTGGAGTTAAAGAAGAATGACAGTGCCTAAAATCAGCATGTGTTAGGACTACAGAAAAGATATGTGGCCGAGCCAGGTATGGAAATAAGGTACATAAGGAAAGCTGGTGGTGGAATGCAGAAGTCCAGGAAGTCATCAAAAGAAAAAAAGAGTGCAGGAAGACGTGGGAGACAGAAAAGACTGACCAGGCAAGGAAGGACTACTGGTTGGCTAACAAAAAAGCTAAGAAAGAAGTAGCAATAGCAAAGAATAGGGCATTGGAGGCACTGTACCAACTTCTGGAAAGTGACTCAGTAAGGGGTGCAAAGAAACTATATCAGGTTGCAAGGCAAAGAGAGAAAGATAAAGAAGATAGTCAGACACGCTTCATAAACTTAGAACTTGTAAGCTTATCACAAGCCAACATTTAATTATATTTGTTATATTTTAGAAAGTATTTTGCACATCTTACTACCACTGCCATAACACCTTATCTTTAAGAAACCAGGACAACTTTAACATTGTACTTTGGTTTTCCATGAAGTTATCATTAACCAAAGTCAAGTTCCTGCTATTCAGTGCTGGTTCTTTACCTGTGTTTCAATGCATAATGTAGCCATCATTTAAAGTCAAAGTCAAAGTAAACTTTATTGTCATTCAGAAATCACACAAGTGCAAAAACTTAACGAAATTCCGTGTCTCCACACTGAATGTGCAGACAACATATAGACTATTTTCACAGATATTTACACATGTAACGCCTCGCTATTACATCACAGACATGCAGGTAGACAGACTAACACTGCATATAATTAGAACACATTTTAATACTTTTCGAACTGAACACTTACATGCATAAGACTTTAGTATTGCACAGGTACTTGCTTAAGACATTGCATTGATCTTTGCACAGAAAGAGACATTTAAGTATTACACTGTGAACACTAGAGTATTGCACTATGGTTAATTTATGAATTTGCATGTATTGCACTGAAAGAAGAGATATTTTACTGCATTGCTACTGCCCTAGATGGCCTATAAGTTACAGTCATGGTGAATATTGCACTAAGTAGTAGGTTATAAATTATTATTATTATTATTATTATTATTATTATTATTATTATTATGTATTAGGTATTAGTATTAGGTATTTAAGACAACACATAGAAACCCTCACATGCATGTCATGGTATTACTTTGCAAGTATTACTTAGGAAACAAAGTGTGACATATTCCTTGGGGTATAACAGACATGACTGCGCCTATCTAGTATATTCCCCTCTCCATTTATATTTAGTATAAATCTAAATTTCTGTTCATATGCTGTTGGCAAACAGCTTTACATCTCCTTCCTCTAGACTTTATGACAGCTCTAAACAAGCTTGGTTTAGACTTTGAATGCATACACAATTGGATAATTGCTAATCGTATGAAGTTTAACACCAGTAAAATAGTTGCAATAACCATTTATGATATTATTCATAATTAGGCTACTCCAGTTTTGTCACCAGATATTCCCTGGGATTTAATGATCTCTGCGTAGGCTCTGTGCAAAGCCTACACAGAGTTTACATGTTTGCACGGTGGTGCGCATCGAGCACTAGCTCACAATGCATATTAATTGCACACGGCATGTCTAACCTTGGTTTTGTGGCCGGTAACAGTGTTGTCAGCCAGGAAACCATGTAAGCAAATGCAGATATCAATTAATTGTAAAGCAGAGCACCTACAGTGTGTGGATTTACATGAAATGCCACAGTGATCACTGAGACTTCACAGATAGCTGTCAATCTGTTAGTGCAACACATCTGTACAAAGGCCAACATAATGAGGGGGCAAATAACCAGAAATAGGGACATGTGACATAGTTGTTGCATAGAAATGTGTTAGAATGAAACTCTCTCAACCTCTTAGACCAAGAAATCTGGATAAAGCCATAAATAATGGGTGGACAAAGGCCTAAAACTAGGGGCAGATTTTTAATATTGGTCTTCCAAACTTAGAAAGTCAAAGGAATAATAGGATGTACAGTACCATGATGGTGCAGTGGTGCAGCGGTAGTACTGTTGCCTCACAGCAAGAGGTTTTCCATTTTGATTCTCAGCTGGGGTGCCTTCCATGTGGAGTTTACATGTTCATGTGGGTTTCTTCTGGGTGTTCTGGTTTCCTCCCATGTTACAAAGCTGTTAGACATGCTCCACTTAAAGAAATCCCAATCCCTCCGAGCTACACGCTCTAGGGACCTAAACCTTGTCACCACAATATACAGAGCATGCTAGAGGGATAGATTCCTGTCCCAGAGACTTCCCATACTCTGGAACAGACTACCTATCTATGTCAAACAGAGCTCCTCATTAGCACTCTTCAAGAAAAATCTTGATGATTGGATGGGTAATAGGAAATTCACCCCGGGGATCACTTCTGTGGTTCTGCTTGACAGGGGCACAGGAAAATAATTTTCTTGGGTGGCGAAAGCCAGGGTATCTTTTTGGCTAGGCTTGTACAGGCCCTAGGGCCAATAGCCTAGTACCTACCTATGAACCTATGAACCTATGACATGCATTTGGAGCATTTCTCCATGGGTCTCAGCTGAAAATTAGCTCATTCCAAGTTGGACTTTCCTGGTTAACAAAAATGTTAAAATTAAATTAAATGAACTTCTGAAGAGCATGAAGTGTGAAACGCAAATGTCTGTCATCAGATGGTGACTTCAATCTGCAATGAGATGCCAGTGATGTGCCAGAAAACCAATATGTTATTAGGAAAAGATCAGAAATATGAGATAAAAAGTGGACATTCTGAACAAATCATTTGAGAGGTATGACCTCAAATATATGTGATACTGACTCATGTCAGTCCTGAGATCATCCTAGTGATATGGCAGAAAGCCTCACATTTGATAAGGAACACATCTGGACATCCTGGGAATATCTGGGCAGTTAAGAGGTATGAATGTCAAGTATATGGTTCAAACACAGTACAGAACAGTGTACTTACAGTGCAGAGTATTGTGATATACCATTCCTGGCATTCTGTCCTGAAGCTGTGTAAATGATCTGTAACAGGACATGGACTTCCATGTAAAATGATCACTCAGGGAAAGTGTGTGCATGGAATAGGTACATACACATGAAATGTAGGAATGAACACAGGGAAAGAGGACAGGTGAAACTACCTAATGTACAACAGAGAAGGGCATTTCAATGAAAAACAGCTGTAGCAGCAACATCAATCACGTATCTATATGGTGCAGTAGGGACCGTACCGTGAAAATGTGTTTTATGTGACTGACACATAAGGTGACATAACAATGAGGAGGATGTGTGTGTGAGATAAGCATTCTTACCTGAATAGTGCAGAGGACATCTATCAGGGACCTGACATACAATTGGTGTAGGGTGCATATTGTGAAGCTTTGCAAACTGATATGCCTAAATATGAGTGTATTCTCAGCAGAAGTCTCCAGCAAGTTGGCCACAAGTAAAAGCTCATGGAAAACGTTACAAGAACCAACCAGAATTATGGACAATATCAGAATAATGCCACCAGTAGTCTCATGCCTCTGACATAACATAGTGATTTACAGTGATAAGAGATGAAGCTGCGCACACACACACACACACACACACACACACACACACACACACACACACACACACGCACACACACTTGAACAACTGTTATGATACATCTACACTCTATGAGGGTAACCGCACACACTGTCCTGGCACTGTAACATCTGCTGGTGGTGTTAGGAGGGACACTGCTATACTTTTATGGGACATTGTGGGCAATACGGGCTAGCTGCCTTGTGTGCATGGTATATATATATATATATATATATATATATATATATATATATATATATATATATATATATATATATATATATATATATATATATATATATATCTATATATATAGATGGGTCTAGGACATTTCACTGAATGCACATTTCACTGAAACTCAAAGGATTGAACACAACTCACTGAAAGCACAATTCACTGAAACACAGTTATATATGGCCTTTTCCCCACTGTAGTGCGACCCTGGAGTTAGTATATATATAGTAAGGGGGTGTGGGGGGGCATAGCCCCCCACATATTTTAAGTATATATTATGTTCTGAAAAGAGTAATATATTGAAATTGCAAGTATCCGTGTATATAGTTCAAAATATTTAAAATATGTGGGGGGCTATGCCCCCCCACACCCCCCTTATGATATATACTAACTCCAACGTCGCACTACAGTGGGGAAAAGGTCATATATAACTTTCAGTGAAATGTGTTTCAATGAATTGAATTTTCAGTGAATTGAGCTTTCAGTGAAAAGCACACTAATTTAACTTTCAGTGAAATTTGCATACAGTGAAATGCCCTAGACCCATATCTATATATATATATATATATATATATATATATATATATATATATATATATATATATATATATATATAGCACAATCCACATTGTCATGAATGACATACATGCCATTAATGTTGTCAAGCACCTATGTATGGCAAGTGTGCATAAGCAGAACAGGTAGGACACATGCATCTGGTGCAACAATGTTGGTGTTCTGCACCATCAGATAGTCATGCATATTCTGCAGAATAAATGTCTAGGTATGGCCAATAAGCTGTGTTACAACGTATTGTGACAAAGGTGGTACACTTCAGTTACACATCACATGTGTAGGGAGGTACATGAAGAAGGGTGCACTGTACTCAGTTACTGGTGTGGTGTAGGCTGGGAACCATGAAAGTATTATGGCCTCTGACGTGAATGTCCTTCACATACCCAGTACTTGTGTTACACTCAAGGCAGTAGCCAGCACTATAACCACATTCTAATGGATGCACCACTTACCATCTACCCCAACACATGGGTCACATAACTATTGGTCTGATACTAGGATGCAATGTCCACATTACACTTGGGTGGTGTGTTTGTTTCCTGAACTAACAAATCCCTCCATGTGTCTTGTCAATTCAGGGGTTGTCATGCCTGTGGCATCAGTCTTTGTTATGTATTGATACTGTCTGTATTATACAAATGTCACAGCTAGAGTCAATGATTGCTTACATTCTGTAGTTCTTCAGGCAGCTGTGTGAACACAGCATGTGTATATCATGTGTGATGTTCATCACTTAACATAGTGAGATGCCATGTATGTGATACACTGGTCTACCCATTTGGTCATATAGCTGTTTATGGCAACATATGATAGTGTTGAGTGAATACCTCAGTCTGGATTTGTGTCAAATCTCTTGACTTGATCAAGTTCCACAAGATGATAGTGTTGTCATCCGGCATGCCCTCGATGACCTCTCTGAGGACATCTGTCAGATGTAACAGACATAATGTAGCATTGACTACTCACACACAATTCTTGCACACAGCCAGATTATGACTAGTGTACATGTAGAAGAGGTTCATGACCCCATGTTGGTCCATCTCACACTCAAGGAGAGTCAGGATATGTCTATACATGCATGCATCATGTGCTGCCCCCACTACTCAGATGGATGCATGTTGATGTACACTTTTGTATGGGAATATAGCCCATGTCAAGGGTGTGTTGAAGTGTGTATTCTGCCGTATCAGGAAGGTGTTTATGCTGAATCGCACCACAGGTGATCTATGATGTTGTCAGCCCATTGCTTCTGTGTGATAGACCTGGATGAAGGAAAAACAATGCATACTGCCTATTGTGATCTGCCCTACAGTTTTGACACAATTCCCCATGCTGGTATCATTGAGAAACCCTCCCAGTTGGGGAATAACCCTTACGTCAGTAGATGGATAACCAATTGGATCACTGAGAGAACACATACTGTGAAAGTTGGTGAGTCAAACTGTTCCAGTGGAGCTGTTACCATTGGCAAACTCCAGGGATCTTTGCTTAAACCTTCACTGTTTGCACTGTATTTATCAACAGTTCAGGCTAAAGTATATGCCCTTTGTCTTACCAAGTTTGCTGGTTCTTGCATATTAAGTGCAATCCTTGAGTCCACCAATGATGATAACACAGTATAGGTGGAGCTAACAGAGACAAATGAATGGGGACAAAGGCACATGATCTACAACTAAATGCAGAAATGTTTTTTTTTGTTTTATGCTGTCCATCTGAAAAGTAAAATTCCACGTTAGCCACAGCACTGACAACACTCCTGCTATGTTCACACCCAGTGATGTCAGCATTGGCAACACATATAGATAGTAGTCTGAACTTCGACCACCACCATAGAAAGGCCTTCTATAGTTATGTAAAGAATCTTCACGGCAATACCCAGATTTTCTCTTAGCTACTGCACAATGCTACCTCTTATACAGAGCCAACAGATATTGCCAATATACTGGCCGACAGATTCAGTGCCAACTTTACCGACTCCCCAAAGGACCAATCACGATACCAGTAGATTGCCAGCCACCCAGTATTACTGCTGCACACGTTAAAACATCACTGTCCAAGGCCATGAATACAGCTTTTATGGGACCTGACAATATCCCTGGCTGTATTTTACATGAACTACAGAGTGAACTGGCACCTCACCTATGTGCCCTGTTCAATCACAGCCTCATCTCAGGCTTTGTCCCTACCGAAAGGTACACTACTAAAGTCATCCATCTCCACAAAGGAGGAGCAACTACAGACCCTGGGAACTATCACCCCATTAGCCTGATGAGTCTGATATGCAAGGCTATGGAACGCATCATCATGGACCTAATAAACAAGGATATAGGGAATCTCCAAACTCTGGATCCTACCCAGTTTGGTTTTGTGAAGGGTAGATCATGCCTGCTCAACTTGGTCAACTTCTTTGAGTCAGTCACCAGAGCTGTGGATAAAGACAAGGCGGTTCATACAGCCTACCTTGATCTGGCCAAGGCCTTTGATATCATTCCCCACTCAGGAATCATAGAAAAACTCACTAAGCTGGGTATCAACCCCAGTGGTGGCTGGTGACTTCAAATCAAAGGGGGCTGCAGGAGACAGGTGAATGGGTGGGGTCAATGGGAAGGGGTACAGCCAACTAGAGAGGGGAGGAGCTATGCTCAAAACCATAAAAACTGTAACTTTAGTTAAATACACTGCTCTGGGTGCCAAACCGTCATTATGAGAGTCCAATCAAGACAAAATGAAGTGTAGAAGAAAAAAAATATTTCAATTGGCTGCATGACAGCTTACTTAATATCTAGATGGAAACAAAAAGGTTGTAAGGCATGAAAAAATAAATTACTTTTTAAATACATTACTGGAATGCTAGTCAAACTCAAGTATAAGAAAAGCAAGCAGCACTCAACTCAAACCACTTCTCCTTGCACTGCATTTCTAATTATAATTTATATTCAGCTTTATTAAAGTACCAAGTAACATGCTGAAAGTAGCAATCTCTGTGATACCCCCACTTGTAAAATGTTTCTTATCCAAAAACAACCGGCTGCCTGACAACTATCTACTTGTTTCATGGGGGAAACATGATCAAAGTAAAAAATGAAAAGCAAACAAGAAACAAGCTCAAGATACATTGCTTAAAGGATTACTGCACAGGTTATGGCCCACACACAATAGACTGGCATTCTGTTTAGTTTACAGGTAAAGCCTGCAAAGATGACTGCAAGTCTCCAACAAATGTAATAAGCTTCTTAAAATAATGTAATCCTGTCCTTTATTACAAATACTGCCATATGCATTTCAATACCCAAGGCTTATATGTTATCTAGTTATGTAAGTATGCTCTGCATGGCAACAATGGAAAGGCTTTCAGTGTTGGCAGTTCTTTAACAGTATGCTTATTAAAGCTTACTTGCATCTTATAATCTCAGACAAGCTTACCTGATGGTCATTAAAGCATTGCTACTTAAACACAGAGCAACAGGCACTTTCTGAATAATAATAATACGCCTAAATCAACAGTATAAAAATATGACAGAAACCAAAACATTCTGCAATATCAAGGACAAATGAAAAGCCACTGTAGTACTTATGTCTACCTTGGATGGGGGGATACTCTACACATTTACACTGTATAACTGCTCCTTGACTTGCTTGGACACATCCAGAGTCACTACATGTGGGAGTGGGGTGCAACAAGTATGTCACAATTTGAAATGTCTCTGGCTGACTGTGATGGCCCTGACACATGTCATATCTCTCAACCTCAGAGCAAGAAATCTGGACAAAGCCATACAAAGAAGTGGGACAAAGGCCCAAAAATAAGGACAATTTTTAAATATTGCTCTTATAAACTTAGAAAGATAATCGAATAGTAGGTCTTGCATTAGTATGAATTTTCTGAGGGGTATGAAATCTGAAACTCAAATGTTTGTCATTATTTTCTAACTTCAATCTTTAATGATTTGCCACTAATTTGCCAAAAAAAACACAATTTTATGAAAAATGGACCAAAAATGTGATGCAAAAATATAAAATAGCCATGCAATACAGCTGGGAACCTGTCAAAGAAGGGACACTTTTTTAAAATTAGTACTGCTAACTTGAGCAACTGACAAAATAAAGAATCTAGATGCATTTCTGAAATAAAAGCAATGTATAACTCTGATTATTACAGTTATTTATTAATTGTAAACCCTCCATGTTTTCTTCCAAAATTGCCATTTTGCAGAGGGATTATTAGGGGAAGAACAACATTTTGAGCCAAAATCATGGACAGTTGAGAGGTTTGGATATGCCTAATTTTATAAAGCAATTTGCACGTACCTCTCAACCTGTTAAAATGTAGACCCACATCTGCCACCAGACCTCAAGGTGGTTTCTGTTTTCCTTTCTTTCATAGAAATATGTAGAATACACATTTATACTAACAAAATTGAACAAAAAAGATGGCATTTACACAAAAAGTGCTGAAATACAAACGCGCCTTAACACCTATATAAAAGCCTTAATACATTGCTAGAGTGGTAGTCATTCTGTATTATACTTGCACTATGTTTGGTCACTCAAGCTTCATACGCATAACACGGTATAACATACATCTTAACTATACAGTCATGTTACAGTGCATATAACCTGAAAGTGCCAATATGTTAGCAATATACCATATTATACCCTATAAGAATCACCTGAGTACAAATTATATACAGTGTAAATATTTACTCTGGTTACCTGCTTATACCCTACCATGCATTTGCGACACACTGTTTAAATGTAAACTCAATCAAATCAAAAATTTTAGACTACATACTCACTGTAGCAACTAAATATTTTTATAAATTTGCTAAGTAATAAAAATCAAACATTTTGAAATGAAGGCACACTGTAACATTTAAACATCTCTATACATTTTGCTATGTAACAAATTATTACTAACATTCCAGTAAGAAAACATTTACGTTCAGAGCATTTACCTCACAAAAGCAGTTTGCATTATTACTAAAACACAAAAACTATGCTGTGGCATACCTAGGTGAAAAAAATCTGACAGGTGAATCTTTGACAAAATTTAAACTGACATTACTAAAGCTGTTGAACCTGCCATTATAACATTTGCTAAAAATACCATTAATTTGACTTTCTTCTTGATAAATGTAACAGACTACTGTACTGTATTGTCTGTTACGCACTACATTATTTTAACATATATAGCCAGATGTGGGAATAATTGAGAGTAATCACAAGAATTTCTTATGGCAGTGTTTTTAACAACAGAGTGCTATGTTAAGAGAGGTATCATCCTTCTAATTAATATATATCCCAAAATACAATGGAAAATATAACTGGATTATCTGACATAATGATATTCACATTGTATAGCACAATGATCTGCAGGCCTTCTGTGAGCCATACTCTGACTGTTGATTCTTCAAGTCTTTGTTATAGTCTATTCTACAAACCCCACTTTATTAGCTACTACTGTTTGATACAACAGTGGGCACATTATCAATGGCTGCACCAGTTATACCCGGCTCTCACACACATGCGCTCTGTGGGTTCTACCTGCCTTTGGTAAATGAGTTAAATCCCTGACACATAGTTTCGGGATTAAAAGATGAACTAAGACAGGTATATATTATTCAACCAAAATGCAACAACTTTTTTCAAGGTGAGCAAACAAAGCAGCACTGCCTTATTATTTTCAAATACAAATTGTGAGAGACTAGTGAGTCAACACTGTGTGACACAGTTATAAATTCCATTAGGACATGATTTATTTCATTCCTATAAAAGATAGTGCCATATAGTACAAAAAAGCTATATAAAGGTATTAAGACAGAGGCTTAGAACAGATGAACAACAAGAATAAGACAGTATAAGCAGCTAACTATTTAGCCAAGTTGCACTAATCAAAGGGCATTTAATAAGTCAAATGACAGCACCCAATGCTGTATGCAAATACAACTGAGGGTATGTTTAGAAATGACACAGGCCGGCAATTTCCTAATGACTAGTGAGGCACAGGTCTATAGAGTGAGGATACAGTACTACACATACCATTGTAGTGGTATTAAGAGCAACTTTTTTCTTTTGTTCCTACTTCAGTCATGCCCACTTTCTGTTTTACATTTGGAAATATACCCAGGCTTTATTTTCAGCAACACCTGCTACAAGCTTAATTTTACTGGAAAAAGTAGAAGACACATCTTTCAAACCTGCTTCAGTATCACCTATCCGAGGTATACTTTATTTATCCATTTTTGCCCCAAGGGGTTTCAGCTAGAGGCTCACTACTGACTATCAGCTGTCATGTATACCTATTCTACATTTTTAGTGAGATGACTTTAATGGTTGCTGAAAGGTGAGGCACTAAGCCTGCAGGCACTGATGGAAAGTGGTCTGCAGTCATTATCCTCGGAACAAGGATTATTTTTTTCTACTTAATCTCTATGCTGCCTATATAAAAGTAATCATCTCACCCCTTAGAAAGATATGGATTAATTTAATACTATCCAAGGATACAAATACTACACTGCATTCATTTCTCAAGATAAGCGAACTATATGCAACAGGTATCACTTGCTGCTACCTCTCAGGCATCCAAACAAACTCTGACACATGCACTTACACATGAATGAATGAATGAATGAATGAATGAATGAATGAATGAATGAATGAATGAATGAAAGCAGCTGTTATCCCCCCAAAAAATCATTTTTAACAATGGGCATAGATCATTTCCTATTAGGCAGATAGCATGGTTTTCAACCAAAATGCACTACACTTATGGCTATTTTTTACCATCTCAAATATATGCTAATATTTTTGTACCCAAGATTGCTGACCCACTAGGTTGTATACTCCCTTTTACTAAATGATGACAATATTTTGGGAGAATATTAGATGTCACACTATCATTTTGTAATTATAGTAAGCTTACTGCTATCAAAGTACTACTGTAAGAAAAATCACCTATAGTCTCTCATAACTTCTTAACCCAGGTGCTAGAAAAGGCATAACTATTCACATTTTAATCTGAAAAACTGAGTACCACTCACTCATTATTGCCCCTTATCTGACAAGAATACTGCAGTCTCACAAACAACAGAAAACAAAACTATTAAGATTTGTCACCCTCACTAACCTCATTGAACATCATTGCACTTCCATTCCATGAGCTAAATGGCTTCCTATTTCTGTTAGGTGATGCGTTCATTTATTTGGCCATGCTTGTAATAGTTTGCTTGCTGATGTCACACATTCTGCACTTTGAATGTCTTCTTTCTCAAAATCCAAGAAGACACTGAGAGGCAGGACTTCCGTAAAAAACACAGGTTTACTTTCACAAAATCACACTCAAAAATCAAAATAACAACCCACCCACTTTGCTTGAAAAAAAAAGAAAACATAACACTCCCTGTGGTTTATTCCACCAAGAACAGCATAGTTTTTCACAGTACTTACTTCCAGGAACAGGTTGCATTTAATTTTAAAGTCCTAAGGTATCCTGCATATTCCATAACACACAGTAGTGTGCTTAATGCTACTGATTGTTTCTCGCTCTCTTTTTTGAGAAGAGAGTGAGAACCAATCAGTAGCAATCCAGCTGTCCACGTCATGTACGTGCCAGACGACGTGGCAGTCCGAACACCCTTCTAATTTACTCTGCGGTTAAACCGCATAGACTTCTGGGCATCAAACCAATGCCTTTTCTTTAATCTAGACTGCTTTTACAACAGTCTAGATTTCCAGATGTTCGCTGAAAAAAAAAAAAAAAAACCCGGAATTCGACGAGCATGAGCAGTTCGAGTTCCGGGACTTTGCGGACTCGCTTAGCAGCACAATATGATTTCTAAGTTTTCTAATAAAATATATTTAAATACATTATTTTACTTTTTTATAATATAATGCAAAATGTCCATCTTTATGCTGGGAGGACTGTAGTCCTGCAGTCCGATGGTGCGAGCCACCCCTGATCGACCCCTGTATCACTAGGTGAGTTGCAAACTGGCTCACAGATAGAACCCATAGTGTGAAAGTAGCTGACTCCAAATCAGACTGCTGACCAATTACAAGTGGAGTCCCACAGGGTTTGGTCCTGGGTCCTCTCCTGTTTGGTATCTACTTCTCTGAAGTCCTGGCTAAGAAGAAGGGACTCTGGCTGACAACATTCTCAGATGATTGTAAACTGGGAGCTATTATTAACTCCCCAAATGATATTAACATTCTACAGAATGGCCTGACTGTGACCAATGACTAGTGTCAGAACCATGGCCTTAAGCTCAATGCCAAGATATGTGTTGTCATCCTCCTTGGGAAAATCCCATTTCCCTTGAATTACCACATCGATGGTAGTTCACTGAACATAGAAGGCGTTATAAGAGATCTGAGAACACAGCAACCTCTCTTTTGACCACCACATTGCCACTGTGGTCAGAAAGTCCTTCTGTGTGGCACATCTCATTACTAAGGGTTTTGCATCTAGGAAGAAAGAGGTCATTGTCTCCCTCTACTTTTCCCTCATTAAGCTAATCATCAAGTACAATGCCCCATTTGGCATGTACCTCACTAGACATCTGCAGCAACTGGAGAGGCCACAAAAGTACCTCACAAAGACGATCCTAGGCCTTAAACACTTGTCTTATATGGACAGACTCAAAAAACTCCAACTATTCTCTGTCTCATATCTCCTACTTAAAGGTGATCCTTGCTTGACTTACAAAGCCATGTCTGACCCAGTTCTGTTGGAAATGCTACATCTAAAGAAATCCGAATCCCTCCGCACCACATGCTCCAGAGACTTCAACCTCATTACCACAATCAACAGAACATGCTGCAGGGACAGGTTGATAACCCAGAGACTACCCATGCTATGCAATAGACTTCCCATACATGTCAAGCAGAGCACCTCACTGGCCCTTTTCAAGAGAAATCTTGATGAGTGGATGGTAAATAGAAAATTCACCCCGGGGATCACTCCAGTGGCTCTACATAACAGAGGCACTAGGAACTAAGGTCGGGTGGCACGATGCCAGGGTAATCCTATGGGCTAGGCTTGTAAAGGCTCCAGGGCCATTAGCCTCATACACATCTATGAATCTATGAACCAAGTGTCCACACTGCTATTGAAAGCCTAGCTTGTGCACATCATACATCACACCATCATATGCATATCTTAGGAGTGTATGACAGCACAGTAGTCAAACCTCATCTGAGCAGTAATAGAGTATAATGCTTTCTTTGGTATGTACCTCATCAGATACATGCAGCAGCTGGAGAGATCACAGGGCATTCTTAGCAAGATAAAACAGGGCCTACAAACCTGCCATAATGTATGTGGATAGAGTTAAATCTGTGTCATTGTAATCTGTCTGGTATAGGATGAGGTGATGTCTGCCTGGCCTCCAGGCCAGTGTCTGACCCTGTCCTGGTGGGAGTGCAGCATATCTAAAACTCTGATATAGCTGATGACATCAGTAGTGTCTGCTGAGGAGAATATGCTAATAACAGTGTCCCACATGCTGGTGTAAAATTATCTCTGTAATGTCAATTAGTACACACACACACACACACACACACACACACACACACACACACACACACACACACACACACACACTTGACTGCAGTGAGAATAGAACCCCTACTTACCTAACTACACAGTACTGACTACAGAACTCAGTACTTTGCACAATCGCCACAGCACAAGTCAGACTTGGAGTGTGTCAGACAACCCTTTATAGCTGATGACATCAGCAGTGTCTGTTGAGGAAAATATAACAGTGTCCCACATGCTGGTGTAAAAAGCTCTCTGTAATGTCAAGCAAGAGCTCACACACACACACACACACACACACACACACACACACACACACACACTTGGCTGCAGTGAGAATAGAACCCTTATCTATCTAACTGCCAATCCATGGTATTGGAGCAGTAACTCTGGGATACATATTTCTGCTCTTCTGTCTACAGACAGACAGACAGATACACAGACACACACACACACACACACACACACACACACACACACACACACACACACACACACACACACACACACACAGTTGACTGCATTGAAAACAGAATTTTTACTTATCTAAGTACATAGACTATAGACCACAGTAAGTTATACAAGCCCCAAGGCATAAGTCTGACTTGTACAAGACTGCAGATGAACTTATAGTAGATGACATCAGCAGGTCATGTAGGATACAAAATGTTGGGAGGCCTGCATAGGTTCATCATATGTTCATAGGAGTCTACTAGCTCTAAGCACTAAGATGTTTAGAAGCTTAACTGTGAAAAAACACAAGTACCCTTATTGACTGTAGTTGGATGATTATTGTTAACAGATCAATTTTGTGACCAGCACCAGCTGCCCTGTTCATGAGAGTCATAGGTGCCACCCCAAAGGTGACTTTACAATCACCCAACCAGTAGTTAAAGTTGTGCTTGTACAGGGTCATTGAGGAGCACTGCTTCACATGCAGTGGGAGCCTATTACAGAAAAGGGTGAGTCATTGGTGGATAGATCTGTCTCACCAGCATGTTATTTTTATGTCACAGACTAGACTGAGAACCCTGGGCCAAGTTATTATTGTCTGATTTGATTTGCAGATGTCCAGCATTTTCAGGAGGGTAGGATCTGAGACTGCTCTGTAGGGCAGGCATAGGCCACTTCTCAGCAGTCTGCATGATATTGAGTAAACTGACAAGTCTTTCAGTCTTTCCATGTGTATCATGTTTGCAGGCCCTGAATCTCCCAGGTACAACCCTGTGTTTTCTCCAGTTGCTACAGGTATCTGGTGAGGTACAGACAGAAAGGAGCATTGTACCCAATCAGTGGTATGATAAGGGTAGAGTACAACAGAGGTATGACTACCCTGGTCTTGGATGCAATGTCCATATGTATGATGTGCTAAATGTAGAATGTGTGCATCACCACTATGGACACACTATAATGAAACTGTAGATTTCTATCAACATGTGTTTCCAAGTCTCACAACTCTTTGTTTGAGCTTAGAGGAATTCTATGTATATCCTAACTGGCAGGGTTACTTCTTTGCCAAAGGGAACAATGAACCATTGTATGCTTTAAGGTTCAGTCTGTGAGTGTGGCACCAATCATTTGAGTATGGGAGCCCCATTCCGTAATATGCTACTATCATTAGGGGACTCTATATTAGTGTGTCCAGTTAGCAGTCATCTGCAAACTTTGTAAACCATGGACCATCTACCATTGCCTGCACTTCAGGGAAGTAGGGGAAGTAGGTTAGAAACAGCTGAGTGCCCAGCACAGATCCTTTTGGTATTCTAATGGTAAGTGGCTACTGGTGGAAGTGCAGTTCCCAACTATGAGAGAGTGTGTTATGTTTTTGAACCATTTGCCTGTCCCTCTATAACTGTATGGCTTAATTCCCACATGGAAGATCTTCACTATGACACATGGATGAGGAATAGTGTCAAAGGCCTTGGATAACTCAACATAGACAGTATGTCCTGTTATCCCTCATCCAGGTCTTGGGGTCATTATCCAAAAAGTTCACAAGGTTCAATAAGCAAGATCTACCTTTGACAAAAACAAAATGGGTAGGGTCAAGTATGTTGAAGGTCACCTATCTCCCTGTGGATATGGTCCATGCTAATTACTTTCTTAGCCTTGCAGATAAGGCTTTTTTAGGCATATGAGTCAATAGTTGTAGTTCTGCATGTTACCAAACTGATGTGCATTGCATAGCACACAACATTTGATATTACATTTTGTAGTGTGGTTCATATATGTGTTGAAAAAATTCTGAGACCCCAGGGTTGCAGTGCTTACGTGAGGGTGCCAATACATGGATGTATTGTAAATATGTGATATATTGGACCCTCAGTTTGTAATGTTTCCACATGTAATTTCATGTCATGCACAGGGAATGGACAGTAAACAGCAGTAATACAGCATAATATTTACATTTCCATAAGCAGCAAGTAGTGGGGTTGTGTGATGGTAAGCAAAGTGCATGCGCATGTGAGATACACTTTTGAGCATAGCTAAGCAGTGCACAAATGTGAGCTGCATTGCTAAAGTCTGACAGTTGCTACTGAGTCTATGAAATACACCTACTTCTTAAATTACTTTTGGCAGCACTTGTTAATGCATTGGTACATTCCTTTTTTGGGCGAGATGCTGCTGGTTTAAATACAGATGTATGTAATACTTTAAAATACTTTGCATTACAGAGTGATAATGCTATGACATGAATTGTGTATATAAGATGAGTTGCTGTGTGTTGGCATAGTGCAGCACTGTTAAGCAACATTGCATGGTGGAGCAACCCCAACTGTTTGCCATCATGCACCATTGGTACGTGATGCACATCTCCATGCAAACTTGGAGCCCAAAAAGTGAAGGGATCCATTGCTTCTACAGCAACTTATGTGTGGTGTGTATGGTTCTACGTTTTGAACAGATTAAACGTGTTAAAATGGGATAGATAGGAAAATGGTGAAATGGTGAGCAAGCAGGGAGAGGAACAATGGGAAAGCAGGACAGGAATGTGCAGGAAGGAGGTAAGAAAGAAACATAGCTATCCATTTCTTTATCAACATAAACTGAACATAAGTGCAAAATATTAAATGAATTTGGACTGCACTTCCAGAGAGGATGACCACAACACAATCATGTTCTATAGCCAATTGGACCGAATCAAGTGTGTGAAGAAGACACATGTGTGAAATGGAGAGCTATGTATGGGAAAGGTTCCCCTTCACAATCTCGAATTACTGAATGCTCGAAATTCAGTAACTTGAGACTGTAAAGTCAAAAACCCATAAGCGCAAATTCAAATATCTTGAATTCGCGCTTATGCATGTCAGCTACGGGACGTAAAGTGTGTGAGTCGGGATGTTTTATGGAAGTGAAGATAAGTGAGTGTATGTGTGTGTTTTGTAAGTTGTGTGTGTAGGTTACGGTAGGGAGGTGGGAGTATGAGTGTAAGTGTTGGATGTGTCTGTATCTGTGTGTGTGTGTGTGTGTGTGTGTGTGTGTGTGTGTGTGTGTGTGTGTGTGTGTGTGCGAGGCAGTGTAAAATGTCTGTGTGGTGTTTTTTATTTTGTGTATTAGTGCGATCTCGGAGTTAAAATATATAAGTAGGGGGGTGTGGGGGGTGCAGGGGGGCTTGCCCCCCTGAGTGCATGTAGTGTAGGGCTTGTAGTTTATGTGATGTGGGTTGTATGGTGTGCGTGTTGTGTGGTGTATGTGTTCTGTATATTCGGGGTTTTTTGTTATCGTGCTTGTGGGTTTCAGGATTTTTGTTGGTTCAACTTTACAGTCTCGAGTTACTGAATTTTGGGCATTCAGTAATTCGAGATTGTGAAGGGGAACCATGAGAAATTATTTTTGTGTGTGTGCGTGTGGGACAGGTGTCCATTTGTTTTTTATTTCAGAGAGAGAGGAATGTTGGGGAAGGGACGTAGGTATATCTCGGTCAGGTAAGTTGGGTAGGTAAGGAAGCAATTGCAGACAGACAAGACAAACAAGACAAGAGACAGGGACACTGAGGGATAGAAATGGTTGGGGGGCACCATAATTGGGGTGAGGGTGAGGACATCCCAAACCCACTGCCATCAAGCTGGGTGACAGTGAAAACTGAGTCCTCACCCAATGGACTGTCATCACCGTCACCTCACTCTGCCACTGACTGGAGTGCTTGATCTCCTTCTCCTCCTCCTACTACTATGCAAAATGAGGGAGAGCAGCCTCTCCAGCCAGCGTAGATGTGCACCAATGGTGCGGCCTACAACCCTACACACCATCAGTGGCAACTCGGTGCAGGTGATTAAATCACCAGCTCTGACACTGCTTTCAGAGGGTACCACTAGACCAGCTTCTGGAGCAGGACTACCTGAGATTTAAGGTAGTGCAGGGACAGCAGAGGCAGTGCTGCCAGGTTGGCTCTCAGACATGCTGGACATCAGCGCTGGAGCTGGTTGATGGGGGGACAGGTGGATCTTGTGGGACAGCTCTATCCCTCTGTGCTGTAGAGCATTTAGTGATGTGGTACACATGGATGACATGGACACATTTAAATGACATAATAAAATTAAAAAAGAAAAGAAAATAATATAAAAATTAATTTAAAAAGATGTAATTAGACAATAGGAGCACCATGAACTTGCATACCGAAAAGTTTATTGCACACAAAAATAATAATAAAACGCTTAACCTGCTCACCACATTTTTCATTCAGTGTTAGATCTCCATCAGATTAATTAACCAATCTTGCCATCATTCATTATATACCCTTCCTAAGGTTCATTAACCAATTACAGAACTCAAATGCTACCAAGGCAACAGTCCAAAAAAACTGTCACTTAAAAGTTAATAACTATTTTAACTACTGCTCTCAACACAAAATAAATCAAGCATAAAACAATGATAATAATATTAACAATACATTTTTAAAAGACATTTTGATACACACACTACTGTTATTACTTATACATGAGATGAAATGGAAGAAACTAAAACTCCTGCTATACTCCAGTGGTCTTCTTATTCAAACCCTTTCACATTAAAAATAAATATTCTGAATGAAAATGTGTTATGAATAAATATATTAAATAAAAAAACAGTACAGCTTAGCAAACAATCCTAAAATCAAGGGGTTACATTTGTTGCACTGAAACATAAAAAAATATGTAAAATACTTAAAATACCATATTATAACATAATATATTTTAAAATGTCTTAAAATTAGTCAATAAAAGATATTCTTATATACAGCATACATTTCAGTCTGCAAGTTTGTGGTGGTCCTGGTGTCTAACTACATCTTTTTAAGTTGGCTTGAGCCTCAGCTTTGTTGGACACTGACTTCAACTTTTGTTGGTTTTAATAAAAATTAATTTCTTGCAATAAAATAAAATAAAAATAAAAAAAGACACAAAAATATTTTTATAAATAATATGAAATAAAATAAAAATAAAATATAAAGAGAGATAAGGGTTAGGGTGAGAGAAAAAAGAAATAATATTAGTAGCTTCATATGTTACATATAATGCATTAATACAATTATTTGACTCTATTATTTTAACTATTTTCATTTACGACTACCGCCTCCTGACAGATGCACACTGTACTACAGATTGCAGCAAGTAATCCTTGACATGTACATATATTGCACATATGCATGTTCTAATTATACAGATTACAAATTTCAGCAGGGTATTTGTGCCACTGGTTTATAGGTTTTATTTAATTTAAATATTATTGAAGAATTAACTGTAATGTATATTTTGGAAGTGTGGTATTCGAACACACAACCTCTGATTAAGGTCTAATATTGGACTCTTGATTTGTGCTACAGACTAATGCATGCATACTTGCTTTTACAGTTGAAATATGCATGCTCAGTTTGATACAACTGTATAAAATACCAGAAAAAAGCTATCTTTAACTTTTAATGCTACAATAACACTAATCTTCTGCTGCATACATATCACATGCTTCCCTCATCCTTGCCAGTCTAGCCCCATGAGTTTGGACATTGCACTCATGGTCACTGGCAGCTATGGGAAAAAAACAGAACAGAAAGCAATTATAAATACCACTCTTGCCTATATTCATCTTTCTAGGTCTTATAGGTTCTCTCTGTTTATGATACTTACACAAGTTGTAGGATGTCCTCAGTCCTAAATTCCTCAATCCAATGGTTGAATGTACCCCTCTTCTTCCTTGGTAGGTCATTATAATGATGCCTACATTGCTCTCCAGTGTGCAGGATACTGATTGCAGTGGATATAGCCTGGGCTAGGCTATCCCAAGCCTCCGACTTGTACTGGGAGATAGAATAGTCCCCCTGCAGAAGCCTGTCACTATGGTTCTTATTTAGAAATCCAGTAAAAATCTTGGACTCCTGGACACCCCACCATTGTGGCCTAATCGTGGCACCTTCCCCACAAATGCCTGCCATGTCTGCCACTGATCTAGAGCAATAGAAACTAATGGTTTTCCACTGATTCCAGTTATGTTTACTGGAGTGTGCACACTGTTTGAAACTGTTGTGTTCTGCTTACCATCATACAAACACTTTGCTCAGCAGTACACCCCCAGGAAATGTGTTTACGAGATAGTAAGTAGAACGCAGCAGTGAGGCATTACATAATTGCAATAAACATTCCAAGGTTCCGCTCACTCCGCTCCCCTACCCTACCCCCACATCTCACCAACCCCCAATGCACCTACACTTATACTTCCTCACACCATACCCCCTCAACACCTACACCAATTACAAATACCCTATTCCAAACCCCTCCCACTTTGATACACACACCAATTCACACACACCCCCACCCTCTCCCATACACACACCACTCCTCACACTCCCACACAACAATGCCTACCTTCACCCCACAAACTCTACTACTAGCTACCCTTCTATTATCCATAACCTATATTACCCAACTTAACCTCCCCACCAACACACACCTACATCTAACCACACATACCACCACCTCAGGCATCCCAAATACATCCCACCCATATTCGCACATCTCCCCAGAACTCTACTCCTCCAGCCCATCCCATCTTTTCAAACTCACCATGCTCCCCACCCCACCATCACCTCACCCTATTCTAACTGCTTTCACAAAGAAAACCCTCCCCCAACAAAATCATATTTCTCTATCCTCTCTACTCCTCCTCAGTCAGCTCCTCCCCCATATCTCACTCTCTCTCTCAGGTGACATCCACCCTCTCCCAGGTCCAAGCCCCAGCATTACCCACCCTAACCCAAAATCCAATACACACAAACTCAAGGCTATCCGCCTCATGACCCTAATTGTGCAAAGCATCTGTAATAAAATCCCTAACCTACATGCCTGGCTCTATTACAACCAGCCAGACATAACTGCAGTCTCTGAGACCTGGCTTAAACCCACCATCAGAGATGATGAAATCCTCCCCCAGGCTACCATATCATACACAATGATAGGCCTCATAGAAAAGGAGGTGGCGTAGCTATTATCTACCCCTCCACTCTCACTTTTACTCCATTGACCAACCCCATCCCAACTTTTGCCAATGCAGAAATGACTGTGGGCTTTTTAAAACTTAACAACTACAAATCCATCTGCATCTGCTCCATCTATATCCCACCTGGAGACAATACCAAAACTCTAGAAGACATCCTGTCTTGGTTTCGCTCAAACATCAAAAATGAAACCTACATTCTAGGTGACATAAATATTAACTGGACCCCCTTCCTCTTAGATACCCCAACTCACTCAATCAACCTGTACAATTTCACCCAACTAATAAACCTCCCAACCAGGCCAAATAAAGATGGTACCTCTGGTACCATCTTAGATTGGTTATTAACAACCCACCCCAACCATATCTCCAAAGCCAGTATAATACCAGACCCCCTAAGTAACCACTTACCAGCCTTCATAGACCGTCTACCCTCTCACATAGAAAAACAACAGCTATTTAAGCAATCCCATAACCTACTGACTTTCAACCCCAAAATCTTCTCTGAATGCCTTAATATTACTGACTGGTCTCCACTAAAAATCTTTCCACTAGATAATGCTGCCTCATATTTTAACCATACTTTCCTTACCTTATTTGATAAACTAGCCCCTCTCTAAACCAAATGCATCAAAACTAATCCCTGGCCCTGGCTATCCCAAAAAACTAAACTGATAATGAATCAACAGAACAAAAAGTGGAAACTGTACCAAAAACAAACAAAAAAAAACAGCACCCTCCAAGAATATAAATATCTACGTAACCTAGCCAAAAAAATCAATAACAAAATATTGCAAAAACTACTACTGCAATCTGTAATCCAAGCACTCAAACAACCCAAAGAAATTCTGGACGTCCATCTCCTCAATACTCAACCCCGGTAATAATACCAACCCCTGTCCCAATCCTAACCTCTCAAGCCTTGAAACAGCCACTAAATTCAACACATTTTCATTGATTGCATAACTAAATTATCCTCCACTTTCCCCAACCCACCCATCAATGCTACCCCCTCACCCTGCCCCCAACCCCCCCTCTCACCCTCCCCCCTGCTCTCCCTTAAACCTGTCTCCACCAACACAATAAAAAGACTACTCCAAAAGCTAAAAACATGCGGCAATGCCCCTGACAACCTTCCAGCAGATTTTCTTCAAATATCAGCCGAATCAATAGCCTATCCCATATCCATTCTCATAAATAGATCCATTCAGGAATCCTATGTATCAACCATCTGGCGTCATGCATTCATAATCCCTCTCCACAAAGGTGGTAAGAACACAGACACTACCAGCTTCAGACCCATAGCTATACTCTCTCCTCTCTCTAAAATTCTGGAGAAAACCATCCACTCCCAGCTCATGCCCTACCTAACCCAGCACAAACTCATCTCTCCCACCCAGCACGGCTTCCACCCCGGCCACAGCACCATGACAGCCCTCCTTGCTTTCCTTGAAACAGTCAACCTAGCACATGATAGCAGCAAATACATATCTTTTCTATTTCTTGACCTCTCAAAGGCATTCGACACAATCTCCCATTCCCTACTCCTGTCCCAGCTCTCACACTTGCACCTATCTCCCTCAACCTTAGCCTGGTTCTCCAGCTACCTTTCTATGCACCAACAGGCTGTACAATAGAAAGAAATAACCTCCCCTTTCTTACCTACACCCACAGGAGTTCCTCAAGGATCAGTACTGGGCCCAATCTTTAACTTATTCATCAACAACTTCCACCACTCCATCCTTGACGCCTCAGTCATCCAATACCCTGATGACTCCACAATCATTTGCTCAGCCTCCTGCCCCTCCAAACTTCTACTCAGTACCCAAATAGCCTTCTCCAAAACAGAATCATGGATGCAATTCCATCACCTAGCCCTAAATGCCAATAAACAAAAGTAATGATGTTCACTCCCACCAAAACCTTCCAATTCAACAGGGACCAATTTTCCATCAAAGGCCACAATAACTCCCCTCTAGAAATCGTTCATAATACCAAGCTACTTGGCATTACCATGGATGGAAACCTTAAAATTCCCACATCCTCACTGAAATAAAAAGAAACACCAGAAAATTCGTCTCCTCTACAGACATAACTGCTACCTTACTCCCTCCTCCCGTCAAACCCTCGCATCTACCTTCCTTCTCCCCTCTCTCTTGTACAGTTCTCCCCTATTCTCCAACATACAACTTAGCCTCCATTCCAAACCCAAAGCTTGTTACAACAAAATCTGCAAATTTGCAACCAATTCTAAGAACTCTTCCCATCACTGCCACTCCCTTCACACCCTAAACTGGCTAGAACTCCACAACCACCTAAAATACCTACAACTTACAACAGCCCCAAACTCATCTTTAAACCAATAGAATGCCCCTCCCTTGCCAAATCTCTAACACCGTACACACCTAACCAAACGCTGAGATCCAAAGGCTACAACCTCCTACATGTACATAAACCCCTACACCCACCTGGCCAACTATTACTATCCCACACCATAGACAAACTGTGTAACGCTCTCCCCACACCACTACATAACATACCAAACCATAACAACTTCAAAACCATGCTTGTCTCCCATCTGTCCTCCAAATGGGAATGTCCTTCACATGCTCCCACCTAAAACACCCACACCTCTAACTCCACACCTAAATCATCTTTTCTTTGCCAAATTTAACAAAATGTCATAGGTCTTTCTCTGTACATCTTTCCAAAAAAAAAAACATTTTTTTTTATTTTTGCATGCAAGCCTCTGGCCTCTCCTACACATATTCTCAAACTGACATCCTCTTAATTGCAAAGCAGTGTATATATTATTATACTAATATTGACATATGAACCTCACATTATCTATCAGTAAAGTGGCAACTTTCTGTAATTCTGCCTTTTGTAAGTTTACAAATTTCTGTACTTTATATTTTGTCATGTTGTAAATTTCTATATTTTATATTTTGTAATGTTCCAAATCTCTGATTTTATACTATGTACTGGAGCTTTTCTCCTCAGGTCTCCATTGAAAATGGGCCACAAGCCCAGCTGGACTAACCTGGTTAACAAACAATAATTAATTAATAGCTACATAAATAAATAAATAAATACATAAATAAATAAATAAATAAGTGTTATAAATGAGAGTGACTGTAATGGGAAGTGGAACAACATTAAAATTGCATGGCGTGTTGTGTATTAGAAACCAGGACCATGTGTATGGCAGTCCTGCACTTCCACCTGTTGCCACAAAAAGGTTGAAATAACCCTTGTCTGTGTTGCAGTTCATTGCTATAAACTGCAATGTCACAACAGTAAAATAAAGGTTGCACAACCTGTACTAGAACCCAAGACCATCTATACTCTAGCTCTATACTTACACCTGTGCCACAGGACTAGTCACATGGCACTCCTATTTCACTAATCATTTTAAGGTCTCACGTTTAACCACAGCACAACACTACTTAGCATTTATGTTTCTAGTTTTGGCTCTCTAGGTCCTGTCAGCTTCCTGGGGGTCCAGTTGTTCAGATTGCACATTGCTGCACTTCACACAAATGAGATAAGCACAGCCAAGCCTGGCATTCATTTCCTCCATTCCCATGACTGCACTACATGCTGCACTGTGCAAACACTGCCCCCCCCAAAAAAACAAATTAGACAAAGACAGAAAAGGAGAAAAAGAAAAAAGGGGCAAGTAGCTGAAATGAGGAAAATCAGTGCATGACATACACACAAGAAAATGATGGCTCACATCTTATTTCTACATAAATCTGGATTTGAAATCTCACTCCAATGCACCTTCACACAGGATGTTTACCTTATTCCTCTTTGCCACAAAAACAGGTTTGCAGCAAAGAACTGAACTCAGTCTTCCCACAAACAAATGCAACAGCATCTACAGTGACATCAAACCATACAACTGTTATTTGTACATTTATTATTTTTGGATGTAGTGCAACTAGTGATTACACAACCTGTTATGATAATTACTTGCAAATATACATCCCTGTCTTACATTTCTGTGTTTGTTGGTCAGTCTTTAGTTATCTGACTTCAGTTATCAGTAATCTTAGACATGCAATATGTAAGCCATTCTATATCATTGCTCTTAAAATGTCTGAGGATATTAAGTGGAAATAATATCATATGCACTTGTCAACAAATGAAGGCCAGGTTGACATTAAGGAACACAACATGTGACTTGTGTGCTGCTTACTTACATTTCCAACCTTATATCTAACACTTTGTAAGTCTAACCTGACACACCCAGTAGAAGTAAGGCAGCCTGCAGTGCTGTTGTGTTTTCCGTCTCCCAACCAGTAATCATTCACAGTTGCAATCCATTAAATACAAACACTGAGGGAGTGCCTGCTCTATGTTTACATCTCCTACATGGATCCAAGTATTTGGGATTCAGCAATTCTAATAAGGTCAGACCTCATTTGCATCTTCACCATGCTAGCAGCCCTAAATCTATACCATATAAAAATGCAACCATGTAGCTAGGCAAACTGATGGTGAGGAGACTTGTTTATGTTTGGAAGACTGCACATATGCTACTTCTACAGAGGAGTACTGAACTTCAGAAGGTATGATTCTATTTTTTCAGCTACATACTGCATATGATGGAATGTATTTAAGAAAATTTTGAAGCAAAGGCTTTTACACTTTTATCTGTATGCATTGCTTTGAAGTGTACTGATGGCATTGGCATGTTTGTCAGGGCATTTCAGTGGTATACATGCTTGCTAATGCATGAAAATGGAATGCTGTGTGATAAGTATGTACAATTGTTTCAGGGACAGTTACTTTGATAGCACTTTTAGCATTTTGTAATATGTTTATTAGCAAAATGTGTCATTTTCCTGTACTTTTTGTGGGGGGAGGGAGCAAAGGTGAGTTACTGTTATGGCACAGACAAGAATAGACTGTTCTTTTGGGGGGAAGCAAATGTGAGTTACTGTTATGGCACAAACGAAGATAGGCTGTTCTTTTATGGGGGGGGAAGGGTGAGTTACTGTTATGGCACAGACAAGGGTACACTGTTCTTCTGGGGGAAGCAAATGTGAGTGGATTTTATGGCACAAACAAGGATATGTTGATCTTGTTACCCTCCTTGTTTTTCACCTTGCCTGTTCATGTTTTTTATCTCTACACTGTTTTATGTTTCTACACTGGGTAACACTGACTGGTTACCTTTTCTGTTTTATCTGGTAACCATTATTTTGTAGTTATGTGATATTATTTGCATTATACTTTTGTCTTTAAGGACACCTAGGAGTATGACACCCAGGTGTGTCAATCCTCGGAGACCCTCCTTCACTAATGCTGAGAACCAGGTGATAGTGGATGCCTTTAGACAACATTGTGTTTTTCTCTTGGAAAGTGGATGGGGAGATATGGCATGTAGGATGTAAATATGGTACCAAATAGTTGATGATGTGAATACCATATGTGGAGATAGCAGGACATACAAGCAGGTGAACCACAGGGCCCCTGACATGATCACATCTGCACAGAGGAAAGCAGCTGCAATGGGCCATGACCAGATGGTTGCCAGTGGAGGGTCTGCTAGGGAACCACCACTAACACCCAATGAAAAGTTTCTGGCCAATATCTGGGATTCAGACAGCTCCAAGAGATAATGCAGTACATCATGTGCTGGATGTTGGATCAACAGTTTCAGAGACAGCAAGCACACCACAGGAGTAGCTTCCAGGTAGGCTTTGGTATCTCAATGCTTGAATACTTTTGTATAGTAAAACAAATGAAATTAATAAGTTAGTTCTGGGGGATTGAAGATTTCTACAGTTGTTAGCTAAGGTTGCAGTTGTCTGCCATATTCTTGTTGAAAGTATAGTTAATGGGCATAAAAAGGGGTAACATTATTACCCCCCCCCCGTGTTACTGTTAACTGTGATGATGCTGCCCTTACCTCTTGCTTAACTTCTTCCAGGGCCATCTGGATTGCAGAGGAGTATCTCACCTGCAGATGGTAACCCAAACATTTTTATTTCAGTACTACTGAACAACTTAAAGAAATATTTTAGTGTGTGCTGTTGATGTCAGGCCTGTTGTGTGTATTGCTGTACTGTCTGTAATAGTGGCAGCACTGTTACTTTGTTAGCATATATTCAGCTATAGTGATGTAGGTATTATTTTTTTTCTGTGTTTGTTGCTTTTTATCACAGGTGATCATGACAGTGGGAGTGTGGGCCCTCTGCCACTTGCTGTCAGTGCATCAGCAATCTGTGATGATGATGGTGGCCAAACTGAGGCACAGTCTGGGGTGCAGAGCTTGAATCTGACACTGAGGTTGTCATACAGCCATCCCCTGCAATTCCATTGGACGCAGCCAGTAGGGTCTATGCCTACCAATTTGAGTGAGCCCTCAGATATTGGACATGTGGAGGGCTAGGCCTTTGATCATGGAAGTATGGCTATTGCAGCTTTAGTGCCTGTTGACTCTGGCTGTAGCTAAAGTCTGGGCAAGGGGCCACGTAAGATGGTTGATAGGGGTGCTTGGAGGATGCCTGTTGTCCCTCCTCCACCTGGTGCAGGTGTCACTTCCTGTGTCACTCAACATATGTTTAGGGCCATCATGGAGATACAGGCATGTTCCCATAGTTGCTTCAGACAGATGCTCAGGGTTGTAGATGTGGAACAGTCTGACATGCTTGGCAACTGCCACCATGTTGCCAATTCAGTGATTCAATGGACTGGATGAATGACACGTTGGAATGGGCAGTGTCTGTAATGGATTGAGGAGTGTCTGTCATGGAACGAGCATTGCATCAGATGGAACATCTACTGGGAGGAGAACGGGATCCTCATGGGCATAGGTGAGTCACAACATCTGCTGTCAGCCAACTTGATTTTACTTGGTCACACTCCCATAGCGGCAGTACTTCCACAACTTTGTCAGTGAGTGTGCTGTCCACACCCAGATGTGGCAGGCCATGAGGTTGTAATCCTGGGAGTCCCCATGATAGAAGTTCATCCAGCAAACACCAGTCATGTTCAGGTAGCAGCAGTGCATCTAACCGTGGGCGTGGATGTGCCAGTGCAACTCCTGGCACAGACAGTTCTTGTGGTCGGGGACAGCAATGATGAACTGCCACCTCTACCATGCATGGCTCACACCTGCCCAACCTAAAAAGATGTAGAACCAGTACAGAGCTTGGCTGTGTTCATGCAGACACTCACAAACCAATTTCACCTGGAGGACCCCTACAGACACATGAAACAGTTACTCATTTTGTCTCACTGGCCATTTGTTGGTTTATCCAGATCTCTGCCTGCTTCTCTTTCTTACTCACACACACACACTCACCGACCTTTTGTGTCAGCCTAGTCTTCCTGTCCCCCCACACCACACCCTGTGCAAGGGATGATAACTGTGCCATATCCCTGTTTTTTATCTTTTGGATTCAGGGATCCATCAGCTTTATAGAAGTAAGAATACCCCACTATCGATAAAGGAACCCACAAGAGCAAAGATTAACACAGAAATCAAGAAACACGTAGGTTCTAAGCACAGCAATCCTTTAATAAAATGAATAACAGGGTAATCGCTTTCACGGATCTTACTCAGCTTCTTCAGACCAACATAAAAAGTATACAACTGCAAGGAAAGTATTTAAATATAAAACAACCAATCAAAAGGGGGTGTATAGTTAACCAATTCAAGTCTGCATGAAAATGCATATATCTAAGATACACTAAAACACTTTTAGTGTATTTTAGAACTATGCATTTTTGTGCAGACTTGAATTGGTTAACTATACACCCCCTTTTGATTGGTTGTTTTATATTTAAATACTTTGCTTGTAGTTGCATACATTTTATGTTGGTCTGAAGAAGCGGATTAAGATCCGTGAAAACGTTTACCCTGTTATTCATTTTATTAAAGGATTGCTGTGCTTGGAACCTATGTGTTTGTTGATTTCTATACATCAGCTTTTTCTCTGATGCTCAGGGTGCATAGCTAAGTATATCTGCATTTGTGGTGTTGAACTGGTAATTGTACCTTTGACTTATATTGGCCTTGGAAAGTTAGACAGTTGATAGCATCAAAATTTCCAACATTTATAGTGAATGACCTGTGAAGGCTGTGAAGTCAGAAACTGAAGTGTGTATCATTACTTTCTAACTTCTCTAATGATTTTCCTGTACAAATCTATGGTGCTAACCTGAGGGCAGGCAGTGATCATCAGTACTTTTGAGAGGTATGACTGTGTGAATCTTTGATGCACGACACCTGCTACTTAATAATGGACACATATAAGTCAAATACATCTCTGCTGTCACATGTTAAGGTAATTTCTGTACAAATCTCCCACCTTTTACTTGCTTACTGAAACAAGTGATGAATATAAGGATATGACACACATTCATATTATTAAACAATACACTCCAGGTTCAGGAATTACCTTGTAAATGCAGCAGTTGCCACAGTTTTAGTTTAGGGCCGACTCTGACTGATGCAAGCAGTACACAGCCAATACACTGGGAGGTAGAGGTTGTGTGAGTTGCCTTGCATGAATGCTACTATATGTATGTGAGGAAGGTTTTAGGTCCCTACATGGTGAGTGAGTGTGCTATGCATTGTCTCTCAGCCAATGCAAGGGCATACTGAGCATGCCCACATCTGCCTACACCCACAGTAGCTGGTATTCACCCCTCTGACTCCTCATCTGTCTGTGGCTGTGATGACCTTGGCATTGATGGTGGGATGTGTGCCCCTTCCCCTTGCTGGTCCTACTAAAACTGTTCCTCAGGGTTATGTTGCGTAGCATGGCACATACTGTGAATATTTCTGTACATGTCCATGGATTGTACTGCAGGGCTACCCCAGATCTGTCTAGGCACTGGAACCGTGACTTCAGCAGCCCAAACACATGCTCCATGATATTTCTGGTTTGAAAGTATGCCTCATTACGGTGTTCTTTCATGGGTGTGTATGCATTTCTGCTGGGTGTCATCAGCTACAGTTTCAGTGCATAGTCTGCATCCCCCAGTAAATGACCCTGTGGGATATCCCCCCAGCAAACATCTGGTACATTTGGGAGGTGTGCCAGATATGTGTCATGGTAACAGCCAGGGTTTCCAGTGCACACTTTCAAGATGATTACCTTGGCATTACACGACTGGCAGTTAATGGAGTGGTAGCCCTTTCTGTTTATGTAGAGCCTACCCTGTTCCCAGGGTTGTGCCTTCATTTCTATATGTGTGCAGTCTATGGCACCCAGTATTTCAGGGTAGTATGCTACATGGTAAAACCCCCTACATATTTCTGGCCTTCTCCTCAGAAGTACAGGGAAAATATATGTGATCACTGGCATGTTGGAGCATAGCATTCAGGCAATGGTGGAGGATCCTGGATGCTGATGTCTGTGACATCCCCCAAGCATGTCCCCTCTTGGTCTCTGTGACACTCCCCAAACATGTCCCCAGTTGATCTCTGAATGGTATCTGTAGCTAAGATTCTAAGGGCTACACATACCTTTGTCTCCACTAGGATGGGTTCCCCACAGTTGGCTCTGGCTCTGAGTTGAGGAAGGCAGAGGTTGCAGAGTTCTTGTAGTGTATCCCTGTCTACCCTGTAGTACTCTATAATTTTCACATCATGTAGGCTTTTAAAAGTTAAACCAGTCCGGAAAACTCTTCTTCTTGGCTTAGACCTATTGACAGCAGCAGCATTGGCTTCAGCTTGTAGCACATACAAATGAATTAAAGCAGCAGCAACCCCTAACATTCTGTCTGTGTAGACTCATTTCCATGGCTGCATTTCAAAAGTTTTGGAATTCGCAGGAAAAAAACAGCACAGAGTCTACACAGATGCTTTATCGCTTGTTGAATAGCTCTACTGTGTTGGATTGGCTGATCAGCTTGCAACTCAGCTGCTTATGCTGTAGTTAGCATGCCGTGGTGTTTACCTTGATTGCACAGGGGTGCAAGCCTGTACATGGTGCTTACTGAATATTAATTTTGTTACTACCATCTAGGGTTCATTGTAACTCCCTGATTATTCATCTGGTGGCAAAATGAAATTTGTTAGGAAGGCACATAATCTAGAAGTGATATCTGATAAATGTCTTACCATTAAGGACTAGGTTTTGGCCACTGTCAAATTCTGTTATTATCATCATCTGAGGAAAATCTCCCTAAGCATCTAACTCCATCAGCTGAATCAAACATAGCTGTATATGCACTAGTTTCTTCATGTATGGACTACTGCCATTACAATTCTTAATCTGAGGCTATTGAACAGTGAGCTTGACTAACTGGTGCAGAACACTCCTACCTGGCTAGTCAGTGAATTATCTCCATACCATCTTATTATGATACCAGTGCTGCAAAGACTGCATTGGTAACATATTGGGTCTTGCATCCCCTATAAAATCCTCATTCCAGTTTAATTTGCCCTTCACTGCTTTGGTCACCCTTATCTTAGGGAACTTCAAGTTGGTATTAGCCTGTTCACACTCTTCATTCTTCCAACCATGGATTGCTTATGATTCCTATAGTTTGGCTAGGAACATCAAGGGGACATTCCTTTGCATATTAGGGCCATGTCTTTGAGATCTCTTGCCAGGGTGGCTTAGGACAATCCCACTGCCTGATGGTTTCAAGCATTCACTCAAAATGCACCTTTTTGATCTTGAAGGTGAGTTTTTTTCTTATCTTTATTCTTTGAATTTTGCAATTAATTTATTTACTCCCGGATTCAAGAATCCTCCGTGTAAGACTAAATAAGTCTTACTCGGAGGCTGCAGTTGAATGGCATGATGTCAGCATGCCATGAATATTCATGAGGGCACGCTGACTCACACCCAAGTCTAACACGGACCGTGCAGGCAAGCAGGGGGCATGTCCGACTGGCGAGCAGTGTAAATGTCCACGCCCCTGCAAGTGTTTGAAATGCAAAATGTCAACACACAAGAGTGTGTCCACTCAAATGTCCATGTACCCAACATCACACTCCCTGACATTGTAAACCCCCAGCACAGTAATAAAAAGTAAAACATTAATTTTTTATTTTCCAATTCCCGATATAGCTGCTTGTATTTGCGTGTGTGTGTGTGCGGGTGTGCCCATTGCTTAGCTGCAGTTAGCAATATCGACATGGTATTGCATAATAAGGAATGTGTATGCAAATTACGCCAAATAGTAATAGCGTAGTGGTAGAATGTTCGCACAAAGAGGAGGCATTTGCGGTTGTAGTCCCACTACTCCACTCCCTATTTTATGTTCAAAATGAGTATATGAAATAAATCCTGACAGATATGATAAAACTTTTACTAAAAAGCATTGAAATGGCCTATGTATCAGTGAACAAAATGTAAAGTTATAAATGAACCTGACATATAATTGTCCGCAGTTAAGTAGCACTTTACCCAGCGCAATGTAGATGCCCATAGCTAAATGCTGCTTTACCCAGCGCAATATAGTTGCCCATAGCTAAAATTGCACTTTACCCAGTGCAATGTAGTTGCCCATAGGTAAATTGCACTTTACCCAGCGCAATGCAGTTGCCCATAGCTAAATCGCGCTTTACCCAGTGCAATCGTTTAGAGTGGAGGTGCGCACCACGCCAACCCGTGCACCGTCGGGCAATGTGGAGCAATGTAGAGCAAGGTTGCTTAAACACAGCCATGCCCCCTAACCTGTCTGGACAGTAGTAAAATAAAAAGCAATGATTAGGTTTGAACGCAGGACACTGTGCACCATAATCAAAGTTCTGAACCACTAAGCCACGACAGATTAGGATAAAAATGCACTGTTAACATATATATAGTAATAAATGTTAGATTAACCATTGCTAAGCAGGTCTGCAGTCAGCTGAGAATAGTCAAAAATGGCCAATCACAGAAAAATGTGGGAAATGCGGCATATTTAAGCTGCATAGGTGGGAATACTCACCATAACTGATTGTAGCTCCCATCTGCAGTTAGAATGTCTGGTGCTGGAGAGGGTACACGCTTTAGAGTGCAATGCTGGGGCATCAAGGAGTCAAGATACATGGTTTGGCTCCTAGTCCATTGGCATGAGACTCGACTCCTGCAGGGCCAGTTCCAAGGAATGGAGTATAAGGCAGAGACTTGGAACCGGTTGGCTCATGAACTCACCAGTGCCACAGGCGTCCCTCGGACTGGTGAGCAAGTCCGTCACCAGCATGCAGACCTGAAGAGATGGAAGCAGGACCTTCTGAACCAGTGGATCCAAGAGGCCCGTCATATGCATGATGCCCCACTACTAAGTAGGTAGCCATGGAATGCAGTATGTAAGACAAGCTAATATACTCTAAATAATGCATAGGTATGTCTAAATATGCCTTCATTTACTCCACAGCTGCAGGTGTTCATGCTATGAATCAGCAAGCCTATGCAAATAGGCTGCTAAGGCTGTGCCACCAGGCAGGTTAGTAAATATTCTGCATGTATTGTTATATAATATATGTGGGAGAGCATGAAAAAAGTGTCGTATCCCAATAATGCAGCTTGTAAATGCCCGGAATAAATCCTCTGCATATACTGTTATATAACAAATGTCACTGAGCCAGAAATAGAGTGTACTAACCCAGCAATCAAGGTAAAATAAGTGTGGAATACTATCTCTGAATGTAATGTCATATAATATAAGTGAGCAAGCCTGAAAAAGGGTGTTGTAACCTATCAATAAAGGCATAATATGTCCTGAATAGGTCTCCAATATGCACTGTAATATGAAATAAAGGAGAGAGCCTGTAGAAAAGAGTGTTCAATGTAATTAATAAAGGTATAATACTTGGAGTGTGTCTGTGTCACTTACTTTGAAATGTTGTTGTACCCTTGCATTCAATAAACAGTACTGATGTATTATTTGCTGTCAACCCACATTTGTGCAGTCCCATATGAAGTGGATGAATGAAGTGCCAGTAGCTGGGAAGCATATAACATTAATTCCCTGAATAAATTCTCTGCATGTACTGTTATACAACAAATGTCAGAGAGCCATGAATAGAGTGTAGTAACCCATTAATAAAGGTAAAATAAGCCTGGAATACAATCTCTGCATGTACTGTCAGATAAAATAAGTGAGCGAGCCTGAAAAAGAGTGTTGTAACCTATCAATAAAGGTATAATATGTACTGAATATGTCTCCTGTATGCACTGTAATATCAAATTAAGGGGAGAGCCTGTAGAAAAGAGTGTTTAATGTGAATAATAAAGGTCTAATACTTGGAGTGTGTCGGTGTCAGTTACTTAGAAATAATACATGTAGGGGATATACACCTGCAGTCAATAGAAATGTAGTGTAGAGTAAAATTGCTAATAATATGTTAATGGATGTTTCTTCCCCCCCCCCCCACTCCATGATGTGCATAAACAATGCAATTCCACACTTCAGTGGGTATGTGTAATCTCATAACATTTGTTGGGACATCTGTCCTATTGTTCAATAAAATCTGTTTTTACTTTGATGCATGTGCCCTGTTCAAACACCACATTCTTTGTGGCCTGTTGCCACCAATCATCCCTGTATGCTGTTGTAATGTCCACTGTTGTTCAATATATGCATGTGTTATGCTTGCTGTTCAACTGTTGTAACCCTGGTGTGTTGGGTTAATGGGAATATTACTGCATGTTGTTACAACTAATTTTGAATGCTGTTGTCAATGTTTCAATTAAACAAACCTAATCACAGAACCTATGGGAAGGCCGGTCCCAGCGGACCCACCTGTCCCTCCTCAGCTGGCGATTGCACCTGGCACCAGCATGTCCGGTGCTCAGCCCGGGCTACCCTCCTCCATTGGTCCTGTGCCACCTTTGGGTGGAAGCGCTGCAGGGGATCGGGCTCGCCCCCCCCTGCAAGCGTGGGTGGAAAAGGGCCACCTGTCACCCTCCGAAGGGTCTGGGTTGTGGTGCGTAGGGAGATCCAACGTTTAGTCGCTGATCCCCTATGCCAGCTCGAGGCGAGAGTAGAGCAACTCACAGGTGAGCCTTCCCCTCCTACACAGCCCCCAGCACAGTGACCCTTGGGTCTGTGAAGGTTCAGTGGTGACTGCCCATGGGTGGGGATCTCAGTCCCACTGTTACCATCTGTGGGCTCATGGCTTGCGATTTCCAAACATCTGTCCCCGTCAATTGTGCTCACCCACCCCATGTGTCATACTCCGCCCCTGTATGCGTCTTATTTGTCTTGTCTGTTTACCTCTCCAACCTACCTCCCCAAAAATACCTACTTCCCCTACCTCACTTTCCACTCTCACCTGAAAAAAAAAAAAAAGGCAATCTGTACCCACAAAAAAATTACACCCCATACATAGCTGCCCATCTCGCACACATGTCCGCTGGACATATAAATTGATAATTATAATTGGCAGTATAACATACTTTGTTGTCACCACCCCTCACCCAGGGGTGGAAGTATTCAAAATTGCATCAAAATGCATGGCATATGCACAGCTGTTGCTGTTAAAGAAATGGGCAGCTATGGACCTTCCCTACACCTGTCCTGCACATCCCAAGCTTGTTTTCTTACTGTCTTTCCCTCTTTGTGCTCCCTTTTTCACCACTTTCCTATGTCCCCATTTTCTTTTCTTTCAAAGAAATTAGCGCGGGGGTTAGCGGGAATAAACACTTTTAAGCAGTAGTAAGCAGGTTTAAGCGAGTGTGCGCATGTGTGTGCTAAGCTTAGCATCGCTAAGCATTGCGCAAACCAATGCAATCCTACTTACAACTGCTTAAAAGTGCCTTAGTCACTCTATGTCAGGGCCCTTGTTCTGCTCAGCAGCAAAATAAAACAACTCTGTCAGTCTCGAACCCCAGATCTTGGACACACTAGACTGCATGAAGTACCCCTAAGCCACAGCAGATATACAATAACCTGTTGCTGAAATAAATATTTCATGCATTACAATGAGTGAATATAAAGGAAAAATTAGAAGGCCATAACACAAAGCTTGTTCTGTGGATCTTTCCCAGCAATAGTTGTGGAATTGCATTACATGACTGTGATGTGAGAAGCAGCCATGCAAGCAGCTAATAATGTTACAGAGGCACTTTACAACACCCACACAGTATCAAAGCAGGACAAACAGTGGCATATCTGATTAGGGCAGAGGCCATACCTAGTAACTGTGACTACTTTTCAGGGATGTCCCTGATTGTGAAACATATTTAAATGTGTCCCTCTGAATCCCTCAGAAAAGTACTGACATCAGTCAGAAAGGTGGGGTATTACACAATGACTACTGACAATAATAACAGTAGACACCACCCGTACTTAATAAAGGAGTACTAACCCATATGCACTGCTTCACTCAAGTCTACAGTTACTGTCCCTATCATGTGTAAGGTGTACCTCACTTTCAACTACCTATCCCTGACTCCATGCAAAGATATATCTGAGTGTTTAATAGGCCTGGCAGAGGCACAATCACACAGGCATATAAGCTATTCTGCTGGATGCTGATGTCTGTGACACACTCTGCAAATAGCTTTGGTAGGACCCCCACAAGCATACCCATATGTTGGAGTACAACACAGAAATACCAAAGGATGTAGCCATGTACTGGTAGCAAATGCCTCTAACAATGCCATTGTAACAGTCCTGAAAACACCTGTGAGTTGCACAGACAAAGAATAACAGTGTAACCTCTGGCTAACATCTGGATAGGTTCACAATTGTGAACTATGCAGATAGACCACCTGCCTTGATAAACTAACAGGTACACACCAATCCTTTAAATCCAGTAAGATAATATTCACACAATAATACATAATGCTCTCTGTATGTAAGCACCTCCCCCACAATTAAAATATACTTGTGTTTAGGGTCTATGAAGGGTGTAGGTAGGCATACTCAGTACTGGAATTGTCCAGTTGTCCTGATAACCCTGTGCTAATGTCAACAATAAGAAACACAAACCCTGCAGAAGTGAGTACGTTAATATTCACAGTACAACAGTTCACAAACAGTTCATGTGCCAAAATAATAGTTCTCAATAACTACATTTGTATGGCAGTTAATCATATGAGTACAAAATAAACTACATAGTCACATAAATGTTGTGTAAGCATTTGTAGGGGTGAGGTAAACTTTACACTGATAGTTCTGTACTGGAAGTAGCAACAGTCAGGTCTGAGTACAACATGTACATCACTGTCTACACCTGTATACCAACCTTCTGACTTACACAACAGTGTCCACAGCAAACAAGCATGGGCCCCACTCTTAAAATCTGAAAGGGCTATGCCTACATACCTTAGCAATTTATAGTATTGTGTTGCTATGACAGTGAGTACTGCAATTACCACTGAGCAGGCTGTATGCATTTACCAAATGCTGGCCAACAATTGGTGCACAGGGCATCACATGCACATGTGCAGATACCTATAAAAGCAGATAGTACTTGCTGTCCCCACATGCAATCATTACATTGCACGTTCCAGATAGTGAACAACTCCAAGCAGGAAAAAAAAATAAAATAAAAGTCAAAACAAACAGTACATTTCTGTATTCGATAAAATAAACCATCAAAGCATACACAGACAGGCCGGAAAGGGACATACAGGTATGTAACAGTTTGTAGTTACTGGCAAGTAGTAGATATTTATGGTTAGTACTGTAGATCCTCTGAAACATGCATATGCGGCAGCAGTAGGTATGTATGCACTGATGCCATGCATAAGTATTGCCATGGAGGAATCATTGTGTAGCTGTGTGCAGTGGGACATAAGTGTGACATTTGTAGCCCAGCAGTACGTCAAACATCTGAACATGTTATCTATGGCCTGTACAGTACTTTGTTTAATGGCAGTTTGGGGGAGTACTGCAAACACATATATAAACCTGAATGTCACAGAGTAAGACATGCATGATAGTCACATAATGTGTAGCTTAGCATTGACAACTACTGTAGCAGGCTAGCATAGTAATGTATCAATTGCAGCTATGTATACCCTTGTACTATTACTGTATGCACACCTGTGACAACTGTCCATGTTGTAGCAAGGCCCAATAGGTCATCCATGAGGTGTATGGACTTACAACAGTGTGGACCTTGTGTCTGTATGGCACACATATATGTTGAGATACATGTGTGTCTGATTTATAAGCATCTGAACATGTGCATAGAGCAAGGGACATACTGCAACTGTTTGTGAAGGGAGGGCGGACATGTATATGTTGGTGCAGGTTGTTATGTGCATATATATATATATATATATATATATATATATATATATATGTAAGTTGTAGTGTGTGCAATATCATTACATAACTGTACCCCCTCAACCTGTGCATAATTGATGTTCCCACCATGAAAGATGGACTGTATATGTGCCGATATGCATATCTATGTGTACACCAGTGGATGTTCAAATGTACGCTCCAGCTGAATGTTGTACATGTATTGCCATCCCTGTTGTTAAAAGCCCTGTACCCATGAACTTACACATAGGTGGCAGTGTAGTCAACACCGAAGGTGTGATAAGAGACTACGGGACACAGGTGGACAGTAGTGTCCCTAATGATGATCACTGTGCCACACTAGTCATGTAAACCTAGTACAGTCCACATGTCATCAGTAAATGTGTATCAGCCATGGAAACAGAGGTCAGTGTTCCACTCCACTCATCAGTCGTAACACCCATCATAGAGTACAATGTCCCTGTTGTTATGTACCTCAGAAGACATCCACAGCAACAGTAGATGCCACACACATACCTCACAAAGAGTATTACCGGACTCCAACATATGCCCTATGCTGACTGTCTTACAAAACCACAACTACACTGTGTCGCATACTGCCTACCCAGAGCCTACCCCTGCCTAACATACAAAGCTATGGCAAACACACAGGTGTTGGACGTGCTCCATGTAAACAGATGGAACACCAGACAAGATACACACTCTACTGATCTACACCTTGTAATGTAAAAAGCGGAACATGCACTACTGGCACATTCTCATCACAGACACATACCATACTGTGGAACCAACTACCTATCAACAGCATATGAAGGTTCTCAGTAACAGTTGCCATGACTAACCATGATGATTCCATGTGAGATAGGAAACATAACCCGGTAACCACCCCTGTGGCTCTGCATGACAGGGGCACATTAACCTACATTACATGGGTGTTGTAGTGCAGGATACCATATGTTTAAGCTTCCATAGGCCCTATGGATAACAGCCTATCAGCTACCTAGGACATGATACACACACGCATGTACCTGTTGCATCACATGCTATGTGAGGTTGACTGTGTGTGATGGAGAATGTGTATGTGAATGTGTCAATGATGTGTATATGTGTGATAGCCTAGTGTGAATCTGTGTATACCATGGTATGTAGCGTTGTAGCTGTAATCCCATCAAAAGATCCATATGCTATTGGCAGGCATGAAAATCAGTATGGCATACATTGTGACATAGTCCCATGGTGTCAACTGTAGTGTGACATTGTAGGCTAAAGCAGTAGGAGTGGAACATGACTCAAAAATGACTACTTTGCTTAGGAGTGGAACATGACTACAAAAATTGTTCCATCTGCCAATCCTTTGTTCGAAAGACCTTGTGGTCCTGTTTGTCCTCTCTTAACACTTTCCTGGGGATCCATTGTCTCTAACACTTGGTCTATTCCATGGACTGTAGTACTACTTGAAGCTGTATGCCTCAACTGCACAGAATGGTTTATATCCACATGGCTTGGTAGCACACTTTAGTTTGTTACCTGTAGTCCTCACACATTACATACCTCAGGCATGAGGTTATGTAGGTGCTGACACACAGTAATGTATGGTACACAGGTAAATGTAATCTGAGATGCCATACCTTTGTGTCTTGTAGGTATGTCTGATGTGTGTGTGGGTATGCATGTAACATGGCCTTGGTGGTATGTGTGTCACAGGATATAGGTGCATATCTAGCAACATGTATAGTGTAGTACAGCAGTATGCCACCTATAGTGATGAATGTGCACATATGTTACTGAGGGGTTTGCTATCAACTAGTAGTGTGGTGTACTGGTAATACTGTAACGGTACTGTACATTGATATCAATGGATGACAAATGTCTGTATGCATTAGCTTCATATACACCTCCTGTTGCTAGGTGTTGCATTGTGTCACATACAGTGTGCCATGTACTGTTGTATAGTCCTACATACTGGTTTCACTTTGTGTCTGTGCAGAACATGGTTTGGCATATAGTATGTGCCAGGCACTGTCAGGCAGTTGTGGGCTTAGTAGTCATATGTGGTATTAAAAGTGTGTATCTGCTGACAGCCAATAGGTTGCTATATATGGCATTTCATTGATGTCCGTACATTGGAATGTTGAGTGTGCCACATAACTTGCTCACAATTACTGTTTAATTGTCTTCCAGGGTTATGTCACGCAACAGAATGCCAGCCTATTCCTTTGAGGAGGAGGAAGTCATCTCCAATGCACTCATCCAACATTATAACCTTCTGTTTTCAAGATCCTGCCAGGACCAGCATGGTCGCACTGCATTGTGGCAGGATGTAGTCCATCAGGTGAATGATGTAGGCATGCATAACCAGACTTATGAGCAGGTATGCCATCACTGCAGTGATTTAATCAGACTATTCTGGCAGCATGCCTCTGATGTCCACAGACAACAGCTTGCCACAGGTGGTGGTGCTGCTACACATCCCCTCTCACCAGAGTGGAAGAGCTGCTCCTCAGCATGGTGGCTCCTGGCCAACCAGTACAACACACATGTGTCATCATGGAGGCCAAATACCCGACAAA
>NC_056745.1:1389356301-1389550789 GCF_019279795.1 Protopterus annectens | reverse complement strand
CTTATGTTTTTTTAAAGGATGACAAATGTCTGTATGCATTAGCTTCATATACACCTCCTGTTGCTAGGTGTTGCATTGTGTCACATACAGTGTGCCATGTGCTGTTGTATAGTCTTACATACTGGTTTCACTTTGTGTCTGTGCAGAACATGGTTTGGCATATAGTATGTGCCAGGCACTGTCAGGCAGTTGTGGGCTTAGTGGTCATATGTGGTATTAAAAGTGTGTATCTGCTGACAGCCAATAGGTTGCTATATATGGCATTTCATTGATGTCTGTACATTGGAATGTTGAGTGTGCCACATAACTTGCTCACAATTACTGTTTAATTGTCTTCCAGGGTTATGTCACGCAACAGAATGCCAGCCTATTCCTTTGAGGAGGAGGAAGTCATCTCCAATGCACTCATCCAACATTATAACCTTCTGTTTTCAAGATCCTGCCAGGACCAGCATGGTCGCACTGCACTGTGGCAGGATGTAGTCCATCAGGTGAATGATGTAGGCATGCATAACCAGACTTATGAGCAGGTATGCCATCACTGCAGTGATTTAATCAGACATGTCTGGCAGCATGCCTCCGATGTCCACAGACAACAGCTTGCCACCGGTGGTGGTGCTGCTACACATACCCCTCTCACCAGAGTGGAAGAGCTGCTCCTCAGCATGGTGGCTCCTGGCCAACCAGTACAACACACATGTGTCATCATGGAGGCCAGAGTCACCCAGCACAGCAATAACGAGCGTGTAGGTAACATGGCATATCCGTAGACCACTGTTATCCTAAGTGTTATAATATGCATTAATCGTATGTGTACTGTGTATGCAGAATATGTGGAGCCTGGTGTCATGCAATACTGATAATTCGGGACATTATCTGTATGCCTGTGACTGTCACCACATGTACTACTGTATAATTGCAGTCTCACAGCAGCAATGCCATAGTTGCTGACACTGACATACTGTCTCACATCCTTGCAGGTGCCTCTGGTTTGATAGCAAGACAGCAGACCTATGATGGTGAGTGGTCTACAATCAATATAACATGTGCATGTCATAGGAGGGTTGTAGGCCATATACACATGTTAAACACCTACACATAGTGCATGCTCTGCATGTTCTCTGTGTGACTATGCACTTCCCAGTGACATAAGTAGCTGATTCATACACATGCAACAAACAGAGCATCACAAACAAGTGGGGTACACTGTAGTGGACATTGTATAGGCAGAGTCAATACACATGCACACAATATGCACTACTTTGTCATATGCAGTATGTGTTAATATGATACATATGGCGTATGTAGACACTTGCTGTAAGGTCATACTCCAGTATCCCATATGTCATTAACACAGCACACATACTATACCTGGGGGTAGAGTCCTATTATGGGGTGGTGTGACATGCATCATCACACAACACAGTCATGTGAGGCAATGCTCCCTATTGAACACCTGACATGCCCATGAAACAACTGTCTGTGAACTGTTAAATGTAGCCTAAGTGGTGCAGGTCAGGTACAGCAAGATTGTTGCCAGTGTGACATGCATCAGTGGCCTTGAGTGACCACATGATGCCACCTGATGATGGCTCATGGTACTACACTACATCCAGTTACAGTACCTGCAGTACTACACATAGCATTCATTGTTATACATCTGACAGTTGTGTGCATCCGGACATGTTTTATATACCTATGAGTGATGGTGCACAGGACATTGGAAAGTGTTTCAGACTTGCAGTGCAGTGTTGTGTCCATGTACACATTGTGTACCAGGGTGAGGCCAATCATTGAACAACACACATGCATCAACGACATGTATACTGTTATCAACAAGGACTCTCTACACTCGCACTGCATGCTGTTGAGCAACACACATCCTGCATGCTGACACATGTGATAGGTCTCTTTGGCTTGTGATGCTGTACTCCACCATCAACCACTAATGACCATGTTCCATATTGCTGTTGGTGTGTGTGTGTCAACTTGTATGTGTAGTGTATTAGTGTGCATGTGTGCATGTGTTCATGTGTGCATGTGTGCATGTGTTCATGTGTGCATGTGTGCATGTGTGCATGTGTTCATGTGTTCATGTGTGCATGTGTTCATGTGTGCATGTGTGCATGTGTTCATGTGTGCATGTGTGCATGTGTGCATGTGTTCATGTGTGCATGTGTGCATGTGTGAGGACATCCTGTACAGATGGTAAAGTGTGCTTCCTGTCTCCCTCTCACAGGTGCTGAGGTATTGTTGGATGGGTGCAGCATGGAACCTGAGGTCACTGCCACAAATAGTGACCATAATGATACATGTGTAGTGACACAGGCATGTTTGACAGGGTCTGTCGGTGGTCCAACAATCGACAGTACACAGCTTTCCACACCATCTATGTGCACATACGTACTGCCATTACATCTCTCAACACCAATGGCCTTAGGTGAGGAACAGCATACGGTAGGCATTGACCAGGAAAGTGTGGTATCTATGGCACATGCAACCCCACACAGCAGCCATGCCCAGACACCTGGAATAGTACCACATATGCATATGTCCAGGGGTTCTCGTGGGAGCATTGCTGGTCATAATGCCCCTGGCAGGCGTGCCTGCACAGGTCTCACAACCTCAGGTATGTTCCAGGCTGTGATGCAAGCACAGGCACATATGGAACAGTACACCAGACAGGGACTAAGGGAGCAAAGGGCTCATAACACCGCGATCAATGACAGTATCCGTGACCTTGCTGGTGCCATCCGCAATCACACCGATGTCATTGATAGACGTTGGGGGGAGACACTAGATGTCCTCCGCAATGTTATGTCCATGTGCCAGGACAGTGCAGGACGGCTGGGCCATCGACTTGGATGTATGCCCGCAACATCATCAGCTGGCAGTCATCGCGGACGACACACAAGTACCAGCTGCTCCCGTAGTGCCAGTACCAGCCCCAGCACTGTTGTGGCTGGGCTGTCAGTAGACCGTCCCAGACAACCACGTGGCTCTGGCCAGTTGCAGCAGGGACATGGGTCCAGTCAACATCCCTTTGCTTCTGATGATAGTACACAGTCTGGCTTAGTACCCGATACTGTCCGTGTCACCCCTGCCAGGCACAGGTACTGTGTCTGTGGCCGGAGACAGTGATCTGTACAGCCTGGCAGGTACAGTCTGTGGCTGTCCTACAAACTCCCTTATTTGGCAGCCACAAGGGGGTACTGTGTGCATGCAGACACACACACAAACTACCAACAGGGAGGGCTAACACATACACACACATCACATCAACATTGACCCATACTGTACTGTTGGCCCTCACACACACACATACACACACACACACACACACACACACACACACACACACACACACACACACACACACACACACACACACACACACACACACACACACACATGTTGATTGGATGGGTCATTGTCGGGCTCTGGAAAAACAATCACACACCCTGTGCATATGATAAAACTGTGCCACCTCCTGTCATCTGTGACATTGATGCAGGAACAGGATAACATGGTGCTGATGCACAGGGTGACTTACTAGCAGTGTAGCAATGTTAGCATGTTGTGAACAGTAAAGTGTAATGCTATCCTTGTAGGTGTATCTGTGCAGGCATGATGCATCACAGCACTGATTATCAATTTAGTATTGTTTACACCAGTGTTCATTCCAAACATGGATTGTCCACACATGTGCCAGTTGGCTGATGTGTGTGGTACTGGCAGCATGTGTCGTGAGTGGATGTTATTTGTGTGATGTGTGCAGTACAGATTTCAAGGTGTACATTTGTGAACATAGTGGAGGTGCACTGTTTGCATGTATGTGCATGGTGGGCACATGGGAAGGGTGACATGCCCTGTATTACACACTGTTAATACTTCATATTTCCTATTGGTGTCCAATATGCATGTCACTACACATATGTCACAACTTGGGTACACATGTGTGTATTGCATGGTATGACACTGTGCTGTGGGTGATACTGTTGATATTGGTCATTGGTCAGCATTCTGGTAGTGTACATAATCTCAACAGCCTGCTTTTAACCAATTGTTACAAGTGACACACAGCTGTAGGATACACAGTAACATTAGAATCTTTCTGGTATTGTGCTATACCAGTTACCAGTGGTAATGACCACAACACATTCCCGTGACCACTCCTGTTTGGCACGTGTCCATCCTAGGGACAAGCAGACACACTTGTGATATGTACGTCCACATCTGGTGATGCATACAGTGGCCTACATAACATTCCCAGGATTAGACACTTATCCTCCACAAGGGTATCATACAGATACATGTTGACAAACCCATGTTGTGAAGCTATGAGCCAACCATAGCACAGTAATTCACTTTTACTACACATAGTATTGTGATAGTACCACATTGGTCGAAGCACACAACATGTATCAGGGGTACCGATGTGTACAAACAGCCACATGTGATTTCATCTGTACTTTGATATCCACATTCCCAAAGCTATGCTGATGTTCCTCAGTGTATCATATAAGCAATAAGGGGTCTGTATGCATATCCACGTATTTGTAGTATACCTACAATGATTGGCCATTATTGACAGACTGCGTTGTGTTTGAACATGCCTGTGTTATGCCACAGACATACACCCACACTCACACTATTCTATAACAACTGTCATGTGTGTGTGTGACACAGGTGAAATAGGGCACAGCTCACTACAGTGGCTGAACTTGTCACATACATACATATGTGAGCTACGGTCCAAGAAGCAGCAGCAACAACTGTCAATGGTAACAGATGTAGTCGTGTTGAAAGCAGGCTTCACACCTATGAAGTGAATGAGGTCACATGTATGTCATGGCCACACAGTTACCGATGTAGGTCACATGTACATATCTGTATTTGCCACACAGATACCTGCAGTGTGCAATGCACATACTGTTGTTTTACTGATATGTCAGACAGTAGTAAAAGCATAACACACAACACATTGCTCAACAGTGTCACACACACACACTCAGCAATTGCAGGATTCAGACTCCTACCTACCTATGTCATGATACTAGACAGATATGCATTACCACGGTGTGCCATATACTTTACTGGGATTTTTCATTTCCACTGTTGTATGTGTGGGTTACTGACATAATCAAACCAGCAAAAGAGGAATTCACCTCTTTAAATGTGTTTTCATAGTCTCCAAAAAGGCCACTCCTCTCATAGGATTAGACACACACACCCCCACATTCACAGGCTTCAATCCCCTACTTAACTATGTTATGATATTAGTGAAATACGCATTAACACATCGCTCTATATGCATTACTGGGAGTATTCTTTTCCAAAGCTGTGTTTGTGGGATACTGACACCATCACACTTGGCAAAGAGGAATTCACCTCTGCTAATGTGTTTTTACAGTCTCCAAAAACGTCACTCTCCTCAAAGGGAATCACACACACAGACAGACATGCAGCAATTGCAGGATTCAAACCTCTACCTAACTATATTATGACACTAGTGAGATACGCATTAACACAACACGCTACAGGCTTTACTGGGGGTATTCTTTTCCAAAGCTGTATTTGTGGGATACTGACATCACCACACTTGGCAAAGAGGAATTCACCTCTGCTAATGTGTTTTCACAGTCTCCAAAAAGGCTACGCCTCTCAAAGGGAATCACACACATATACACTCAGCAATTGCAGGTTTCAAAGCCCTACCTAACTATGTTCTGACACTAGTGAGATACCCATTAACACAATATGCTATATGCTTTACTGGGTGTTATAATATCCACTGCTGTATTTGTGGGATACTGACATCATCAGACTTGGCAAAAAGGTGTTCACCTCTTTTAATGTGTTGTGAAAGTCTACAAAAAGCACACTCCTCCCAAAGGGGATCACACACACACACACAGTAATTGCAGGATTCAAGCCCCTACCTAAGTATGTTATGATACTAGAGAGATACACATTAACACAATGCGCTATATGCTTTACTATATGGCTTCCATTCTCCTGCTATATTTGTAGGATGCTGACATCATCAGACTGGACATGGTAATGTGTGTGCACTTAGTTTTATGCAATCCCAGGAATGAACCTTGTGGGTCAGCAGGTGTGAACAGTTTGAACAGGAATCCACAATTCATAGCTTGTGTGATCTATCTGTGGACAAATTGCCATTCCTTCATATGACAATACATAGTTATGCACAGATTGTTGGTTTTGTGGATAGAACATGAGTCTGTGATGTTGATAAAGGGCTATTCAATGTCTATGTGGGACGTGTGTTGCTCCTTTCAGTGATGTATGTCCTGGGTGGCTGCCTTGAAACAATCTTGCATGTTTTGGGGAACATGATCTGCTCATTAACATATTAGAGACGTTTGGGTTGTGTGTTTGGGGGATTACAATAGCTCTGTTCCTGACTGCAATCATGATGGACTCCATGGCCAACCAGTTCAGACTTCATAGGCTTATAGGACTATAGTTCCCATGGTCTGTTGTGCACCAACACTTGTGGGGTGTGCCACATGTTGCTGTAACACATTCAACAGTGTAAGATCCTGTACAGAGTGTGACGATCAACAGACTGTTCAGGCACAGGGTCTGTTTGTTCTGTTGTTCACTTATGACACATATGGGGAAACAATGTTATCCATGTGATGGGATTCATTTGGCTTTGGGAGGAGCAGTTTACACATTCTACATGTGATATCTCCTGGTATGATGATAGGGCCTTTTGTCACTATGAGGTGGGTATGTATGTATGGGCCTGTCTGACAGGATTTCGACATTGTCAGTCAGGTACAGTTGACCCTGACTCAGGACATATATGACTGTACATTGCAATTTCTGACATAGCTGTAGGAGGTGTAATGGTTCTGTCTGTACTCCTTCACAGATAATCCTTCAAAAGCAATGACAAACATGAACACTAAACCCCTGTTATACTCTTTTACACACTTAACACACTACTAATCCTTTGTGATCAGTCAACAGTGTATGTCATCATTATATCCTGGCATGTCCAAAGGTCGGTTTAGTGTGTACTCTCCAGGCCAGCTGGTGCATATTGGAATTGTAACGCATTGTTACAACTGCCTTATGTACACAGACAGCAAACTGAGATATATGTCAGAGATGCAACTGTATTGACAGACAGGAGGCAGAGCTCTCCCAAGCTGTGACTGGCACAGTCTATCAGTTGGTGAAGGTAACCACACATACCACAAATCCAGTCTCACATGGACCTATGACGACAGCAAACCAAATACATTACCACACAAACACATACTCGGAGCCTCTAAATATACTCTGCCTAAGCAGCAGAGGCATCCAAAGCAGACACCCAAACAACTGCTAACACACAACTATACACACATATCACATAGTTCACAAAGTCAGTGTACCACACAGTCACTGCCCTTAGGCCTACACAACACACCTAATACACTTGTAATAGGTGACTGTAATTGTTGGTCACACTGACATTCCACTCGCCAGTCTGAACAAGGAGAAGGTCACTTTGTGCTGTCTGTTGGGTGCCAGGATATGCCACATGACACATGCACTCTTGTCAGTCCATTGCAAGTACAAATATGGCTCCATCATTGACCATGCTGGTGTGTAAACCCTCAGATGTTCCTCCCTGGACTACATGACAAGGGACATAGATGAGCTCTCTGATCATGTAGCCCAGGCAAGTATGACCCTGACCTTGTGTAGCATCTTATCCTCACAAAAAATTAGGTCACAGTATACAGACAAGCTTATCACTTTTACCAGTTGGCTAACATATTGGTGTCATCCAAAGGTGATCCAGTGTTTGTCAGCCTGGGATTACATGCTCGACATGCCACGTAGATTCACTATGGATGCCACTTGTCACCCCTAGGCTTTCACAGACTGGCTATGGCTCTTGCCACACCCATAGTGGCTGTTTGAAGTGAGGCTCAGAAGACAAAACCACCTCCATAGGCGTTACAAGGTAAAGGAAACGGAGAGTACTGCTGCTCAACAACATATGTCTAACCCTCAGAATACATGCACTCAGGACTCACATCAGTATGGAGACTTTGATATATGTGCTGTAACAGACACCTGGTTCAGGCTCACAAAAGCACACCAGCACTACCAGGGTTTACTTCATACCATGCTTTTCGGACACAAGACTTGGACTGGCCAACAACAATAGGGGGGAGTATCCATATATATCATACATACACACACCTCCATGTTGGTAGCACTGCACAAAGCATCAGAGAACGTACATGTGCAACTGACAGTGGGCCAAACTGCATTTCCAGTTGTAGACTGCTACAGACCACACTCCCAAACTCGGGGACAACACTCGGTATTCCTGGGAACAATGGGAAACGTGAAGGTATCTCCAAACACCATTATATTGTGTGACTTCAAATACACAAACATTGAATGGGAATACTACTCAAACACCGACACACTCGCACAACAGTTGCTAGGATTGATAGAGTCATATGCTATGGCAGAAATGGTCGCCACAACCATAGGGGGTTGAAACATGTGGGACCTGCTCATCACCAACATGGGGACTCTATGTTCCACACCAGAGGTATACCCCTCATTGTTAAGGTCAGAACATACATTCATCTCACTGGACATACATATCCCATACACACACACACATCCTAGGTGATCTAAGTGAAGTACTTCTCATAAGCAAACATCACACTTATACAAACCGAGGTGGTATCTGTCAAAGACCCTAGGACAGTGTTAATTACAGCTCAGACCACTTAATCCTTTACAAACACATTCTATGGACAACTACTGGAATGCATGGATCATGCTATCCCAGATAACTACAAGACTCACTCCTCCAAAGGCAGGGGACATGTCTGGTGGACCACAGCCATTAATGAGCTATACAAGGACATGAGGAGGCTACTACATGATAGAGCACAATCCCAATCAGGAAGGCATCTCTGATCAGTACTATGGAATAGCTATGATCACTTGTTGATTCATCTAAGGGCCACTTATAACAGACACTTGCAAGTGACACTGTGGACAATCACAAGGCCTTCTTTAGTTATGTCAGGGATCTGGGTGGGAACTCACAGATATGCTGTGAGTTACTGCATAATGACAAAACATACAGTGAACCCACTGACATTGCAAACATCCTGGCAAACAGGTTCAGTGGAAATGTTTCCACACCAACCCCCCTGCAGTACACATGTCCATCCCAACAGGGTGTAGCCTCCCTGACATCACAGATTGACAGGTGAGTGCTGACCTCTCCATAGCAGGCAACACAGCTTCAATGGGACCAGACAGTGTCCCGGCCTGCAGCTTACACGAGATTGATGACGACATTCACACTCACATTATGTCACTGTTCAATATCAGAGTTACTACAGGATATGTACCCAAGAAATGGCGTACAGCATCAGTGTTCACGCTCCACAGTGGTGGTGCCACAAGAGACCCTGGACAATATCGCACTATATGCCTAACTATCCTGGTCTGCTAAGCTATGGAGCGTATCATCATGGAACACATACACATAGACATTGTGAACATACAGACACTGGATCCTACACAATTTGGCTTTGTTGTGGGCAGATCTTGCCTCTTGCACCTGTTTGATGTCTTTAAACAGTTAACAGGTCCATAAACATACAGGGGGTTGTCCACACAGCCTACCTGGAGCTTGCACAACAGTTCAACACAATACCCCACTCAGCCATTATACATAGGCTCACCGGCTTCAATATCTACACATATGTCACAAGATGGATTGATAACTGTATCGTGGATACCACACACATGGTCAGTATTGCAGGTGCCATGTCTGACTATACACCAGTTACACATGGCATCCCACAGGGCTCAGTCCTGGGACCTCTCTTGTTCCGTATATATTTCTCAGATGTACTGGTTAACACAGGGGGAATATGGCTGATCATATTCGCAGATGACTGCAAACTGTGTGCCATAATCGACTCCACAGCTGGCACAAGCATCCTCAAAAAGGGTCTCACAGAGATGGATAACTGGTGCCAGAGCCATGGCCTACAGATACCTTCCATTAGATGCATAGTCATCACCTTTGGTAGTAACAACGTGCCCACACATTACCACATAGGTGATGATACATCTTGTACGGTGTGTGTGATTTGTGATTTGGGGACATGACTAGTTAGTACTCTCGCCTTTGACATTCACATTGCCAGTGTTGTTGGAAACACCTTCTATATAGCCCACCATGTCCCATAGGGTTTTACATCTAGAACAGGTGGGGTCATTGTGCCCCTATACTCATCAGGCCCATGCTTGGATACAATGGCCCATTTCGGATGCACCTTAACTTACACCTGCAGCAACTGTAATGTCCACAAATGTACAGAACCAAGTGGATCTAGGGACTCACACAGATGGTATGCGCAGTTTGGCTATGGTGACCCCAGCTCTCCTCAGTTGCTTACTGCCTACTTGGATGCTAACTGTGCCTGTTGTTTGAAGCCATGTCCATCACAGCATTGATGGACAGGATCCACCTCAGGATATCAAAGTCACTTACAGCTACACACCCCAGGGCCGGGAACGTCAGCACTTATGTTAATAGGACATGCTAGAAGGGAAGATCCCCATCCCAGAGGCTCCACTCACTCGGGAATGAGATCACAGTCCCACATACGCAGAGACACACTGACCAACTACAGGTGACATCTAGACAGGTGGATGGGTGATCGTATGTTTAGCCCTGGGATATATTCTGGGTCCCTGCTAAACAGGGGCAGAATGAAATGAACATATGTGGGATATCTTGTGTGACCTACTATTCACAGACACAGTCTACTAATCTAGCAAGGTTGCAAAAGCCAAACACACTGTGGCTAGGCTTATACATGCCATAGGGCAGATAGCCTAGTGTCAACCTCTGAACCTATGATAATGTTCGGGATGCACATTGTTCAGTGATGGTACTAATTGCATGTTTTGTTTCTTCTTTGCTTTCCCACTTTCTATGAACAACCTAAGTATCTGCATAACATATTTGATTATGACAGGGTTTCACTATATTATCTATGTGTCTGTTGTCATATAACTGTGTGCACATGGCAGATTGGTGAATAGTGCGAGGTTCCTGGGTTGACACATGCAACTGATGGGTATGTGTGGCCCACTGCTGTACTCAGACATGCCCTAAGTGTGTGAGCATGGCCAGTTCAGATTTTCAGTGTTTTGTTGCCTGACATTTGTCTCATATATTAAAGTGTGTGAGCATGCCCAGTGTGACCTTGCAGTATGCTGCTGTCTGAGGTCCACGACATTTGTTGATGTGTGTGAACATTACCAATTTTAACATTTATACTATATGTGTGTTGCATATCAGGTTCTATTCTTACCGCAGGCCTCATCTTTGTGTCTTAACTCGACAGGGATTATGCTATGCCATGAGATACTTTGCATAGACTTTTAAACATTTTTTCATACAAGCTGACCATTGACATACTGTCATGGTTTAGTGGTTCTGTACTGTGACTATAGTGCACTGTATCCTGGGTTCCAGGACTGTCACTGCTTCATATTTTCATATATGGCAGAACAGACTGCTTCAAGGACAGTGAAGCAAATATGAGCATGTTTACCTGCTTTTGCTGAACTATGCCCAGTTTTGACCAGACTTGCACAACATTGATCAAGGATAACCAACATTGCTGAACAGTGCCCAATATTGCTCAACATTGCCTGTAGTTGTGCTACTTAGTGTGTGCAATTTTGTTTACATATACTAAATAGTGGTGAGAGCTGTTTAGCACTGCTTTATATTGCTTAACACATAGCAATCATGCCTCAGTTGGTGCTGCAGGGCTGCCTATGTCGGATGCACATTTTACACTCACTATACATGTTTGTTAACAGGTAGTGTCACGTTAGGCATCCCTTTTACTATATGTGCGAGTTGGAGAGAGGTATAATTTCCAGGGTTCCTACTGAGCCAGTGTATATGCTATGCATTACCTCTTTTCTAAGGCCAGAGCATACTGGGCACGCCTCCTTCTGCCTACTGGGGCAGGCTCAGGTTGTTCCTCCTCCGAGTCATGCTCTGTCTGTGATTGGCTTGGCAATGGTGGGGGGCTGTTGTTCCCATGCCTACGCTGCTACTGCTGCAGCTGTTTTTGCAGGATCATATTGTGTGGCATAGCACATACCATGACTATTTGGGTACATGTAGTTGGTGAGTACTGCAAGGCTCCACCAGATGTGTCCAGGCACCAGAACCATGGCTTGAGCAGCCCAAACACACGCTCGATTACATTTCGTGTTTGTGTATGTGCCTCATTACGGTGTTCCTGTTCAGGTGTGTGTGCATTTCTGATGGGTGTCATCAGCCACGGCTCAAGTGCATATCCAGCATCCCCCACTAGGTGACCATGAGGGATGTCCCCACTGGTAAATGTCTGGTACAGCTGCGTCAGATGCCAGATATGGGACTCATGGTAACTTCCAGGGCAGCCAGCACACACATTCATTATAATGCGCTGGGCATCACACACGACCTGGCAGTTGATGGAGGGTAACCCTTGCAGTTATTGTAGACCCTACCCCGCTCACCAGCTGGTGCTTTGATGCGAATGTGCGTGCAGTCTATTGCACCCACTACCTCAGGGTATTCCGCTATTTGCTGGAAGAGACGCATATTGCTGGCCAATACCTCATGGGAATTGGGGAAATATACATGATCACCGACATGTGCTGACATGGCATTCAGGAACTGGTGCAGTACCCTGGATGCTGATGCCTGTGAAATCCCCATCATATCACCAGTTGGTCTCTGGAAGGTACCTGTTGCTAGTATTCTTAGGCCAACACATACCTTGGTTTCCACTGGGATGGGTTCCCCTCTGTTGGTTCTGTGTGTGAGGTGTGGCCTGCACAGCTCAACAATTTGCTGCATGAAGTCTCTGTCCACTCTATAGCGCTCCACTATCTCCAGCTCATGTAGCCCCTGGTAGGTTAACCTAGGCCTGTACACTCTTCTCCGTCTCCTCACTGTGGGTTTCTCAGCAGCATTCGCATTGTCACCACCTTCAGCATGTTGCATATGTCACCTTATAACAGCAATGGCAGCCCCTAACATTTCCTTGTCTCAGTAAAGCTTTTTCAGTTTTCACTTCTATTAGCTTACTGCAGTGTTGCAGTGTCTCTGAGAAAAACATACTGAGAAGTTGTTTGCTGAGTTTTAAGTGCTGCGCTGGGCTGGGCTAGTGTACTGCCTGTGTAATTGCCTTATTCTGATTGTTTTCACCTGCTAGCTCTGCTAGTACTCCCTGGTTAACTTCCTACTATTTGTTGTGCTTCCTTTTCCCTTTCTGTTTCCTCAGAGGGGCAGCGCCGCGCACAGAAGCGCAAACACGCACACACAAGCTCACATGCATGCACACATGCTTACATGGGCTGCAACTTTCTTATTCTTGCTAACACGAGTGCATACAGGTGCAAACGCGCTTACACGGGTTTCAACATCCTTACACTTGCTTACTCTGACTTATACGCGCGCACACAGGCTTACTCGGTTTTACAGACGCGCACACGCACGTATACACATTGCAGGCATTTCTACAAGTAACTTTGGTGTTGTTCATGGCATACACCTTCAATTTCTTGATTTAGCTGGGGTGCCTATTGACACACCTCTTCCAGTGATTAGTATCTGACAGCAGACACATGCCACTCTACTCCAATGAGCTTCACTTCTCTCAGACATACTCCCCTTAGATGTCAACTATCTTCTACTCTGTTACACTCCTTATCCTACTCATACACTACACTGACTGTGCTCTTTTGCTATGTAAACTTGAGATTCACTATCCTTACCTTCATTTGCATAGGATTGCCTACTAATGCTTGGTTACATCTCTTAGATTGAGCTTCCCCCCTTAGCAACCTCTACTCGGTGGCCATGTTGTCTTGGCACTGCCATTCCCTTGTATTGTATATTAGGGATTACTGTAATATACACATGTATGCATTTTAATTCTTGATTTTATGGTTTTTATAGTGCACCGCATTTGCGCGGCGCTGCGCTATGCTTAAACATCGGCGATCGTGAAAAAAATTTTACAACTATTTTATTTTAATTTTGCATCGGTGGACATTGCCAATGGCTATATTTTTGGCCATTGCCATGATTCCTCGACTGGATGCATCCTTTTTTTCGAGCTGTCACAGCTCAGTTTTGCTATTTGCAGAACCGTACTTAGCTGTCAACGGAGTACATTTCTGCAAATAACACTACTCTTACTCAGACAGGTTAGGGTTTCCTGAATTGCAATTTTATCTCATTTGCATGCCTTTCAGCAGCAAATGAGTTAATTTGTATATCCTAGCCCTGTCCGTGTAACAGGAGTTTTAGGAGCTCTCTTACACGCCCCTGCTGGCTGTTCCTGGATTGCTCGGAAGACATGTTGGCTGCATGGAGTCTTACTCTACTCTTAGACTCTGTGCAAGCCTTCGTGAATCCGGCCCTTAATGTTTTATTCTTTGTTATAGTGCTTAACTATAACCACTTAAATAATTCTGAAGTTGAATGAATATTGTTGCTGAGAAAATTATATTATTTTTTGCAACTGTTTGTACTCACTGACTGCAAACAATCAGACCCTGTTTTGGCCAGTAAGCTCATTTGTTCCCAACCAGAGGAGAACCAGCCAAGATATGTCATATATGTGTGCATTTATATATATATATATATATATATATATATATATATATATATATATATATATATTTATATTCACTTTGGAATCTTGAAATTCTGAAATGTCGAATTTCATTATCTCGAGACCAAAGTGTTGAATCTGCAGATGCGCAATATCGAATCTGGAAATGTTGAACCTGCGGTACTGATGGCATGTTAGGTGAGTGTTCCTTTTTAAGGGTTTTGGGGAGGGTTTGTGTGTTTGTGAGTGTGTCGGGGAGTGGCAGGTGTGGGATAGGGTATGTAGGTTAGAGTGTGAGTGCGTCAGTGTTGAGAGTGGTGGTGTTTGTATCTGTGTGATGTGTGTTTGTGCGAGGGGGTTGTGGAATGCATGTTGGTGGGTTTTGTGTGTATTGGTGTTTAGTGCAACCTCTGATTTAGTATATATAAGTAGGGGGGATCACAGCCCCCAACATGGGGGGTGCAGGGGGGCTTGCCCCCCCTGCATATAGTAAGGGTAGGTGTGTGTGTTTGTTTGGATGTGTATGTTGTATTTCTTTTTTGAAAGTGTCAGAATATATGTGTATTTGTATGTGTTGTGTAGTGTGTGCTATGTGTGTTCGAGATTTTGTGTTTCGCAGTTTTGTGGTTTCGGTAATATGGATTTTTGGCTTCATGGTCTCGAGATACTGAAATTCGATATTTCAGTATTTCGAGATTATGAAGTGAAAATATATATATATATATATATATATATATATATATATATATATATATGTGTATATGTCTAGTATCCACGGTAGTGGTGCTGCGGTAGCGTTGTCACCTCACAGCAAGTCGTTGTCCCGTTCGATTCTCAGCTAGAGCGTCTTCTGTGTGGAGGCATGCGTGAATGGGCGTGCCTTCGTTGAAGGTTGTGCACCAGGGCTGGTAACTCGGCATGTAAAAATCCACTACCAAACATTAGCGGACCAGAGTTCCGCTGTGGCAACCCCTAACCGGGATAAGCCGAAAGACACAACAACAACAAATATACATATATATATATATATATATATATATATATATATATATATATATATATATATATATATATATATATATATATATATATATATATATATATATATATATTTTTTTTTAATTTTATTTTACATTTAGCCAGGATAGTCTGACTGGACACAGGTCCGTTTTCAGCAGAGGCCCGGGGAGAAAAGCTCCAAACGTGGATAGTTACATAAGAGTTAACAGTAGAAGATTTATACAGTTGCATATAGATACCAGTACAGAATTATAGGAATAAATGCTTAGTTAAAAACTTGGAATGCATGCAAACTTAAAACTTTATAATATTAATTTTCTTGTTTGAACATAGTCATTTTTATTGGTACAAGGCTGAGTAAGGTAGCAAATCATTCAGTAGTACAATACATATAAGAATGATAGTCAATGTTTCAGACTTTTTGAGACTATTTTTCAGATAGCCAGGTAGTAAAGAGAGTGGTGAGCTGGTTAGTCAGGGTTGGTACAGGGGCACAGCCATTGACGCTTTGGGTATTTTTTGAGAAATATTTTAAATTGGTTTATAGAATGAATTGCTGTAAGTTTGGCAGGGATCCAGTTCCAGATTATACCAACAGAGATGCAAAATAATGACTCACCTGCTAAGTTTTTAGATTTAACAGTTTGTGCCAGCATTTTGTCAGAAGAGCGGAGAGTTTTTAGGCTACTGTATGGGGTAATTATGTTTTTGAATATGGGCACACTTTCGGGCTATTGAGAGGGGAAACTCTAGTCAGCCTAGAGATCGTAGGTTAATAACAGTGGTGAGTTCTATATGCCGAGCCTTTGGCAAATTTGGCTATGTTATTGTAGCAGCTATTGAGTTTATTGAGGTCAGATTTACTCAGATTTGTATAGATTGGGAAGGCATAAAGAAGGGTTGAAAGTAAATGTGTTCGGGCAATCACTACCCTAGCAGTTGGGGTTAGGGATGCCTTAATCCTATATAGAGAGCCTAGCTTCTTCTTGACTGTTTTAATGGTTTTGTCGATGTGAGCGTCAAACTTAAGGTTATTGTCAACAATTACACTTAATAGTTTTGTATTACTTTCTGGGGAAATTATTGTGCCATTATTAGATGTTATGGTAAATGATGGGAATGTAGCTTTCCGGGTGAAATTGAAGAGTAGCAGTTTTGTTTTATTTGGATTCAATAGAAGACACCTGTCAGTGAGCCAGTTTTCTACTACATTGAAAGTATTTTGGGTTAAGGTCTGCAGGTCTAATGGAGAGGTGGCAGAACAAATTAGGGTAGAGTCATCTGCATATTGAATGCATATATATATATATATATATATATATATATATATATATATATATATATATATATATAGATATATATATTCCTGTCCGTACCTAATGCACTTGGCAAGATAGTGGGGAAGGACATGCTATGGGCACTTCTGCAAGGGGTATTGCCTTGCTTACAACATGAACCCTAGTCTTCCCAGCCTCCTGCAGGGAGATTACACCACCCAGTATGCCTCACACAAACACAAACACCTATCTCCCACCTTGAGACAGATGAGCGAACAATGCTTCTCCCCCCCCTACTGCTTCCTCAGTGGCTCCTCCATTATCAAGGCCACTAATCAGGCTCTGGTCACCTGAGTCACAGTGAGGGTAATAATCCTTTGTGCTGTAGAGCCAGGCATGCAAATTTGAATTTTAACTTGTTTTGCAGCTGTACTTTATTGCATTTCATTAGGGCTGTGGCTGAAATGAATAATGACATATTTCTGCAGTTACCAACATTTTTGATTCAAAATGTCCTTTCAGCATTTTACTGCTCTAATTGTTTAATTTACCTTTGGATTTCTTTGACTTAGCCATGTTTTGGAGTAATCTATATGTGGATATACCAACAACACTGACCAATGTCTTCATTTTTGTCCACAGGAATGCCATTCACCTCAAAAAGTTGCTGACGTCTTTCTATATACAGGGCATAATTCTATCACTGATTTGAAGTCTTTTTTTTTTCCAAGTGAGCCAGCCCAGATCTCATTAATACTTTTTCTTCTTTGTGTATTATATGCTTTGAAGAAAGTCACATGGATACTCTAATTATACTGAATCTACTTTATTATCAGCACAGACAGAACACTGCCTGAGCACAGATAATGTGATGAATTAAGTGTTTTGTATGTGTGCACACTGACAGTACCTTCATAAAAGAGTGCTGGGCTATGTACACTGCTCAAAATACTCAACATACTGTGCTGCACAATTGTCATCTTCTGTAATTAGCTCTTCTAACCTTAATAAGTAATGTTAAAGAGCTCACCCCAGCATAAAAATGGATATCTGACACTGAGCCTTTTGACATTACTTCATTCATCCAGAAAAATGCACCTAATGCTTAAGTAAAATATTATACCTAATGAATAGTTGCTAACCTAACTGTGTAAATATTGTGCTGGTTTACATTATCAAAATAACAACAATCATTTGTCAACCAGGTAGGCCCATTGAACACAAAGCCCCTTTTCAGAGTTGTCCCAGCAGCAATGTTTGGTTAATGATTTTGCTCAAGGTCACAAAGTAATAGGCAAATGAGGACTAAGGGAATCAAACCCTGTGCCATAGGAACTGTAGCTTACAGCCTTGACCCTGTGCATCAAGTGTCATTTGTCAAGATGAATTTTGTACAAAGCTGTGACATATACTAAAGCTCAAAATAGCACATTTTAAAACTGGGTCAGGTTTTTCAGTAAACATTTTCATTAGAGGTCAGCAAAAGTACATAATCATTTATGGATAAGCTGCCATGTTATTTCTAAGTACGTCATTGCTTATTTATTAAGACACACTTGATAATTGAATTTTGCTGTATTATCCATAAAACGAACAGAAGTAAACTGACAGGCCTACATAAGAAAGTGACTACTCTTCCTTCAATATGCAGCAGCATTATGATTGGTTGCTATAGTCAAACAAAACTTTCAAATTTAAATTATTTGATTTATAACACCTTTTATAGTTGATTTTAAACCTTTCTACAGAATGCAAAGTAAAACTTCACTGGACCTACAGATTTGCTGCATTAAAAAGAAACTACATTTATTATGTATCTCATTTAGATTTTAAATTTATTCCAACTGACAAATTATCATAAACCATAATCTGTGCAGTGCACAAGCTAGTAGCCTGGATTTACTGAACCACAAACAAAAATAGCCATGAAGATTATCCACAATTTTGAAAGGACCTGAGCTTTGTAAGTCTCTTTTTCATGGCTTAGCTTGGTTGATAGATTTTTGTTGCATTATTCATATACTGGTAGAAGGCCTTGAAGTTATCTTTTGCATACATTACTTTGAAGCTTTGGTTTATTCCGCATGCATCATTTCCTTCCAAAGCTGGGTATATATATGTGTGTGTGTGTGTGTGTGTGTGTGTGTGTGTGTGTGTGTGTGTTTATGTCAATATCTGTGCACTATCATGGCATCTATTTAAATTGTGTGCTAAAAAGTGTCATAAATAAGTCCTTAAATGTCAGCCTCAGCATCTGCTTTTCAGCAATATTCCAATAACAGTCAAGAAGAAGCTATGCCTAATATAAAAATCATATCAGAATTTAAGTAAATTCCATTTGTGTTACTCATAAGACGTGATTTTAAGCATAATGAAACCCTTCCATTGGCTTCATCTGTAAGATACTTCAAAACATCCTAAAGTCTTGCCTGACGTGATGTGAAATAACAGGAATGATATGTTTTGAAGAAAATGGCCTTAACACGAGCCCTCTAATCAAGCACTGACATATTGTTTCTTGCCTAACTCTAACAAAACACAATACTGGTGAGCATGTCTTTCTTACAGGACTTTTCAAAAACATTTATTTGCATCAATTTTTACTCATTATGAGCCTTCATTCCACAAAGAGATAAATACATGCTTAACAGAAAGGGGAACAAAAATCACAGTTAAATTCAGATTCTGCGTTACTATTCAAGTAACATGAGAATTCATATTACTATCTTTTGCTCTTTTTTAAATGACCCAGTTCTGAACCTCTGAGGATGAAGTTTGCTGCCTTTTATGCTACATGAGATTATAGTGTGCATGCATTTGTTATAATCCTGTGTGGCATAGGATTATAGGACATATACATGTATGCATTTGTGTGTAACACTGAGGCCTGTTTTCTCCAGACTGCAACACTCTAATGACAGATGAAATACTGAGTAAGTTTTTAATTCTTTCCTTGAAATGGTGTGACCTTGGAGTTGGTATATATAAGAAGTGAGGTTTTGCGGGTGCAATGTGCTTGTCACCCTGTAAAACTGCTTCTTCTTTCTTTAGTATTTAGCACTTTGACTGCTGTTTATGTTTGAGTGCGTTTTCTCCATTGTGAAAGCAGATGTGGTAATCAGTCACACAGGAGTCAAAATATTATCAGGGAACACAATGTGGTATTTGGAATTATACTAGTAGCATTTCACACTTACGCTTAAGACCTGTAGCAAAGCCACAGAAAATCACTCCATTAACCAATCTACAGAAAGTAACTCTAAAGTCATATTTCACCCTGCTCCAAGATCCCCTAATTCATCCCATCTGGGTAAATCCCCTGACCTACCACATCTGAATAGACGGGAAGTAAAGGTGAATGGGTAAACTGATTTGGCCATGCAATCTGTGGTTAAGTAACTGTACCCATGCATTTAAAGGAAGCTCTGCCTTTGATGAACAGCTTTAGAACCTCAATAATATTAAACAGGAAGGGGAAAAACTTATGAAAGGCCAGGACTTAAGAAGGTATTTATTGCCTGTTGCCTGTTGAATTGTCACCAGCACATATTCAAGAAGTGAAGTTCCTAGAACTCAATGGACTTCATCATCTCCTTTCCCTTTTTCCTCAAATGCTTTCCATCTTACAGTCTTTCACAACAATTCTTTTCATCTTCTTTTATCCATTGTCCTACCTCCTTCTGCTAATTCCCCAAGACTTACATCATCTGGAGTAGTTCATCAAACTTACTACACTAAAGTCAAATGCTCTAACTTGTGCCAGTTGTAACTACAACAGAGCTAAGTGCTTATCAGAGTTAAGCGCTTTTGTTCTAACATGCATTTGAACTTCTTAAGAACTACAGATTGCATTATAGTATTTGAATTCCAACTAAAATCATGTAAATTGAATCATGTGATACCACTGTGAAGCTGCCATCCCAGCTAGCTGGAGCTTTGTAAATAATTCTATGTCATTTGTGAATATTGCTATGATTTATACAGAACTGTATGTTATGTACTGAGCTTCAAGAATGTAACCACAGTGTACCCTACTGAAAAGAATAGAAATGTATATAAACTATATACGTGTGCAAATGTATGTTTTAATAGTAGAAGCTGGAACATACAGAGTTAACTTGCAAAACTTCAAGAAAATAAGTGAAAATTATTTTATGATTTTGTTATCTCTCAGTTTCAGCTCAGCGCAGACACGATGTTTAGAGCTAGAGGTCTTTCTATTGTCCTGAAACAGAAATAATTACTAGGTTTCAAATACAAAAGTGTTTTTATTGCTCCATGACTTCCTAGCAGCTGCACACTTCTGAGAGATATGTATTGTGACACAGAGGTGTTAAATTCTAAGTATCTGTTTAGTCTGGGAACTGAAGTCAGGTGTATAGAGTGATGTCATCCAAGCTAACCCAGCAGTAATGTGGATTATTAATTTAAGAACTCTCTCAGAGACAGGGCATTTTGTATCTTGTCTTGGACCTAGAAACATCCATCATCTGCATTTTCCTTGCTCTGTAAATAACTTATTTAGGGCATAGTATCTTTTAGATATAGATAGGAATATAGTAAATATTAGTTTAGATGTTTTCTGCATTTATTTGAGACTGTCCTGCAATGTTGTTTTTAAATATTTCCTGTGATTCCTAACTCTGTAGTTACTGTGTTGTTTGGACATGTTCTTGTTCTTTTATTATTTATTACTAAATATATTTAAACATTTTAATTGTGGCTGGTTTGTTTAGGGATTTTTAAGCTCTTAGAGTACTTGCATATGCATTTGGTAACATTGTACAGGCCACTCCTAAATAGCCTTGAAAGTCTTGGTCACACTTACCATTTGGATAATAGTAACATTACACAGTAGGATTGGTCACCCTTTGTAAGGGTCTTAAGTAGTTGATAAGTAGTGGTTGGTAGAAATAATAACTACCTTATAGTTTGGGCAGAAGGGGGCATAGCTACAAACCTGTGCTAGCCTTCCCCAGGAATGTTATACAATAAAAGGAGGAAACTAGTTCAGAAAAAAAGCAAATCCCAAGAAGGAAAGACATCCCTGATCAGTATCAGTAAGAAACTAAGGTCCCTCATAAAATCATCCAAGGCTAACTTCGAAAGAAAAATAGCCAAGGATTCAAAAGATAACCACAAAGCCTTCTTTATCTATGTCAAGAATCTAAGTGGAAACTCACAGATATGCTCTGAGCTAGTGCAAAATAGCACAAAATATGCTGAACCTACTGATATTGCCAAGATCCTGACAGATAGATTCAATGCAAAATTCACCCCCCTCTCACCTCCAAAAGGGCCCACAACAATACCGGAAAAGTGTAGTGTCCTATAAATCAGAGATGCACAGGTGAAAACAGCCCCTTCAAAAGCCAAAAAAAAAACCCAGTGTCAATGGGGCCAGATGGTGTCCCAGGATGCATCTTGCATGAATACAAAATGAACTAACCCCCCACCTAAGCATGCTGTTTAACCACAGCCTTTCCACAGGCTACATGCGCATAGAATGGTGCACAAAAACGGTTATTCCGCTCCACAAAGGAAGGCCACAACTGACCCTGGTAACTATCGCCCCATAAGTCTGACTAGCCTGGTCTGCAAGGTTATGGAGCGCATCATCATGGAACTCATTAACAAAGACATTGGGAACCTCCAAACACTTGACCTGACCCAGTTCGGCTTTGTTAAGGTCAGATCATGCTGACTAAACCTGGTTGACTTCTTTGAGACAGTCACCAAGGCCATAGACAAGGGAAAGGTGGTTCACACAGCCTACCTTGACCTCACCAAGGTGTTCCACACCATTCCTCACTCAGGTATTATAGAAAAACTCACCAGCCTGAACATAAACCCCTATGTCACAAGATGGGTTGCCAACTGGCTTACAGACAGAACTCACACGGTAAGGATAGCAGGCTCCAGGTCTTACAATAAACCAGTCACAAGTGGTCTCCCACAAGGCTCGGTCCTGGGACCCCTACTGTTCGGCATATACATCTCAGAAGTACAGGCAAGCACAGGAGGGCTATGGCTAACCAAGGTCGCCGATGACTGCAAACTGGGAGCCATAATTGACTCTCCGGCTGACATGGACATCCTCCAAAAGGTCTTACTGAGACGAACACCTGGTGTCAAAGTCATGGCCTCAAGCTAAATGCCAAAAAATGCATAGTCATCCCAGATGGGAAAAACAAAACACCCACGAATTACCACATAGGTGGCAGCCCCCTTAATACAGAAGAGGTAATAAGAGATCTGGGGACCCAGGTAGATAGTAATCTCTCCTTTAACAAGCATATTGCCAAAGTAGTTAGGAAATACTTCTATGTGGCCCATCTAATTACTAAAGGGTTTGCATCTAGAAATAAAGAGGTTATAGTGCCCCTCTACTCGTCACTCATCAGACCCATTATAGAGTACAATGCCCCATTTGGGATACACCTCACAAGACCCTTCCAACAGCTGGAAAGACCACAAATGCACCTCACCAAGATGATTACTGGCCTCAAACATATGTCCTATGCAGACCAACTGAAAAAACTCCGGCTGTACTCAGTGGCATATTGCTTACTCAGAGGTGATCTCTGCCTGACTTACAAAGCCATGTCCAAGTCAGAATTGATGGACATGCTCCACCTAAAGAAATCCAAGTCACTGCAAGCCATGCACTCTAGTGAGCTAATCCTCACCACAACAATAAATAGAACAAAACTGCAATCCAGATTGTAGCTTGCTATAGACCCCCCCACCATGCCCCAGGATTCCCACTCCTCTTTTCTTGTTACACTGGAAAATATTAAGGTACAACCAACACTCTAATAATGGGTGATTTCAACTACCCTACCATTGACTGGGAAAACTACTCATGTACCAACTCTTTTGCTCAACATTTTCTGGAAATCATCAATTCCAACACCTTGGATCACCTTATCCGCACCCCCACCAGGGGCAGCATTATCCTAGACCTGGTCATCACCAGCATGGGTGACCGGTGTTCCACACCAGAGGTCAGCTCCTCATTGGTCAGATCCGACCACAAGCTAATCACTCTAGACATACACATCCCGCTCCCGCCCCCCATTAGGAAAACAGCCGTAAAAAATTTCTCCAAAGCCAACTTCACGCTTCTTAAGACAGAAGTGGCAAACTTCACGACACCCATGCAGATGGACAATAGAGGTACAACTGCTGAATCCTACACGAATGCACTTTATAAGCACTTACACAAGTGCATGGATCGTGCTATCCCTAACAGAACCAAGATGGATTCAGGCACCTAGGCGGTGTGACACCCACCTGTGAGACAGCTGGATGTGGACACATGGCAGGATGACAAATTAACTGCAGTGACAAAGGACTGTGGACAATTCCCTGTCAGAATTGAGGGAACCCCTACACCCTAACCACAGGAGGCACATACAAGCCCCCACAGTGATACACTGTGCACCGCCTTAGAAGCCACCATGTGCAACTGTTAGTGGAAAATCTGGCTGGCATAGCATGCCATGTGGGCAGGAAAGTGGTACCATGGAACCTGTGTGCTATGGGCAAAGCCTTTATTAATTGAATATGCAATGTGATGTGTGTTGTGCTTGGTGCATACGAAACTCAAACAGTATCATAATTTGTAGAAATGTGCCACAGCATGAAGGAAATCCTGCACATCAGTGTAGTCGCACTTATGTTGTAAGATGTGCTTTAACTACAATAGCCTTTCACGTGGTGTTACAGGCATCCCCTCAGAAGAGATTCATGTATCCGCAAGTTCTGCTCCTGCTGCAGAACACACAGAAGGGCTGTACAGTAGGGTGACCCAGTAATACCTTCAGCCGATGATGCCACGCCTCCACCTGGTTGTTAGTACGTGGGAAGTCCATCTCAGAGACATCGGACACATTCCAAAACTGCAAAGGGTATGACGATGGCATTCATGTCTGTACTGAACAGCGGGATGCATACGTGCGTGGTTGGCCTCGGACATAATGATGGTCTAGAAATATGCTAATTGGCTGAGCACATTCTGGTAAGGAAGCCACAATGTCCAGAAATGCAGGGACAACATCATCCAATGGTAGGAATGCCAATGCTATTAGTTTGCGGATGGCAATGGAGAAAACTGTGTCCTTGCCATAGAGGGTGACAAGATGGTGATGCTGGATCTGGCGCCAGATGATCTGTGCAAAATGGAATAGGCATCCCTTCAGAATACTCCTAGGGAATGCCTTCCAGCTGGCACGAATTGCTGCCTTCTCAAAATCAGTCATAATATACTGTGGAGACAAGGTGCATCCCTGTTCAGCAGCCATACCCTTCAGCACCACCCACAAAGTGGTGTATGCAGACTCTGACTTCCGTGTCATGAGACAGTAAACCAGGGGTATCATCCTCGTTGAGGTGGGGGTGCCAATAGAGCCATGTAATGTATATAGCTGGCAACATATATCAGCCCATGTGGGAAAGGTGCCATCACCAAGAACGATGTCAGACCTGCACAGGTCAGTCAGGTTCTGTGTTGTAGTAAGTAGTACCAAGGAAGCAGTACCATCCATATCCGACCTTTTATGAAGGATGAAGCTGCCACTACGGAGTGGATACTGGCTGACATCAATATCTGCAAGTGTTGCTGGAGGTGTAGCCATGGATGCCCGTGCGCATCTCCTGCAGTACATTGTCATCTGCTGTGCCTAGGACACTCTGCATTACCAAGCTTGGCAATTCATTACCAGTTACCACCCTCTGCCGCAGTTCTGCTCGCAGTGTAGCCACTTGGGCCATTGTTGCATCCGGGCCGTGCTGGTGTGGCAGTGATTTCAGCAATTCCTCACCCTCTTCCTGGTGAACAGTGATGGCACGTCCTCTGCATGCCTTTACTCTCCGCTCGATACATGCCCAGAACTGTTTTGGTGGTGCCCCACGTTCCAAATGGTAGAGGTACCCCTCCACCACCAGCATTGGTTTGCCACGTTGGCTGGGCACTGTGCTGTATCTGCTGCCAATCAGACCAGGGCTATACAGATACATACATTCCAGCATGGTAGCAACACTTGTAGATGGTCTCTCAGAATCCATCACAGCCGGTCTAGCTTGGTATGGGATATACTACCACACTTGGAGCAAGTCCCTTCTGGACAGTAGGTTACTTGCTTTACACCTCTTTGTCTTGTACTGTGTGTATTAGCTCTGTCTGTCACAGTGGCCCTGTACAGCTTTGTGCACTCTACCCTCCTCCGACTGCCTCTTTCGCTATGGTTTCAATGTCTGCAGTTAACACAGCCCTGGGGTTGCCATATGCTTGTACTCTGTTAGGTGGCCACAAAGCCTAATTGCAGCACAGGTTCTGTGTGTACTGCTCCAGCCCCCTTTAACTCCCAGTTGTTGCTGCTGGCCAATCAGGGTATAGGGCCCAGTTTCAGTTTAAGTGGCAGATGTTACATAGGGAGGTACCTCTGTGTTGCACCCTTGTCTGCCTACATGGGACTGCATACTTGTCTATACTCCTGTTACAGGGACAACTGGATGGGTTTAGCAAAACCTGCATGTCTTACACTAATGTGGAGTGGGAGATGGGTTACTGCTACTATATCTCCTGCTACTGGGTTGGTATTTCATTCTTTACCAGGTTGGCATGTTCACACCTAATACTGCACTCAGGGGCTCTAACAGGATAGGTACTGTTTGTTTCAGGCATGCCTCTTATTTGGGTTTGTCCTATACTACAGCCCTCCTGCTGTGACATGCTTCCTACTACTGCACAAACTGGTGTTTCCCTAGGTTGTAGTGTGTGTGGACTATTGACTCTGACACTACATTGTCTGTACCTTTAAGGTTTTAGCCTAACACATGACCTGCTATTCGATGCAGCATTTCTCAGGGTAAGGTGTGCTGTGTATTACTCTACGTGATGTGGATTTTACTTCCTGCTTCTCGGGGACTGTTTGCTGTGTTTGCGTGGACAACAGGGGCTGTAACAGTAAGTACTTGTTTAATGTATGCTTTTGCATCACTTTTGTAGCACTACCCTTGTGCCATTTGTCGCCCCGATCAGTGTGTGTTTGCCGGCTGTGTACGCTATGTGTTGACAGCCTGTGTGTTTGCTTTAGGGGCCGTCTGCTTTTGTGTGTTTTCCTACTGCCGTAGCTATCTGCATCGTATCTGCCTTTCGGCAGCACCGCTCTATGGTTTAGCGGTGCTGCAGCCTTCTGGTTTCGGCGATGTAGCTTGCGGGCATTGGTCTCACGATCTACATGCCGGAAACCAACCAAGATGCTATCCTCCAAAAAAAGAAAGCTAATCTGGTGGTCTTCTGCCATAAACAAACTCTACAACAGAAGAAAGAAACTGTTGCAAAAAAGAGTAAAATCCCACAATTGGAGGAGCTCCCTGGTCACCCTCGGTAAGAAGCTGAGATCCCTCATAAAATCCTCCAAAGCTAGTTATGAAAACAAAATTGCCACTGATTCTAAAGACAACCACAACACATTCTATAGCTATGGCAAAAATCTCAATGGCAACTCTCAGATCTGCTCTGAGTTACAGCACAATGACACTAAATATACCGAACCAATTGATATTGCCAACATACTGATAGATAGGTTCAGTGCTAACTTTACCCCCCCTCTCACCCCCTAAAGGGCCCATCTTTATACCAGAAGAATGCAAAGTTCCTGTAATCACGGCTGCACAGGTAAAAACCTCACTCTCCAAAGCCAAGAACACAGCATCCATGGGACCTGACAACATCCCAGGCTGCCTTCTACATGAACTGCAGAATGAACTGGCACCCCACCTAAGTACCATGTTCAATCATAGCCTAACCTCAGGCTTTGTGCCCATTGAATGGTGCACCATGACAGTTATCCCACTCCACAAAGGGGGGCCACAACAGACCCCAGGAACTACCACCCCATTAGCCTGATGAGCCTCGTCTGCAAGGCCATAGAACGTATCATCATGGAACTCATAAACAAAGACATTAGAGATCTCCAAACTCTGGACCCCACACAGTTTGGGTTTGTAAAAGGCAGATAATGTCTCCTAAACCTGATAGACTTCTTTGAAGTAGTCACCAAAGCCATAGATGAGGGTAAGGTGGTAAACACAGCCTATCTAGATCTCGCCAAGGTGTTCAACACCATCCCCCACTCAGGAATTATAGATAAACTCACTAAACTAGGTATAAATCCCTATGTCACAAGAAGGGTTCCCAACTGGCTTACTGACAGAACCCAGACTGTGAAAGTAGCACACTCCAAATCAGACTTCAGACCAGTGACAAGGGGAGTACCACAGGGTTCAGTCCTGGGTCCTCTCCTGTTTGGTATCTACTTCTCTGAAGTACAGGCTAACACAGAAGGTCTTTGGCTAACTAAATTCACAGATGACTGCAAAACTAGAAGACATAATTGAAACTCCTAACGATGTGGACATCCTACAAAAGGGCCTCACTGAGACAGATGCCTGGTGTCAAAGACATGGTCTCAAGCTCAATGCCAAAAAGTGCATTGTCATCCCCTTTGGTAAAAACTCTGTACCCATGAACTACCACATAGGTGCTAGCCTACTTAACACTGAAAGTGTGATAAGAGACCTTGGGACACAGGTGGACAGTAGTCTCTCATTTGATAATCACATCACCACAGTGGTCAGGAAATCCTTCTACGTGGCACACCTCATCACAAAAGGTTTCTCATCCAGAAAAAAAGAGGTCATTGTTCCCCTCTACTCATCACTCATTAGACCCATTATAGAGTACAATGCCCCTTTTGGTATGTACCTCACAAGACATCTACAACAACTGGAAAGGCCACAAAAATACCTCACAAAGAGGATTACTGGCCTCAAAAAGATGCCTTACGCAGACTGTCTCAAAAAACTCCAGCTTTACTCTGTCGCATATCACCTACTCAGAGGCGATCTCTGCCTAACATACAAAGCTATGTCAAACCCAGAGCTGTTGGACATGCTCCACTTAAAGAAATCTCAATCCCTCCAAGCTACATGCTCTAGGGACCTAAACCTTGTCACCACAATAAACAGAACATGCTGGAGGGATAGATTCCTGTCCCAGAGACTTCCCATACTCTGGAACAGACTACCTATCTAAGTCAAACAGAGCTCCTCATTAGCACTCTTCAAGAAAAATCTTGACGATTGGATGGGCAATAAGAAATTCACCCCAGGGATCACTTCTATGGTTCTGCTTGACAGGGGCACAGGAAAATAATTTTCTTGGGTGGCGAAAGCCAGGGTACCTTTTTGGCTAGGCTTGTATAGGCCCTAGGGCCAATAGCCTTGTACCTAAATATGAACCTATGAACATGCTGGAGGGATAGATTCCTGTCACAGAGACTCCCCATGCTTTGGAACAAAATTCCTATCTACATTAGGCAGAGCCCCTCACTAACACTCTTCAAGAGAAACCTTGACGAGTGGATGGGTAACAGAAAATACACCCCTGGGATCACTTCATTGGCTCTGCTTGACAGAGGCTCAGTTAATTAATCAATGGGGTGGTGAAAGCTGACACACTCTGGCTATGCTTATAGCCTAGTACCTACCTATGAACCTATGAACCTATGCGTGTGTGTTTTATATAAATCAAATCTCAAAGTGTGTGTGTGTGTGTGTGTGTGTGTGTGTGTGTGTGTGTGTGTGTGTGTGTGTGTGTGTATGTGCGTGAGAGCTACTTGGGCAGGGACATGAAGCACTGGTCATTGGACAGAGAGGGTGCTGGAGGTCTTGGCTTGACCCCTGAGCTGAGACTTTAACCCTATAGCTGTGCCAGTGGGGAATCTTACTGGGGATCTGGAGAAAGAGGTAGAAACCAGCCCCAGACTGACTGTGATTTCTGTGTGCTCTTAAGGGAAATTGTACTTTACTGTGTGTATACTTGTCATCCTCCCATGTGTACATCCCTCACTGCTGCCAGTGGTGAGAACTGAGACTCCTTGATGACTAGGCCAATGCAGGGGCATCACAACCACAACCATAGCAAAACAAAACATTACAATTTCTAAATACAGTAAAGTACCCTAATCTGTATAATATAAAGTTTTCTGGCCCCTGTCCAGATTCCATAATAAAACTTAGTCATGCTTTGAAAACAGTTTGTAAGGTATACAATTATTAGAAACTTGGATTTGATTATAGCTTTGCAGTTCTAATCGTTAAAACACTATTAAAACTATTAATACCCTCCCGTCTAGACTAAACTTCAGGCCATCCTAAAATCTAAACTAGAACAGTATTACAACAAGGTAGCTAGATTTGCAGTTGATACAAATTACAGAACACGTCACTGTTCTGGTCTAAATTGACTAGAATTATCCTAACAGCTAACACAGACCCTACCTCTCTTAACACATAAAGTGATGTATAATCCTTCTCCCTGCCCAGCTGTAAGTGCAATTCTTCATCATGACCTTCCAAATTGTCACCTTTGATCTTCTGAGAAAAATCTGCTTGACAACTATAAGTCTTACAAAAGGTTTGGTCAAACCCTGTACTCACACAATGTAACAAATGTCTGGAATGCAATTCCTGCACCAATCAGGGCAATACATAATATTTGTTTATTTAAACTGCAACTAATAGAATTCCACTCCAACTCCTGGCTTTGCACTTGCTGCTCTCCTGGCTACTAATTTCATCATATTCTCCTGTAATACCTATATCCCCTTGTCCTTCTTTTTATTTCTCTTACACTTGTTTGCCTTACTGTTAATCTTGCTTTTACTCTTTGTTTCTCCTGTCTCCCAAATCTACTCCACTTATCACCTCTAACAAATACATATTTCTCACTCTCTCCTTCTCCTCTGTATCCAGAATGTTGCTCTCTGACAATTGTTTTATGAATGAGTAATATACTCACTCGCTTATAACATAACAACACATTTCAGTGCTACATAATATTGTATTTATCTTGTTTTACTGGTGGTATATGCATATTATTTTGCATGTCATATATGTGTTTACAGTACATTGTAATATGATGTCAGTTTTCACCTATGTATATGTATCTTCTGTTCTTATATATGTGGAACTTTTCTCCCTGAGCCATCACTGAAAATGGATAAAATTTTCCCATTGGACTTTTCTAGTAAACAAATAAAAAAATAAGTAAATAAATAAACAACAGTTACAGTGATAATATCTCTCCATAACTCCCACACTATTTCTTGTTGATCTAATCAAGATTCCCAGTTGCTTCCTTTTTCCAGACACTGTAGATATCCTGATATATTCTGGATCTCTACCTCTTTTCAGCTTTAGCAAAAAAAAAAAAAAAAGCCCCAGAATGAACAACAAGTGAGATACACTACAGCCCTTGTTCAACAATTGTATCTGACCTCTTCCATCCATGATATATACTTTGCTTGCTAAATGGCCCGATTTACCTCATTTTATTTTTTATTTTATTTTTATTTTTTTTATATTTTATATATATATATATATATATATATATATATATATATATTTTTTTTTTTTTTTTATGGCCACTGGCTACACATACTGTACTTATAGGCACCTTTTTGAAGGCACATTTTGCATGAGTCCACCTCTGTGGTTATTTTCAAGCTTGTTTTTTAAGTTCAATTTCATATTTGTAAATGAATTAATGGGATTTCCAACCCCACCAGCCGGGATAGTCAAAAGGCAAAATATCCCCCAGTGATATTTCCTAATAATTTCTTTAATGTGTTTGGAGTCAGCACTGTAAATTAAATCCAGTGCCTTTTCAAAAGAGGTGTTATCCCTTTATTTTTATCTTGATTAATCCAACATATTTGTCTTTTATAATATGAGAATACAGATGGTTTATCGCTCTGTGTGAACCTCCTATGATAGTTTATCCAGTAAATTAACTGTGTATCTTCTCTCAATAAACAGTAAAATGATAGCAGAAGAAATCCCTTAGTCACAGACGCTGAGCCCGTAAAGCTGGCATCAACCCAATAAACATTCTTGTTTTATATGGCTCCATTGTAAGACATACAGATGTGACTCTTACCAGGCTGAGGAAGGGAAGACTAACAGTTAGTTGCTTGTCTGGTACCAGGATCCAGTTACTGCTTGTCTGGTGCCAGGATCCATCAGCTCACACATGCACTCAAGTGTATAAATAAGTATGAAGGTGACTGATTAATGTTAGGAGCTCAAACAAGAAAGTCCACTCCCTACAGTTGTTCTCTTTCTTGAGGACATCGGTGACTGTGTAGTAACTAAGACATGGTTTAAAGTAATTGAGAGCACTCTGGCTGAGCAGGGCTATAACACCTTCCTCATGTTTAGAGCAGCTACTGCACAGGAGGGGAAAAAGATGGAGGTGTCTCAAGCTACATCCAGAAGAGACACATATCAAGGCCGATAAAGCAGCATGATGCACTAGGGCTTCTTCATGTCCAAATAACCATCAGAAAGGTCCCGTGCCATGTTTTAGCTAGCTGTAGAACTTCCTGTATGACAAAAGAAAGCCACAACACCTATCTGCAGGAACTGGAACCACTCAATATTAAACCCAATATCATTTTCCTAGGTGATCTAAACTATCCAACTATACAATAAGAAACCTACAAGCACTACTGCACAAGCACATGGACTCCTGGACTTTGTCAATACAAATACCTTAGAACAGTCAGTTAGTGTACCCACTAGTGGGTATCTGTATCTGTATCTTGTCCTTACTAATATAGGAGCATCCTGCACCATACCTTGTGTATCTTCATCACTTGTTAGGTCTGACCAAGGTCTGACCATAAAGCAATTTCATTCTAAATAAAACTGAAGCTATATATTCCTTCCACTCAATGTACCTTTAGAAATAGTCCTGTCTGATACATTGGCAAGCTTCAAATCCCCACCAAACCCAGTTAACTCTACAGAATATGCAGAAATGTACACCACCACACAATACCAGCATGTAAACAGTTGAATAGATGCAAGAACAAGTGCAGGACTAACTCCAGAAAAAAAAAACATGGTAGAACTATAATATCAACAAACTTTATAATAAAAGGAAAAAAAATACTAAAAGTAAGAAGAGTAATTATCAGAATGTTGGAGCCCTTGCCACTGAAATAAACAAGTCTGAGGTTAAAACAGCTACTCAAGCCAAACACAATCATAAGAAATGTTTTCGTAATGTTTGTAATCTTAAAAGCACAATGCAGCAATGCACTGAACTGATTGGAAACAATGTTACCTATGCTGAGGTTGAAAATATAGCAAACCTACTATCCAATAAATTTCTCTGAATTTATAAACTGAGCAAAATGTGTATGCAAAAAAGAATTGTTTACCATTAAGATGAGAACACCTAATATCACTCATTAGTATATTGCATTGAAAAAGGTGAGTGATTTACTTGAAAAAAATACTAATGATATTTGCATTAATTTTTAACAAAAACCTTGATATGGATTATTGTAAATATTTTTATTTGTTATGTTTTAATAATATGTTTGTATTGATATATTGTGATTGCTGATAAAAATTGAATATGTTTTAAAGGTAAAAGTACTGCATTGATGAGTCCTGACTATATCCATGGATGCATGTTAAATAACATGAGGTGTGATTTAGCCACACCTTTAACAGCATTGTTCGATCACAGCCTCCATACAGGTTTTGTACGAAGTGAAACAGAGAACAGCTACAGTCATTGCCCTGAATGAGGAAGGACCAACCTAGCCAATTACAGATCTGTTAGTCTGAATACACTCATATGCAAAACGATAAAAAGACTTATCATGGAAGTAATCAATCAGGAAATAGGAACCTCCAAACACTGGACTCATCTCAGTTTGAATTTATCAAGGGAAAATCATGCTTGCTCAACCTGGTGGATTTTTTTTAAGGTCACCAAAACAATGGATGAAGGTGAAATAGTACACACTACATACCTGAAACTGGCCAAAGATTTTGACACAATTTCCCAATCAGGCATAGTAGAAAAGCTAAATAAACTGGGAATAAACCCCAGTGATACCTGCCGGATTGTCAAATTGCTCACAGATAGGATGCAGGAAATAAAACAATGGAAGTTAACTCCACAAAGAGACCAGTCACCAGTGGAGTCCCCCAGGGAGCTGGGACCTCTCCTATTTGACATCTACTTTTCTGAAGTAAAAGCCAATACCAAAGGGCTCTAGCTGGGTAAGTTTGTAGATAACTGCAAGCTAGGAGCAGTCATTGAATCCCCAAATGACTTAGCTATCTTGCAGGATGGTTTGTCCCAAATAAATAACTAGCGCCAAAATAATGGACTGAAAATAAATAAAAAATACATTATTGCATATTTTGGGAATAATCTAGCCCAGGGAAATACTGCATTGACAATATGACCTTAAGAGTTAACCCAGAGTCAACCCAGCTTTTTTGCAACTTAGGAACTTATATGTGGAGAGTGACCTAACTTTTGACCAATATGTGGCCATTGTTGTAAGAAAGTCCTTCTATATTGTAAAAGGGATTATGTCTAGCTATAGTGATGCCATTTGCCCCATTTATTCAGCCCTCATTAGGCTAATCATTAAATATAATACCCACTTTGCTATGTCTCTATCCAGACACATGCAACAACTGGAACACCCACAGAGATTCTTACTAAAAAGATACAAAACCTAAACAACATTTCCTACATGGACCGACTCAAAGCCCTGTCACTACAGACTGCTAAGAGGTGACCTGTGAATGGCATACAAGGCATCTTCTGACCCAATACTGATGGATTTACTGCACATCAACAAGTCAAATGGTATCAGAAACATTCAGTCTAGCAACATCAACACAACTTTTTGGAGGGACAGGTATATCTCGCAGAAGATACTACTACTTATTTGGATACAAACACTATTCCTTGTGAAAAATGAATCCCATCTTGTATTATGCCTGGATGAAAAATAACTTTTTTTTCTCTTCTAGCTATCCTGACAGTACACCATTTCTTAACATTCCCATTATAGTTTTCAGTTCAGTACTATGTATGAATTCTTGCAACTTTTTCTTCTGCCTTTGATGAATAAGTGACAGTAGAGAGCATTTCTAAACCACGGTACAAACAATTCTTTTTACGTTCGTTTATGTATTCTCTCGGTAAGGCATCTAATATGTGAATCTCCTTGCTAGGTCTACATGGAAAATCAGTTAATTTAATCTCTGCTAAGATAACAACATGTGTTGTTATGTGCAGTGGTGGTTTATACATATGCAGAAGCTTACGGAAGTGCTGTGGGGTGGTTTGTCTTCAGGTTCATCATAAGCATGTCTATAGTAAATAGTGCCAATAGGAAGGGTGAGGTGAATGCAGCAGACAAGACAGAGATACATTAAAGATGTCACCTGAGTAGTTTACTTTTTAGCTTTGTTATGAATGCTGCACTGTATAAAGCTATGGTGTTACTGAAGACATCTGTGTAGTTGCCTTATGGGGTACCTTTCTGTCTTATGCAGATGATTATGTCATTATACCCAAGTCCAGAATTTAGCTTGAGATAGCAGTCTGTACTTAAAAAAAAGACATTTGCATGTTGTTGGACTAGAACTTAATAAGAAAAGGCTGGTATTGATTAACGCCATCACTAAGTGTACACTAATTGTACACTTTTCTGAATGAACAGACAGCACACACATAACTCACTCCTTCTTCCTTTATAATTTTAGTTTTCCTACTGATGTTCTTGCAGTTTTAAATAATGATGGTGATTCATAAAAGTTACCACAAAATATAGACTACATTAGTGTAATCTTTCTGAGTGGCTAGATGCAAAAAATGTGGTAGGGATATTCTTGAATACAGATCTTGTACAATTAGTGTACACTTAGTGTAGATGTTATTGAATCTGGTGGGTTTCAGGCTTTTGGATTCTGTCTGCAGAATTATTTTTTCACACAACCAGGTCATTTTGGGAGTAACAGATCTGATACACTAGAGGGTATAGAAATCAATGATTGCAAGTAGCAGACGTTGAAATCTGCAGTGCAATTCTGGAAAACATAAACAATTGTAATTTCCTAAAAAGTGTACTTTATTAATTACACCTTGCTACCTATATGTACTTATGTTTTAGCTATTTACATGCATATTCCTACTTGTAATAATACTGTTAAGAACACTCCCTGGGATTCAGTAAACTTTTTTTTCCTTGCAGGAACAGTGTAGCTGCTCCTATACAGAATATGGCCGCAGAGCGATCCAGTAAACTACTGTTTTGACGTGCACGAGCCTGCCTACACTATTCCTGCACAGACACCACTGCATAATGCTAATTACCTCGTTTGCTGGTGAAAACCATGCAAATGAGGTAAATTAGTGATTCAGCAAGCAGGCAGGCATCAATGCAAGAATAGTGTTAGTTACTACTAGCCGAATACATTTCTGCAAAAATTAACACAGAGGCATGACAGCTCAAATAAAAGCATGCATTATGATCTTTAAGCATGCCAGTAGCCAAATATATGGCCATTGGCATGGAAAAGTGTTTAATGTTTACAAAAATAAATATTTTTTTGGCCAATCTCAGCCGTTTAAGCATATGGCAGCGGTGCACAAACGAGATTGTGTTGAAAATAAAAAAAAATGTGAAAACTCAATTTTAAGGGAAATCTGCATTTTGCCATTATAGTCTATGGCATGCAGAATCAAAACAATACCAGGGAACAGTGTTTGTTAAGGGGAAGGGCTCTTGGGTAGTGCAGTAACTATGGACTAAGGCAGTGGGGTATGCAAATGAGGGGAAATTTACTGAATCACAGAAATATTCCAAGTGCCAAACTGCACCTAACCATGTAGGTGCTATAACATGATCGTGTAAGCAGGAGGAGCAACAGACATGAAAAGGGGGTGTGTCATGCATGGTGTAAGCACATTGGACCTCTATGGCCCCCAGATAAGCTTAGCTAAGCACAACTAAGCAAGGGTGTGTGTCAGAGGCTGTATTGACTTATTCCATGAAATGAAGAGAATGTCCGCATCCAGGGAGGGCCATTTCTTAGAGTTTACATTAGCTAAATGGGTTTGCAAGGCATGCACCGGGTCTAAAACAAAAAACAAAAAAACAAACAAAAAAAAAAACCCTGGAAATAGCAGGACTGTTTACATTTGGGCACTGGGTTTGCGCAGTGCACCGCAGGGCTTAAAAGGGACAGAAATGGGAAGGGAAAAAAAGTTAAATAGCAGAATAACAGCAGTCAAGAACAAATTACATAGCTAGCAGGTGGAATGCATCATAGTCAGCCAATCATACAGGCAGCATCTGCAGCACAACAGTATAAACTATGGAAGCATCTTACAGCCTGCTTTTTCCCACAAACTCTGCACCATTGGTGTACACATGCGGGGGAATTTTAACCGGAAAAATGTTAGGGGCTGCCATTGCTTTGATCCATCAGTATGAGCTAGAGGCTGAGGGCGGTGAGGAGGATAATGCTGACAACTGCCACAGGCCGAGGATGAGGAGGAGAAGAGTGTTCAGACCCAGGGTAACCTACGAGGGGCTACATGATCTGGAGATAGAGCACTACAGGGTGGACAGAGACATACTTCAGCAAATCATTGAGTTGTGCCAGCCTCAACTCAGACCTAGAGTCAAAAGAGAGGAACCCATCCCAGTGGTTACCAAGGTATGTGTAGCCTTAAGAATAGTAGCTACAGGTACTTTCCAAAGAACTACTGGGGACATCATGGGGGTTTCAAAAGCATCTGCATCCAGGGTACTCCACCAGTTCCTGGATGCCATGCTACCACATGCTGGTGAGCACATTTACTTCCCTAGCACCCATGAGGAGAGGACCAGCAATATGCATCTCTTCCACCATGTAGCAGAATACCCGGAGGTACTGGATGTGATAGACTGCACACACATCCACATCAAAGCACCACCCAGTGAGCAGGGTAGGTTCTATATAAACTGCAACGGATTCCCCTCCATCAACTGCCAGGTCGTGTGCAATGCCCAGGGCATTATCATGAATGTGTGTGCTGGCAGCCCTGGAAGCTATCATGACTCCCACATCTGGCATTCATCACAGCTGCACCAGGCATTTGTCAGTGGGGGCATCCCGTATGGCCATCTGGTGGGGGATGCTGGCTATGCACTGGAGCCATGGACGATGACACCCATCAGAAATGCACACACACCCACACAAGAATGCCATAATGAGGTACACGCACAAACCAGGATCATTATAGACCATGTGTTTGGGATGCTCAGGTCACGGTTCCACAGCCTTGACATATCTGGTGGAGCCTTGCAGTACTCTCCAGTTACATGTGCACACATGTTCATAGTATGTGCAATACTACACAATATGATCCTGCGGAAACAGCTGCAGCAGGAACAGCATAGGGAAGGGTCACACAGCCCACCACCATTGCCATGGTCCCCACAGGTACAGAGGGACTCAGAGGAGGAGGAGGCCGCTGACCTACTCCTGTAGGCAGACAGAGGCATGCCCAGTATGCTCAGGCCTTGGCAAAGAGGCAACACATAACACACACACACTGACAATGTAGGGACCCCAGGACTTGACACCTCTTTTTGACTTGCACACACAGTAAAATGGATAACACACACATCATATTAACTGTAACTTACCATGTATAGGCAGTGTACTGTGTGCATCCAACATAAGCTTCCCTCAAGCACCATCCTCGCAACTGCCACAAGCACAAGGTAAGTCAGTCTTCTTAATAATAAATGAATGGATTAGTTTGTTTTGGTAGCATATATATGGTAATACTGCATGCATTCAAGGGAATGGGGTGGCCTACTGGGATAGCAGCAGACAACTGACAGCTATGTGGGACACCAGGAAATGTCTGCCGAAAACTGGCCTCCCCATACTATGCAGTAGTACCCAAGGTGGCAAATCCCACTGCAGTATATGTGTGGGGACAACTAACTGGGGGGTCATAGGTCACAGGCATGGATGTCAGTGTGGGGGTCCCATACCCACTCCTCACACTCACACAGCAAGTCAGCTGTAGAAAACCAGAGAGAAATGTCTGGTAAAGGCACACAAATGGTGGCAATGTTGAATTATCCCCTACAAACTCACACAGTGATAGCACAGCAGGTCTTGCAGTTGCAATAATGCTATGAAGGGTAAGAAGTCTGAAACTCAAATGTATGCCATTGCAATCTGACCTGTGCTCTTTACTGATATGCCTCTAGTTCCCAAGACAGGGCACAATAGTATGGTAAATGGAACCAAAATGTAAAGAAAATATCAGCACAGTCTGTGCAAATTTGTACAGTTGACAGGTGCCCCCTCCCCATATACCCACAGAAATGCAGTAACATGTATGTTTGCAGGGAAATAGCAGTGTAACACACATTGGCAGGGCTGTACCAATATACATGAAAACATGTTGCCTGTCCACAATATGCAGGGGTCAATGAGCTATGTGTATGTGTGGTTAATACTGTCAGGATCTGGCCAGCACATGCTCCTGGCAGTCGTCTTGTAGTGCCCTAGGTACAGTGCCATGTTTGACAGGGCCATGTGCAGATAATTGCATTGCCAACTGTTATGCATGTCTGTGACACCCACTGCTCTGCCACTGACATACCTGGAAGTCACAGTGCTATGTGGAATATACTACACATATAATGGACATCTTGAAGGATGTGTAGCCGAGGTGCTAAGGCTTTTGTGAATATAATGCTTTTTGGTACTGTTGTCAGTGATTATTTTCAATAATAGTTTTTTCTTAAGTTTGCTTTTACATATAATGGAGATGCCTGCACAGTAGAATGCACTCTGTACCCACATCCATAACTCCCAACCTCTGACAGCAAGATGCCTGGATAAGGGCAGAAATAAAAGTGGAACAAAGGCACAATGATAGGCATGTGTTGTAAATATCGCACTTATATACTGAGAAAGTTGGTAGGGTGAGGGGTTTGCAGTAGTGGGAATTCTCTGAAGGTTATGTAGTCTGAAACAGTAATGTCTGTCATTATGTTGTAACATAACTTCAATTATATGTAACTAACTTGCCATAAAAACACAAGTTTATGTAGACAGGGTGAAACCTCTAGCCAAAGACCTGGACAACCTGCCAAAAAATGTACAAGTGAGAGGTATGGTCATACAAGGATATGACATCTCAGGTTGAAAGATACCACACTAGCAGGAGATCCCCACCAAGTATATCACCAAGTTACTGGACTGTTTACACAGTACCTCATCACTCAACTGGCTGCCGCCACACCTCACAAATGGCCTTGTTGGGCAAGAATGTCCATAGCTGCCCTCATAATATTGATCTATGCATCATAGAACTAGTATTTCTCTGGTAAAGCACTGTGATGATCTGAGGATGCCTGGCACTAGGTAATGGCACAATACATTGCAGTGTCAGACTACAGATATGTCAGAAAATGTTTGCTAAACAAACCCAGTACCCCAAGGAAAGTCCTGTGTACTCCTAAGAGGTATGGCTGTAGCACACAAAACCCTAGACCGGAGTGCAACTGTCTTTGGAATGGAGTCACACTCTGACTATAGAAGGTCACACTGGGCATGCTCCTACACTTAGAGAATCAAAGGACATGTTGGAACCCACATAGGACTATATGACTGTATTGTGTATATATGTCTGTGCATACAGACAGCTATGTACACCTTAACTGTCCCCCCCTCCCACACACACACACACACACACACACACACACACACACACACACACACACACACACACACACACACACACACACACACACACACACACACATCAGACAGGATTACCCTCAGCTAGCTGTAGGTGGCCCTTATGTGATATATCTGCATCTGTTGCGTGAGATACACAGACATATATATGGGCAACAGATAACATATGTCAAGCATACACACACATAGATGTGTGGAACTGAGAGACAAACAGAGATAGAGAGACACAGGCAGACACAGACAGAGTGAGTCACACACACGGATACCCAGAATGCCATACAGTGATGTCCTGCTGTAGACAGTGGCATACCAGTTGTAAACAGTTGCATGTGCGGCATAAAAGGTGAGCTCCATTGTGTAATAGTTCTGAGGTTGGGTTTGTAATATCACATCACCTGCATGTGTGTGTGTGTGTGTGTGTGTGTGTGTGTGTGTGTGTGTGTGTGTGTGTGTGTGTGTGTGTGTGTGTGTGTGTGTGTGTCTGTAGGTCTAAGTATTAGGAGACTGCTTCCACTCAGTAAACTTCACATTGCCCTACTTCACAAGATCTGCTGCTGTCCTTCACCTTAGAAGTACCATTGGACACCTATCACTGCTATAAGCTCTGTAGCATGTGTAATAACTGTGTAACACCATAGTACAAATAAATAGATAGGTAGGGGTTCTGATCTCAATACTGGCAGCTGTGTGTATGTGACAGGTGTGTGTGAGAGTGAGGGAGTGTGTGCTTGTTTGTAGGTGAAACAGTTTTAGGCCATTCCCACCCACAACACTTCCCAGTGTCCCCACTTTATCAGTCCTGCTGATGTCATTCCCCTTATCAGCACCTATGGCCAGTTGTCAACCCAGTAAGCTCTGTAGCATGTGCAATAACTATGTAACACTATAGTACAAATCACTAGATAGGTCGTTTTTTTACTCTCAGATATGGCAAATGTGTGTGTGGGTGTGTAAGTGTGTATGTTTGTAAGAAGTATTTTGATAAGTTTCCCACCCAGTGCCCTACTTAATTAGTCCTGCTGATGGCATTCCCCTTATCAACACCTTTGGCCAGTTGTCAGCACAATAAGTTCCGTAGCTCATATGATAACTGTGTAACACTATAGTACAAATAACTAGATAGGCAGGGGATCTACTGTAAGATCCAGCAAATATATGGGTGGGTATATAAGTGTGTATGTTTGTAAGAAAAAGTATTTTGATAAGTTTCCCACCCAGTGCCCTACTTTATCAGTCCTGTTGATGTCATTTCCCTTATCAGCACCTTTGGCCAAATGTTAGCCCAGTAATCTGTAAAGCACATGCGATAACTGTGTAAGACTATAGTACAAATCACTAGATAGGCAGAGGTTCTACTCTCAGATCTGGCAAGTGTGTGTGTGTGTGTGTGTGTGTGTGTGTGTGTGTGTGTGTGTGTGTGTGTGTATGTGTATGTTTGTAAGAAAAAGTATTTTGATATGTTTTTCACCCAGTGCCCTACTTTATCAGTCCTGCTGATGTCATTCCCTTATTAGCACCTTTGCCCAGCTGTCAGCCCAGTAAGCTCTGTAGCATGTGTGATAACTGGGTCTACTTTAGGACCTCGAAAGTTTAACAGCTTGAATGCATATGGATCGAACCATATGCATCAAACTATTAAACAATCGAAGTCCAAAAAATATACACAAAAAAAAATTAAACTAGTGTAGGCAGGGGGGGGCAAGCCCCCTGCACCCCCCCACGGGGGCTGCATCCCCACACCCCCGCTACTTTAATATGCCAACTCCAAGATCACACTACATTGAAGTAAATAGAAATCTCCACCTACAGAGATTTCTATTTACATTTTTGATGTTTAGCGCTTTCAGTGTACTTGTGTCGAGAATATTGTATTCAATAATCTCGGACTTTGAGCACATAAAGTAGACCAGTGATTACATAATGCTATAGTACAAATCACTAGATAGGCAGGGGTTCTAATCTCAATACTGGCAAGTAAGTGTGTGTGTGTGATACCATTATACACTTCCCATCACCTTACTTTTCAAGGCCTGCTGATGTCATTCACCTTAGAAGTACCTTGGGCCAAGTTGAATTCATATAAGCTCTGTGGTGTGCCTGATAACTGTGTAACAGTAAAGTAGAAATAACTAGATAGGTTGGGGTTCTAATCTCAATACTGGTAACTGTCTTTGTTTGGGTGAGAATCATATCTTGTGTGGGTTATACCATTTTGATGTGTGTACCATCCATGCCTGTTTACCATCTCCCGACGGTATTACTTTATATAGTGTGTTAATGGCATCTGCCTCACATGCAGCATGTTAAACCATTGTACAGGCCATACCAGTCATCTGTACAGATGTCTACAGAATATCTGGATGTTTGCAACCCATATATGGTCTGTGTCCCCTAACAATGGCCATGTATGTGATATTGTTGCCAGATAGGTCACAGTTAGTGTACTGCCACACATGCCAGCATCAGATATCATACCTGACTGAAACATCATGCTGATACAATGTCTGTTACCCTATCACTTGTCCAGGCTTGTAGGAGCAATAGATGACTCCAGTTGCTATTTCTGGTGGGTTATCTCACCATCCATGAAGGCATTTACAACATTACGTGTTGTAAGAGGCAGTGGGTTATGTCCCATGCATATAATCTATGTGGGGCATGTCATGTGTATGTAACACTATAGTACATTAAAGTGGATATGTAGATTTACAAATATGTCTATTGCCAACTGTATTTGTGTTACTGTATGCACATCCCCTGTGTCAGTCTTTATTGTGTGTATGCAAAGGATATACCATTTTGTCTCCCTGGTCCACCCTGTGAACTCAGGAATATATATCACAAAGCTGTCATGTACAGTAATATGCATGCCATCACCAATTGCATCAGGGTTGAGTGTATGGGAAAGAAATGGCAGAGGCAACAGGTGCTGACATGTGAATCTGTTGTGGTCAATCTAATGGCTATGCTTGTGATGGACCTACTGACAGTACTGTAGTAACCTGTTCCATATGTATGAGCCTGTGGTACTACACAACACTGAGGTGACATGTCTGAAGGCTACCTGTCTGTGACAACGGTATGTATGCAATGTCACACTGTCTGACAACAGTGTCCATCACACACTGTTGCATGCATACACACCTGGTAAACATACATATAAAGGTGTACCTTGGCTATGAAATGGTCGGTGTAGTTCCCCTCTGCCATACTCCACTTTGGTAATGTCTGCAGGGCCACAGCCTGCAGTCACACAGACACCTGGAACACAGAATACAGCATGTCAGACTACATTCAGTCAGTGGTACTAACAGCAATAATGCATCATGGCTAATAAGGTACATACACCTTTATGTGTACCCATAACAAATGCAAGCAGACAGCACATTGCACAGTATTACATAGCTACACTGTACTATATTCACTCTGTGCGTCAGACCCATATTAGCCTGTCCTTGCATCAATGGTATGGATGACAGAGATGTGGCACAGGTATCATCATATGCACAGGGTGTGGTGTGGGATTGCCAGAGGCCTAGGCTGGGCCATACGGTTGACATCCACGTGTGTGTGTGTGTTTTGATGGGTATCCTATAGATTGGCTGTGCAGAGGTGCTGTGTCTGTCTGGAGGTGACCTGCCTGTGATACAAATGTGTGTGTGTGTGTGTGTGTGTGTGTGTGTGTGTGTGTGTGTGTGTGTGTGTGTGTGTGTGTATGTATGCACTCAGTCACACCATGTAGCTGCCCTACACAGGTGTATATTGGACAGCTCTGGACTGTACATGGCAGGGTGTCCAGTTCACCATCTCCAGCCATGGACATGTGAACTGGCCCTGCCAGGGGTCTCACTGGCACCACCAGGCTCAAGACCAGATGCAGTACTGCTTCCTGATGGTGACTGCTGTCTGCTGGATCCATGTCCCTGATGGGACTGGCCAGGACCAAGTGCCCATGGCCTGCTCTGTTGTGATGTGGACAGCAATCCTCCTTTAGTAGTGCTGGTGTCACTGCCACTATGACAGTGTGAAGGTGCATAGCCCCATAAACTCTCAGCTGATGTTGGTGTTGACCTATGTCCACGTGGCCAACGCCCATCTCCCACCATATGCTCTAGCACAGACATGCCATGGTCGAGGATTGCCAAAGTCTCACCCCACCATCTATTCATGGCATCAGTATTTTGGTGTCTGGCCTCAACAAAGTCATGTATGTCACCATGTAAATCAGGAAAAGTTGCATCCAACACCCTGTGTATTTGTCTGGTGTTGCACTCACTACATGCCTGTGCATCCATGACAGCCTGAAACATGCATCTGGTGACACCTGCTGTGGCACTTGTGACATCGGCTTGATGAGCAGCAGTCCTCCTGCAAGCACCCCTGTCCATATGCCTGTGTGGGACCTCACCTGCACTCTGGCTATTGCCAGTGTCTACACTCACACTTGCCATAGTCACCACACTAGCCTGTTCCATGCCACCACCTGTCAACTGTCCATCTTCTGCGGCTGCTGGAGACGGGGCATGGGTGTGCATTGTGACTGTGTGCGGGGATATTGTGGATGACTGTGGGATGCTGACCAATAACAGAGATTCAGCCCCTGACAACAACACCTGTGCCTGAATATGACTATCATCATTTCCAGAGTCTGCAGAGACACTGACATCAGATTCTAAGCTGGAGGGACCAAGACCACCATGAAGACCTGTGGGGGGAAGACAACATATGTAAATTAATACCTGCACTATAGCCTTTGCTGCTACAAATGCACACACACACACACACACACACACACACACACACACACACACACACACACACACACACACACACACACACACACGCACACACATACAGGTGAGGTGGCAGACAGTCATTACACAGACCTCACAATAGCCAACTGGTGACATTCACAATGCAGTCACACCACTACATACACACCCTGGACAGGCCCCCAACATCATGCAGTGCAGCTTTTTCCACTTAATGTTGCTACTTATATACACTTCTGTGATATGTGAGTAGTGTTAGTAGGTGATGGCCCTTTACGTAGCGCACACTGCACCCTTGTACACATAACTGCTGCTCACCTGTATAGCACAGTGGCAACTCCTACACAATGTACCTCTCAACTGTGCAGAGTGTCGCTGAATGTCTACATGTGTGGCTCATATTTCTGGTCTGTTCGTTATAAATCCTGTGTTTGTCTGACACATTACTGGGATGATATGAGGACTGATGTCACTAATTAATGACATATTTTGAGTTTCACACTTCAAAACCTGCAGTACATGTTTATATGTTACAACAGAACCGGTTACACTAACAACCTTCTAAGCTTTCAGTGGATATTATAAGTGTATACACCCCTGTTTACATGCCAGGTTTGTCTGATATATAACATGAGACCACAGAAATCATGTGATAACATTTCCCACCTTTAATGTAACCTATAACCTGGGCAATCCAATTGAAGAACAAACACACTGGTTAGGGGTAACATGTAGAAGTTGAAATGCATACAATAGGCTAGTTGCATGACTGTGCACACCCTTAAACTAATACTTTGTTAAAGCACCATTTGATTTCATAACAGCAGTCAGTCCTCTTGGGAAGGTGTGTATCAGCATGGCACATCTCGACTTAGCAATATTTGTACACTCCCTTGCAGAAGCCTTCTAACTCTGTCAGATTGCAAGGGCATATCTTCTGCACAGGCCTCATCAGGGCACCCCACAGATTTTCTGTTGGATATATGTGTGGACTGTGACTGGGCCATTCTAAAATGTTGATTGTCTTCTGGTGAAGACATTCTTTTATGGAGTTTGATGTATGGTGTGGGTCATTGTTGTGTGAAAAGGTGTAAGTCCTCTCCATCCACAGCTTTCTAGCAAACACATGAAGATTTTGGGTCAAAAGAGACTGGTATTTTGAACTGTTCCTAATCCCCTCTACCTTGGGTAAAGGCCCACTTCCAGCTTATGAACAGCAACCCCAAAGCAGGACACTGCCATCACCATGCTTCACCATGGGAATAATGTTCTTTTGGTGATGCACAGTGTTTTTCTTGTGCCAAACAAGACTTTTGGTATTGTGGCCAAAAAGTGCAATCTTGGTCTCATTACACCGTAACACATTTCCCCACATGCTGTTGGGAGACCTGAGGTATTTTTCTTGAGAAATTCGCCAGACCTGGATGTTGTTCTGTGTGTGAGAGGGCTTCCATCTTCCAAACCTACCCCATAGGCCAGACATGTGGAGAATAAGGGCGATTCTCGTCACATGTAGTACACAACTGGTACTGGCCAGATATTCCTGCAACTCCTGTAGTGTTGCTGTAAGTCTCCTGGCAGCCTCCATGGCCAGTTTGGGTCTTGTGTTTTCCACGCATTTGGAGGGATGTCCAGTTCTTTGCAATGTCACTGTTACCCCATATTTCCATCTCCATTTGATGACTGTCATCACTGTGTTCCATGGTATATGCAATGCTGTGGAAATGTGTGTGTACCCTTCTCTGGGCTGATACCTGTCACAAATGAGATCCCTTTGCTGATTGGTAAGCTGTATGCGAACTATGGCTATTGCTGTAGCAGGCAACTGAGTAAATTTAGGATAATCCTGGTAGGATAGCTGACTGTTATTTGCTGTTAATCAAAGAGTCTCTGTAATTGATGGTAGGTGTGTACCCAAAAAGACGTAATGCTGTAATAATATCGAAAGCTGCTTCAACACAGTATTAGCTTCACCCTGTGCACACATTTGTATCTAGCTTCTTGTAAGTCTTTTAGATGTCATAATTGCTCCCCTAACACATTTATTTGTTTTACAATTGAATTGTACAGGTTATAGGTCACATAAAAGGTTGGAAGGGTTTGGAAATGTTTTATTGTGCACTCATTTTTATATATCACAAATACCTGGCATTCTAACAGTTGTGTGTGCACCATTTATATGCACTGTATAACACTAATTTAAAAAATATGTCCCTAGTCTTGGGCCTTCGTCCCCTCATTTTATCAGTCTTTGTCCAGATTTCTTGCAATGACAGGTTGTGAGGTATGCTACAGATATGTTGCATCTCCTGCAAATAGGCCCCTGCGATGACCACTGTGATGCAATGCAGTTAACCACACCACAAGTGACCATGCAGATATCACAATATGACTGAGAGTTAACAGTTGTGTGTATGGTCACATGCATGATCTTAACATGCCTGGGGTACCGGCGAGCCACAACAGGACAATCCCATACTCACCAGCTTCAGGCTGCTGTCCCACATCCAGACCAGAGGTACTTATGCAGTTGTGGGGGAGAGGTATTATCAGCAGACTCACATCTGGCATTGTTACAAGATGAATGCTACGTTTCTGCACAGGTACAGTAAAAGCTATGATAGTACACAGTTTGCTGTCCCTCACCATAGATGTGCACTTGTGTGCATTACTAAACCCCACCCACCAATACAGTTTGAACTGACATATGCATCTGGATACTCTATAGAAGCCAGTATTACTGCTACATGATTAAACTGATGTGGACTGTGGCCTTACCTGGACGCTCCTCACCTGTTGCCTGGGTGCCACCTACCTCCACAACTTGTGTTTCATGTGTTTGCTGTTGTGTGGGGCTGCTTCAAGGTTGGAAAGGAGCTCTTCTGTTGCTGTAAGTGGGGCCTGTGTGGCTGGACCCCACCTGTAGCAGTACTGTCCCTGGCCACAGCAGCAGCCCTTTGCCAGGCATGACGTATCAGGTCAGTTTCTCAATGCCTAATCTGATCATATGTGTGGCCATGGTGGTCCAAGGTGTTAACTTTGTGGAGAAGGTTGTCCCACAGGGCAGTCCTCTCTCACAGATTTTGTTGGCTATGGTCGAACAGCACTGCGTGGTGCTGGATTATTGCTTCAGTGATTGCTGCATTCTCCTCTGCAGTGTATGCTGGCTGACGTTGCATGCCACCTGGAAGACATAAACAGGGAAACACATCACAGGACCTCAGACATTGCCCAGAGTTATTTACAGAGCCAGCACATCAATATTGCCTATCATTAGCCACCACTTACAACCAAGTCATAGCCCTGTCATCTATCAGCACAGTATGAACCTGTATTGTACTCCTTGTCCTGATGTGTCATGTTTCCCCCCCAATGAAGGCCAGCACATTGCATAAACCACCATTCACCATTCATGTTTGTGTAGAGGGATGACAGTGGTTGTCTTCCTTGCAGATGGGATGTCAATGGTGTTCAGGCTTTGCTTGCATACAGTGTGCAATGGAGCTTAAAGCATATGCCTGAGTTTATGTAGGATGCAGACAGGAATGTTATCAGGTCCCATGGAGATTTGTTTTTATTGACTTTGAGATGAGGGGAGGGGTGTGGGTGCTGTGGATATCCACCTATACTGATGGTGAGCCGGGGGTGATGTTTGTCCTAATCCTGTCTGCAGCAGGTTGGCTATAGCTGTAGTGTGTGCGTGTGTGTGTGTGTGTGCATGTAGTGTGACTGACCATCATTACAGGGTGGTTTGGGTTGTTGCCTCTGAGATTGCAGACATATGTAAAGATGGCATTGTGATTGCCCTTGGTGGATGTGTCCAATTTGTACTCATAGTTAGCATTACAGTAATCTACCTGTGACCTTATATACTCATTCAGACAAAGGTTGACTTGCTGCCAAGTTGGTGCCTGCTCCTACTTTGCCCTGTACAGCCAATATAGTGACCAATTATGTGGTTTGTGTATTGCTGCTCTCCAGCAAAGGGGATTACTCTACTTTGGTGGGAGACAGGTTTTACAAGTAAGGTATTGCTGAGTCCATACAGCTATGTAGGTGGCCATATAGCTGTTTCTAGTAGGCATGAACACCAGGTCATAACACAGTTGGACACTACTCCAATTTCAGCCTGATAATCATGCTTATTCTAGTGCCCATGACTGTGTCAGGGCAATGCAACACCCCTTAGCTGTAGAAATCTAACTCTGTTGGATGCGCAGAAACTAAGATTACACATGTGTACAATATGTACAGCTTATGTATCTGGCATTTTGCATCCCATGTCTGTTGTTATGAGGCAGCCAGGCACACCTACTCATACATACATGTGCACAGGTAATACCTGATATACATTTCTGTTCTATGTCAGTATGGCAGTATGTCAGTATGGCACTCTGTATTTACACTCTTGCTGCTCAGTCATTCCTGTCAACCTGTTAGAGCAGGACATCTAGAGGATGCCGCACATAGATGGGGGGATGGGCCAACATTTTTGACACTTTCTTAATATTGCTGTAACTCACTTAGGTCATTTGATAGCACACTAGCCTTTGCATTCACAGACATACCCTGGAGGATGTCCAACACTCATATGGCAGGAAGAGAGGAGAAAGGCTAGGAGTGTGGTAGTGAGGGTAGGAACTTTTAATGTCAGCAGTATGACTGGTCTGGGGACAGAGCTAGCAGATATGATGGACAGAAGGAAGGTTGATATATTGTGTGTGCAAGAGACCAGATGGAAGGGGGGGGGTAAGGCTAGGTGTATCAGAGTCGGGTCCACATTGTTCTATAATGGTGTGGTGAACAATATGCCAAGAGTGTGTTTGGAGGTGAAAAGAGTGTCGGATAGAGTGATGTTTATGAAGCTGGATATCAATGGTATAGTTATGACTGTTGTTAGTGCATATGCTCCACAAGTTGTGTGCAATGGATGAGACAGAAAAACTTTGGAGTGAGTTGGATGAAGTGGTGATGACTGTACCAAAGGGTGAGAGAGTGGTGACTGGAGCAGATTTCAATGGGCATGTTGGTGAAGGGAACAGAGGGGATGCAGAAGTGATGGGTAGGTATGGTGTTAAGCAAAGGAATGCACAATGTGAGATGGTGGTGGAGTTTGTAAAAAGGATGGACATGGCTGTGGTGAATACATATTTTAACAAGACAGAGGAGCAAAGGGTGACATACAAGAGTGGAGGAAGATGCACACAAGTGGATTATATCCTATGCAGGAGGGCCAGTTTGAAGGAGACTGGAGACTGTAAAGTGGTGACAGGGGAAAGTGTAGTTAAACAGCATGGAATGTTGGTCTCTGGGATGACATTGGTGATCAAGAAGAGGAGGAGGAGTGTGAGGGCAGCACCAAGGATTAAATGGTGGAAACTGAAAGAGGGTGATTATGAGGTTGAGTTCAGGGAAGTGTTAAGACAGGCAGTGGGTGGCTGTGAAGAGTTACCAAATATCTGTGTAACTACAGCAGAGCAAGTAAAGGAGATGGCTAGAAAGGTGCTTGGTGTAACATCTGGACGGAGAAAGGAGGACAAGAAGACCTAGTGGTGGAATGAGGAAGTACAGGGGAGTGTACAGAGAAAGAGGTTGGAGAAGAAGAAGTTAGATTGTTAGAGAGATGAAGAAAGTAGACAGGAGTATAACAAGATGAGGTGCATGGCAAAGAGAGAGGTGGCGAAGGCTAAGGATGAGGCATATGAAGGGTTGTATGAAAGGTTGGACAGTAAGGATGGATAAAAGGACCTGTACTGACTGGCCAGACAGAGGGACCAAGCTAGGAAGGATGTCCAGCAGATAAGGGTGATAAAGGATAATGAGGGAAAAGTATTCTCAAGCAAGGATAGTGTGTTGAGCAGATGGAAAGAGTACTATGAGGGTGCTGATAAATGAAGAGAATGAGAGAGAGAAGGTTGGATGATGTGGGTATGGTGATTCAGGGAAGTGCAACGGATTAGGAAGGAGGAAGTAAGGGTAGCTATGAAGAGGATTAAGAACGTAAAGGCTGTTGGTTCAGATGACATACCTGTGGAAGCATGGAGGTGTTTAGGAGAAATAGCAGTGGTGTTTTTAACCAGATTGTTTAATGACATTTTGGAAAGTGAGAGGATGCATGAGGAGTGGAGAAAAAGTGTTTGGGTACCGATTATAAGAATAAGGTTGATATGCAGAGCTGTAGTAGCTACAGAGCAATAACATTGATCAGTCACACCATGAAGTTATGGGAAAGAGTAGTGGAAGCTAGGTTAAGAAGGGAGGTGAGGATTCATGATCAGCAGTATGGTTTCATGCCAGGAAAGAGCACTCCAGATGCAATGTTTGCTCTGAGAGTGTTGATGGAGAAGTACAGAGAAGGTAAGAAGGAGTTGCGTTGTATCTTTGTGGACTTAGAGAAAGGATATGACAGGGTGCCTAGAGAGGAATTGTGGTATTGTATGAGGAACTCAGGAGTGCTGGAAGAATCTCTAAGAGTTTTACAGGATATGTATAAGGGTAGTGTGACTGTGGTGAGTTCTGTGGTGGGAGTGACAGATGCATTTAAGGTGGAGGTGGGATTACATCAGGGATCAGCTCTAAGCCCTTTTTTATTTGCAGTGGTGATGGACAGGTTGACAGACAAAATCAGACAGGAGTCCCCGTTGACTGTTATGTTTGCAGATAACATTGTGATCTGTTGTGAGAGTGGGGAACAGGTTGAGGAGACCCTGGAGAGGTGGAGATATGCTCTAGAGAGGAGAAGAATAAAGGTCAGCAGGACTAAGACAGAATATATGTTTGTGAATGGGAGGGAGGCTAGAGGAATGGTGAGGATGCAGGGAGTAGAGTTTGCAAAGGTGGATGAGTTTAAATACTTGGGATCAACAGTTCAGAGTAATGCTGAGTGTGGGGAAGAGTTGATGAAGAGAGTACAGGCAGGATGGGGAGGGTGGAGAAGAGTGTCGGGAGTGATTTGTGACAGATAAGTACCAATAAGAGTGAGACAGAAGGTCTACAAGAGGGTAGTAAGACCAGCTATGTTATATGGGTTAGAGACAGTGGCACTGACCAAAATGCAGGAGTCAGAGCTGGATGTGGCAGAGTTAAAGATGTTAAGATTTGGACTGGGTGTGATGAGGGTGGACAGGATTAGGAATATGTATGTTAGAGGGTCAGCCTAGGTTGGATGGTTTGGAGACAGAGCCAGAGAGTAGCATGATTATGTTGGTTTGGAAATGTGCTGAGGAGGGATGCTGAGTATATTGGGTAAAGGATGGTAAGGATGAAGCTGCCAGGTAAGAGGATGTAGTGATAGAGTACATGTATGGATGTGGTGATAGAGTACATGCATGTAGTTGGTGTGACAGAGCAAGATGCAGAGGACAGGAAAAAATGGAGACAGATAATCCACTGTGGCGACCCCTAATGGGAACAGCCAAAAGAAATAGAAGGAGATGTTGTAGTCAGTCTTCACATGTTGCCAATGATTTCCCAGACATAACACAACTCTATGAGTAAATGACTACAAATATGAGGCACACATATGGTCAGTGTGCATAACACTGGACATTTGAATGGTATGAGCTCAGTATATCACATGCAGTTCAACATACACATCTGCAACAGTAGTTTACTATGCAAATACCCTGTATAGATCTCACATTTCTGAGACAAACATTTATATCATAGTTGTATTCACAATTAATATATGGATATCTACAACATCCCAGTAGCTGGCCTAGCAGGTCACAGTCAGTATTGTTCAACACACACTCCAGTAGTAGTCATATGTGAGTCTTCCTTTCCTGGGGTGACTCAGGGGCCTAAGCTGTGAGCCTTGTCACTGCAGACAGACCCAGATGCTATAGCCATAGGTTCTGATCAGCAATACATCAGTACAGCAAGTCTTGTTGAGACGTATTTGTTGAACTTCCTATTTCCCATCATTACATACCCCCTACTGCATTCCATTACATGCTTACTTGTTTGACACATCTTTTTTTCCAAGTATGGTTGGTTTGATTCAAATATGTGCAGGTTGGTTGGTTGATTTGTTTGTCTGTCTTTCTGCCTCTCTCTCTCTCTCTGAGATGTTGGGTATACCTCTGTTTTGCATAGGCAGCAGCTTGCCTTTTGTAGGTAATGCTCATGAGCAGCTGATGGTCTGTGCACCAATTGGTATCCCTCTTTTGCTAATTGCATGCAGACTAGCTGTGTTGTTATTCCTATAGCAAATGGCATGGCAACACACTCCTATAATTGAGTACTTCATGTGGGCATTTCCCCTTTTCCTTGCCTGCGAGGAGGACTTCATGGAGGTGTATGAACAACAGAATCATAGAAGGTAGTTGGAAATACCTCTTACAATGAAAACTGTGGAGACAGCCCAACAAACTGGGGGAGAATGTTCAGACATAGGGACAGAATGTAAGTATTGCTGTTATACAGTTGAATTAATGCTAGTTTAACAGGGCTTGTGTGGACATAGCTTTTCTGCACGAATTTAAGTTTGACAGTGTTATGTGGTTGACATAACTCTCAACTGTAGGGCTATCTGCAGAATTGCCAGATTTTGGACTCATGTCTGGTGTGCTCCTCAGACATTTTTTGTCTTTGGAAAATCAGTAGCATACTGTGGGGATTACACTCAGTAAATGGTATCATCCATTTGTGTTTCTGACTTCATATCCTTCAGAAAAGATATGTTACAACAAACCCCAATACACCAGCAACTGTCTCAGTTTATAACAGCAATATTTCACATATGCCCCTGTTTTTGGGCCTCTGTCCCCCAAGTATGTCAGGCTTTGTCCAGATGTCATGCAGTAAGAGGTTGATAGGTAGGGTATATCATTTAACGTCTTATTCCTGATACCATCCCAATGATGTATCAGAATGCCAGACATGTTATGTGTAAGAGGCCTTATATATGAGGACAAAGCCGGGACATCCCGTGAGACTCTGAAGAGTTGAGAGGTCTGTGTATATCTGGCAATTGTTGACAGACTGTCAAGATTGTGTAGCAGTGTAGTGTGTCAGTGTTATTTGGCCTGTGTAGAGGGAGTAGATGTATGTGTTATGTCTTCTTTTCTATCTGCTGGTTTATGGTGCTCCAGTTTCTGGTGGCCTGTCAGCTGATATGTTTGTAGGGGCAGACTGAGACATGTCCCATACCACAGTCAGGTGTCATACTACACTGTGAATTGGGCCAGTATATGTAAGGGTAGTGTGTGAGTGGCAAACATGATAAGATGCTTTGGTTCACACAGTCCTTATACTGCACTGTTCCTTTGGCTTATCGGTATGTCACTGTGACTGTGGTGATATTGGTTGTGGGTATGCACTTTCACACTGGTGTGTGTTTTTCAGTGCTGTTACATTCCCTTAGAGCCTGATATATTTACAAATGCATGTGTAATTCCCCATAGCAGTCTGAGTGTAGTTTGGACGGTGCTTGGTGATATGCTTAGCAGCTGAGTGTAGTTTCCCTAATGTGGTGTTATGTCCAGATATTTGCAGGATGTACTGTTTCCTGGCCCCCATAAGTGCTGTGTATTTCTGACACATCAGTGGGATGATGTGAGGATTTAAGTCACCAACTAGTGAGAAGTAACTGAGTGTTGGACTTGTGCTATTTCAGTCAATATATGTTAGGGCAGACAGGAGGGTGTTACTGCAGCAACTGTCAATTTATCTACTCCAGTATTTCAGATATGTCCCTATTTTCATGGCTTTCTCCACCCCACTTTGTCAGGCTTGGTCCAGATTCATTGCACTAAGAGATTCTGAGCATACCTCTCAACTGGCCAAATTATTTCAGAATGTCCAGGTTTATTGTTCATATTTCTGGTCTGTTCCACAGGTTCATTATTTTTATTTAGTCCAAAAAATATCCAGCACTAGGGAAAGGTAAAAAAACATTTTAGAAATTCAATGTGGCAAATCCCATGAATACAATAAAAGCAAATTGGTTTCGGCTAAAAAGTTAAAGCCTTCTTCAGTGCAACAAAAAATATTCATTGGGGCAAACCCTTACAGCTGCTTATATATATCTCACTATCTCATTCTACACATTCTACCTAATAAACTCTTCCTGCAATTGCTTTTAGTCCTTTTTAATTTAATTGCATTTTTTAAACTGTGTTTGGTCTAATATTGCTGCATACTCGTGTGCTAGCTTGCACTGCATGTGAATTGTTTTTACTACTGTTTTTGCTACTTTTCTGTAAAAAAAAAAATAAATAAAAACTGTAAGCCTGTTTCCTACCTTTCCTGTAACTAGTGTTCCAGATACAAATTTACTGTATCCAGGACTGTATGTAAGCTTCTGAGCCCCCCCCCCCAAGCCTTTCTGTGTTGGAGGGAAGCCTTTTAGCTTATCAGTTGGAGTGGTAAGCACTAGGTAACCTGTCTACCACTTAAAGAGCGGTTCTGGCCCTGAAATTGTAGTTATTGACCGTTTGGGCAATCTTTCATCTCTCTCAACTTTCTGATTTGAAAGCCTGCATTTGCACTTGTTTCTGTCCTGTAACTCTTCTAGTGCAGATACAGATTCTTAGTTTTAGCACTTAAATTTGCTTGTTCATGCTCAGCACTTGTTCAGAACTTGTAAGCACTAAATAAGCTACTAATTACTATAGCACGCAATCTTCCTCATTACCTGGAGGAAAACCGTTTTTGTACTTACTTTTCTCACTTGCTTAGAGAAAAACAGCTCTTGTACTCACTTTCCTCACTTATCTAGAGGAAAATAGTTTTTTATTCAGGCATGTCCAAGGGTCAGCTCTCAGTGTTCTCTCCTGTCTATCTGATGAATCTGGGCATCTTGAGGCAATGCAGAAATTGCCTCATGTACACAGACAACCCTCTTCTCCTACCACCCAACACTACAACCTGTGAGTGATGCACTTATCTAGCCAGACTGGAGGTAAAGCTCTCTCCAACCAAGACTGAGCTTGACAGTCATGAGAAGAAGGTAAATAATTGCACCACACCACACTCATCACATAGTCTCACTAAATCTACACCACCAAAATCCACACACAGTAACACAAAAACATTCGCAGAGGTTCTCAATAATAATCTGTCTAAGCAACAGAGACCTCCAAAGCAGAAACGCAAGCAACCTCCATCCCCCAACACAACCCAAATGACACATAGCCCACAGACTCAGTGTGCCACTCAACCACAGCCAATAATGCAAAACAACATACTCAACACACTAGTCATAGGTGACACTGATGTCCAACTCACCAGGCTAAACAAGGAGAAGGTTACTGTCAGCTGTCGGGTGCCAGGATCCACCACATAACCCATGCACTCAGGTAACTCCACAACAAGTACAAATATGACTCTGTCATTGTCCATGTTGGTGTGAATGACCTGAGACATACCTCCCTGGACTACATGAAAAGATGCATGGAAGAGCTCTCTGATCTTGTAGCCCAGGCAGGTATGACCCTAGCCCTGAGTAGCATTCTGCCATCGCCCAGAATGATACCGCAGTACAAGGACAAAATGATTGACTTCAACAATTGGCTAAGCTTCTGGTGTCATTCTAAGGGGATCCAGTATCTGTCTGCTTGGGATGACATGGTCGACAGACCACAATGCTTTGCCACAGATGGCCTGCACCTGTCGCCCCTGGGATTCCAGATACTGACTAAGGCTCTTGCTGCCCCTATAGTGCCTTTTTTAGGCAGGGTTCAAATAACAAATTCACTACCATAACAGAAACAGGCAAGGAAAAACTGAGGGTAATGCTACTCAATGCTAGAAGTCTAAATCTCAAAATGCACTCACTTGAGGCACTCCTTAAAATGGAGAACATCGATATCTGTGCAGTGACTGAGACCTGGTTCAAGGCTCCAGACAGCACCCCTGCACTACCAGGCTATAACTCATACCACACTTTTCGGCCATGTAACCTGGACTGAAACACCAAAGGTGGAGGTGTGTCCATATTCATTAAGGATATCCACACCTCCAGGCTAGTTGCTCAGCATAATGCATCTGAGGTTATCCAAGTCCAACTAACTCTGGGCAAAACTGCAATCCAAATTGTAGCTTGTACAGATCCCCCACCATGCCCCAGAATTCCCACTTCTCTTTTCTTGATGTACTGGAAAATATTAGGGTTCAACGAAACACCCTAATAATGGGCGACTTCAACTACCCCACCATTAACTGGGAAAACTACTCGTGTACCAACTCCTTAGCGCAATGCTTTCTGGAATTCATAAACTCCAATGCCCTAGATCAACTTATCCACACACCCACCAGGGGCAACAATATCCTAGACCTAGTCATTACCAACATGAGTGACCGGTGTTCCAGACCTGAAGTCAACTCCTTGTTGGTCCAATCCGACCATAAGCTTATCACCCTTGATATCCACATTACGCCCCCACCCCCCATTAAGGAAACCACAGTAAAAAATTTCTCCAAAGCCAACTTCATGCTTCTTAAGACAGAAGTGGTAAACTTCATGACACCCATGCAGATGGACAATACAGTTACAATTGCTGAATCCTACACAAATGCACTCTATAAGCACTTACACGAGTGCGTGGATCGTGCTATCCCAAACAGAACCAAGACGCTATCCTCTAAAAAAAGGAAGCCAATCTGGTGGTCCCCTGCCATAAACAAACTGTACAACTGAAGGAAGAAACTGTTGCAAAAGAGAGTAAAATCCCATGAGTGGAAGAGCTCCCTGGTCAGCCTCAATAAGAAGCTGAGATCCCTTATAAGATCCTCCAAAGCTAGCTATGAAAACAAAATTGCCACTAAATCCAAGGACAACCACAAAGCATTCTATAGCTATGTCAAGAATGTAGATGGCAACACCCAGATCTGCTCTGAGTTACAGCACAAAGGCAAGAAAATTACAGAACCAACTGATATTGCCAACATCCTGGCAGATCGGTTCAGTGCTAACTTTACCCCCCCTCTCACCCTCTAAAGGGCCCATATGTATACAGGAACAATGCAGAGTCCCTGTAATCACAACTACGCAGGTAAAAGCTGCACTCTCTAAAGCCAAAAACACAGCATCCATGGGTCCGGACAACATCCCAGGCTGCGTTTTACATGAACGTCAGAACAAACTGGCTCCCCACTTAAACATTATGTTCAAGAATAGCCTCGCATCAGGCTTTGTGCCCACTGAATGGCACACAGCAACAGTTATCCCACTCCACAAAGAGGGAGCCACCACTGATCCCGGGAACTATCGACCTATTAGCCTAATGAGCCTGGTCTGCAAGGCCATGGAACGTATCATTATGTAACTCATAAACAAAGACATTGGTAACCTCCAAACTCTGGATCCCACCTAGTTTGGGTTTGCGAAAGGCAGATCATGCCTCCTGAACCTGATCGACTTCTTTGAGGCAGTCACCAAAGCCGTGGATGAGGGTAAGGTGGTTCACACAGCCTATCTTGACCTCGCCAAGGCTTTCAACACCATCCCCCATTCTGGAATTATAGTTAAACTCACTAAACTATGTATAAATCCCTATGTCACAAGATGGGTTGCCAATTGGCTCACTGACAGAACCCACACTGTAAAAGTTGCAGACTCCAAATCTGACCTCAAAGCAGTGACAAGTGGAGTACCACAGTGTTCCATCCTGGGACATTTCCTGTTTGGTATCTACTTCTCTGAAGTACAGGCTAACACAGAAGGCCTCTGGCTAATAAAGTTCACAGATGACTGCAAACTAGGAGCCATAGTCAAGTCCCCAAATGATGTGGACATCCTACAGAAGGGCCTCACTGAGACAGATGCCTGGTGTCAGAGCCATGGCCTCAAGCTCAATGCCAAAAAGTGCAGTGTCATCCCCTTTGGTAAAAACTCTGTACCCATGAACTACCACACAGACAGCAATCTACTTAACACCCAATGCGTGATAAGAGACCTTGGGACCCAGGTGGACAGTAGTCTCTCCTTTGATAGTCACATCGCCAGAGTAGTCAGGAAGTCCTTCTACATGGCACACCTCATCTTAAAAGGGTTCTCATCCAGGAAAAAATAGGTCATTGTTCCCCTCTACTCATCACTCATTAGACCCATTATAGAGTACAATGCCCCTTTTGGAATGTACTTCACAAGACATCTGCAGCAGCTGGAAAGGCCACAGACGTACCTCACAAAGAGGATTACTGGCCTCAAACAAATGACCTACACTGACCACCTCAAAAAACTCCAGCTTTACTCCGTAGCATATCGCCTACCCCGAGGTGATCTCTGCCTAACATATAAAGCTATGTCAAACCCAGAGCTGTTGGACATGCTACACCTAAAGAAATCCCAATCCCTCTGAGCTACATGCTCTAGGGATCTAAACCTTGTCACCACAATAAACAGGAAACGCTGGAGAGAAGGATTCCTGTCCCAGAGACTTCCTATACTCTGGAACAAGCTACCCATCTATGTCAAGCGAAGTTCTTCATTAGCACTCTTCAAGAAAAATCTTGATGAGTGGATGGGAAATAGGAAATACACCCTGGGGATCACTTCTGTGTCTCTGCTGGACAGTGTCACAGGTAAATAACTTTCTTGGGTGGCGTAAGCTACGGAACCTTGCTGGCTAGGCTTACATAGGCCCTTGGGCTGATAGCCTAGTACCTACCTATGAACCTATGAACCTATGAACCTCATTATTTTTATTTCCCTGGTAAATCACTGTGATGATCTGATGATTTCTGTCAGTAAATGATGACATACATTTCAGTTTCAGAACTCACATCCTTCAGCACATGTATGCTGTAACAAACCCTGTCACACTGGAAACATTCTACATTTATAAGAGCAATATTTAAAATATGTCCCTACTTGTGGCCCATTGTCCCCCAATTTTGACAGCCTTTGGCCAGATTTCTCACACTAAGGGGTTGACAGGTATAGTTCTGAGGTATGACTCCACTGCATGATATATATATATATATATATATATATATATATTTAGGGTCTATATTACATGAATGAATGATCAAAATGTCGAGTACAACATACTCAACACACTGATCGAATGTTCATGTAATCGGAGACTCCAAATGTTGAAATTTGGAGTTCCGAAATGTTTTGGCCGGCCTTCCTAGTGAGTGTAGCATGTGACATACACATGTTACACTGTTCATAATGGGTAGGTAAGAGGCTGCTTTCTTTTATATACCAACTCCGAGATCACTGTACATTGAGGAAAGGGCAATTTCCTGGTAATAACTTGTGTAAGAAATCGTTTTTGATTACCAGGAAATTGCCTTTTTCCTAATGTACAGCAATCCCAGAGTTGGTATATTTAGTTAGGGAGGGTGGGGGGGCACAGCCCCCCTGATTGGGGGTGTGGGGGGTGAAGCCCCCCACTTTGTTTTAAAAGTAGGTGTGTTTGTGTAGGTGTTTAAGTGTTTGATGTGAGAGTGTAGGGGTTTGCATGCATTGGTTGCATATGTGTGTGTTTTGTATGATAGTATAGGGAAGGTGTGGGATGAACAAAATCTTTTGATTTTGTATTTTTCAGGGTTTTAAGGTTTTGATTATATGAACATTCAATCATAGTGTGTCAAGTATGTTGTACTCGACATTATGATTGTTCGTTCATGTAATATATATATATATATATATATATATATATATATATATATATATCTTCTTCTTCTTCTTCTTCGATCACCTTTTCCCGGTTAGGGCGCCACAGCCGATCACCCTTGTCCGCACATTTGAATGGCAGTGAGTTTTCTGATTAGCCGAGTTGCCAGCCCGCCAACCTTCCACCCACACCACACATACACACACAACACCCTAGTATCCAATCCACCTGCAGCATGTCTTTGGGATGTGGGAGGAAACCGCACCGAGAGGAAAAAAACGACCACAGGAGGGACATGAGACATGCAGACAGAAGGCACCCCAGCCGAGGATCGAACCGGAGAACCTCTTGCTGTGAGGCAGCAATGCTAACCACTGCACCACCGTGGCCGCCCATATCTATCTATAATATATATATATATATATATTCTTTATATATATATATATATATATATATATATATATATATATATATATATATATATTATATGCATAGCTCTATTTATATTACGTATATATTTTCCATATATATTCATCTCCATACATATATACATGTGTATATGTATATATACAAAACCTGACTGATTCTACAGAATATTTTACCTAATGTTGAATAACTCTACTGCATGATATGTTTGAAAAAGCATCAACAATACTAACAACTCAAATGGTGTAGTGGTACATTGCTCTGACTATGCTGTACAAGGTCCTGGGTCCGAGACTTGGCATGGCAGATTATTTTGTTGCTGGGCAGAACAATGACTGATGGAAACAGAGTGATTAAAGCAGATTTAGACAGTTGTAAGCAGGTTTGTGCGGGTTTGCATGACGCTAAGCAATGCTAACATATGATTAACCATACAGATGCTTAATCTGTGTTGGCTTCACTTATCATCATGCAAACTCGCTTACTCCCATTTACTCCAGCTTACACCCATACTAATTTCTTTAAAAGAAAAGAAAAAGGGGTGATAGGAAAGTGGTGAAAAAGGGGCATGCAGAGGAAAAAACAATATGAAAGATAGCTAGAGATGTGTAGGATGGGTGTAGGGAAGGTCCATAGCTCTCCATTTCTTATACAGCAACAGCTGTGCATTTGTGCATAATTTGGAGGTGCATTTGGACACTCAAACCCCAGAGAGAGGGGTGAGGACAACAGAAATGTGTTGTCAAGTCACCTGGACTGGATTATATGTGTCCAGTGGACGTGTGCGTAATGGATAGCTATGTATGGGGCGATATATTTTTTGGGGACAGATACTTTTTTCTTTTTTTTTAAGGTGAGAGTGGGATGTTAGGGAAGGATTATAGGTACATCTGGGGAGGTAGGATGAGTAGCGAGACAGACAAGACAGCAGACAGGGGTAGTATATGACACATAAGGGGGATAAACACATTTGACAGGGAGGATGGTTGGGAATCTGAAGCCCATATGGTTACAGTGGGACTGAGTTCTCCACCCATGGGTAGTCAGCACTGCAAGAGTAGTTTCTGGACTAGAAATTATAGTTTATTGGCCGTTTGGGAAGCTTTTCCATCTCTTTCAACCTTCTGATTTAAAAGCCTGTGTTTGCGCTTGTTTCCTGCCTTTCCTGTTACTAGTCTAGTCCAGGTACAGATTTGCTGTATCCAGGACTCTTTGTAAGCTTCTGAGCACCCCAAGCCTTTCTGTATTGGAGAGAAGCCTTCTAGCTTATCAGTGGGAGTGGTAAGCACTAGATATCCTATCTACCACAGGAGGAGTGGTTTCTGGCCCAGAAATTATAGTTTTTTGGCTGTTTTGGAAGCTTTTCCATCTCTTTCAACCTTATGATTTAAAAGTCTGTGTTTGCACTTGTTTCCTGCCTTTCCTGTTACAAGTCTAGTCCAGGTACAGATTTGCTGTATCCAGGACTCTTTGTAAGCTTCTGAGCCCCCCCCAAGCCTTTCCGTGTTGAAGGGAAGCCTTCTAGCTTTTCAGTGGGAGTAGTAAGCATCAGATAGCCTATCTACCCCAAGAGGAGTGGTCCCTGGCCCAGAAATTGTAGCTACTGGCTGTTTGAGCAGTTTTTTTTCCATCTCTTTCAACTTTCTGGTTTGAAAGCCGCACTTGTTCCTGTTTCCCGCCTTTCCTATAACTAGACTAGTCCGGTTACAGAGTTGCTGTATCTAGGACTGTTAGTAAGCTTCTGAGCCCCCCAAGCCTTTCTGTGTTGGAGAGAAGCCTTCTAGCTTATCAGTGTGAGTGGTAAGCACTAGGTAGCCTATCCTCCATGGGAAGATTGAGTTTTGACCCAGAAATTGTAGTTTATTTAGCTATTTGTGCAGTTTTCCATCTCTTGCTGGCTTAAATGCCTACGTTTGTACTTGCTCCCTGCCTTTCCTGTAAGTAGTCTAGTCCAGGTAGAGATTTTCTGTATCCAGGACTCTTTGTAAGCTTCTGAGCCCCCAAGCCTTTCTGTATTGGAGGGGAAGCCTTCTAGCTTATCAGTGGGAGTGGTAAGCATTAGGTAGCCTATCTGCCACAAGAGGAGTGGTTCCTGGCCAAGAAATTGTAGCTATTGGCCGCTTGGGCAGTTTTTTTGCATCTCTTTCAACGTTCTGGTTTAAAAGCTGCACTTGCACTTGTTTCCCACCTTTCCTGTAACTAGCCTAGTCCAGATACAGAGTTGCTGTATCCCGGACTTTTGGTAAACTTCTGAGCCCTGCAAGCCTTTCTGTGTTGGAGGAAAGCCTTCTAGCTTATCAGTGAGAGTGGTAAGCACTAGGTAGCCTGTCTACCATGAGAGGAAAGGTTCTTGGCCCAGAAATTGTAGTTTATTAACCATTTGGACAATTTGTCTGTCTCTTTCAACTTTCTGGTTTAAAAGACCACATCTGCGATTGTTTCCCATCTTTCCTGTAAATAACCTACTGGGGTAGCACTAGAAAGTCTTAAACTGATACAAGCCTTCTAGCTTAGAAGAGAGACTTTGGAGTTATTAAGTATCAGTTTTCTGTACTTGCTGTACTTAACTGTTTTCCACCTAAACGGAGATTTTCCAGCGTTTATTGTGATTTAAAAGCTTGTTTTTTTCACATATTGTACTTATTTGACTGTCTGCACTTTTAAAGTTATTTTTTGTTTAAATAATTTTTTTAACTGTTGTAGGCTACATACTAAAGTGCGATAGCCTTTTCTGATCATTTGTTGTCATTTAAAGCTGTTTTAAGTGTATTTTTTACTATTTTTGCCTTATCTTAAAAAAAACAAAAAAACAAAAATTCCTTGTTTCCCACCTTTCTAAGCTAGTATAGTCCAGTTTTCAGGCTAGTGCTGAATTCAGGGCTGTGATACTAGTTTCTGAGTTGCCCATACCTTACTTGGATAGAAGGAAGCTTCTCTGTTCACCTGTGAGAGAGGGGAGCTGTGAGCAACCTATCTGTCCCTGGAGGAGTGGTTCCAGCCCAGAAGTTAGTAGTTTATTGACCATTTTGGGATAATTTCTATCTCTTTCATTTCCCTACTATAAAAACTGTGTTTGCACAGTTTTGTGCACTGGGCAGTGCTGGTTAGCTATGGTTACATTATTCCCAGCTCCACTAAGTCTCCTCTTTAGTTTTTCTTTTGAAACTAGACGAACTCTCAACCTAAGCACTCAAAAAGCATCTTACAGCCCAGCACTTGCTCAGACCTAATAGCAAGCACTAATACACCCTGACACTGATTTCCCAGCAGGGCAAGGCTCTTTATTCACCCCTCACCAACCAAGTGACTAAGCAGCTCACACTACTATTCAGGCATGACCAAAGGGCAACTTCAGGTGCACTCTCCAGTCCAGCTGATGAATCTGGGTATCCTGAGGCAATGTTACAACTGCCTCATGTACACAGACAACCCTCTCCTCCTACCACAAAACACTAACATATGTGAGAGATGCAATTATACAGCCAAACTGGAAACTAAGCTGTCTCCACCAAAGACTGGAACAGACAGTCAAGAGGAGAAGGTTAACACTTGCACCACAACTCCAGCCACACACAGATCTACTAAAACAGCACTGGCAAAAAATACACGTAAATACACAAAATCATACTTGGAGGCTCTAAATAAAAACCTGCAAAAGGATCAGATAACTCCAAAGCAGACACCCAAACAACCTGCACTTCCCGTCATAAATCAGACAACACATAAAACACAAAATCAGTGTGCCACACAATCACAGCTCTTAAGGCAAAATAACATACCTAACACACTAGTAATAGGCGACTCTATAGTCAGGCACACTGATGTCCCACTCAATAGGCTGGACAAGCAGAAGGTTACTGTTAGTTGCCTGTCGGGAGCCAGAATTCGCCACATAACACAAGCACTCAGGTCACTCCAGAACAAGTACAAATATGATTCTGTCATTGTTCATGTTGGTGTGAATGACCTGAGATGTACTTCCCTGGACTACATGAAAAGAGTCATGGAAGAGCTCTCTGATCATGTAGCCCAGGCTGGTATGATCCTGACCATGAGTAGCATCCTGCCCTCACCAAGAATGATACCTCATTATAAATAAAAAATGATCAATTTCAACAATTGGCTAAGCTTCTGATGTCATTCAAAGGGGATCCAGTGTCTGTCAGCCTGGGACGACATGCTCGACAAGACACGTTGCTTCGCAAGAGACGGCTTGCACCTGTCACCCCTATGCTTTCAAATACTGGCCAAGGCTCTTGCTGCCCCTATAGTGCATTTTTTAGGCAAGGCTCAAAAGTCAAACCCACCTCCATAAACAGCACAATTAACAAAAAACTGAGGGTTATGCTATTCAATGCCAAGAGTTTAAATCTCAAAATACACGCGCTCAAAGCACTCCTCAGTATGGAGAATGTCGACATCTGTGCAGTAACTGAAACCTGGTTCTAGGCTCCAGAGAGCACCCCAGCACTACCGGGCTGCAACTCATTCCACACGTTTCCGTCACAGAACACAGACCGAAACACAAAAGGAGGGTGTGTGTCCATATTCATCAAGGATACCTACACCTCCAGGTTAGTGGCACAGCATGACACCTCTGAGATCATCCATGTGCAACTAACACCGGGCAAATCTGCAATCAAATTGTGGCCTGCTACAGATCACCCTCCATGACCCAGGACCGCCACTCCACCTTTTTGGAGACACTGGAAAACATGAAGGTCTTACCGAACACCCTGATATTGGGCAATTTCAATTAACCTACCATTCACTGGGAAAACTACTAAATTACAAATTCCCAGGCCCACCTCTTCCCGAAATTCATCAACTCAAATGCCCTGGATCAGCTGGTAAACTCCCCTACCAGACGTGAAAACATATTGGACCTGGTCATCAACAACATGGCAACAGGTGTTCCACACCGGAGGTCAACCCGTTGCTGGGTAGATCAGACCATAAACTAATCACTCTGGATGTCCACACACTACCACCACCCCCAACTAAGGAAACTACAGCAAAAATCTTTTCTAAAGCAAACTTCACCTTACTTAAGACAGAGGTGGTAAGTTTCACAACCCCCATGCTAAAGAATGACGCTGCCCAAGATGCAGAAACATTTACAAATGCACTCTCTGAGCACCTACAAGGATGCATGGATTGTACCATCCCTAGCAAAACCAAGACTCACTCCTCTAAGAGAATGAAACCAGTTTGGTGGACTCATGCAATAAATAGGCTATACAATAGAAGAAGGAAACTAGTTCAGAAAAAAGCAAATCCCAAGATGGAAAGACATCCCTGATCAGTATCAGTAAGAAACTAAGGTCCCTCATGAAATCATCCAAGGCTAACTTCAAAAGAAAAATAGCCAATGATTCAAAAGATAACCACAAAGCCTTCTTTAGCTATGTTAAGAATCTAAGTGGCAACTCACAGATATGCACTGAACTAATGCAAAGTAGCACAACACATATGGAACCTACTGATATTGCCAACATCCTGGCAGATAGATTCAGTGCAAACTTCACCCTCCTCTCACCTCCAAAAGGGCCCACAACAATACCGGAAAAGTGTAGTGTCCCAAAAATCACAGACAAACAGGTGAAAACAGCCCTTTCAAAAGCCAAAAACACAGCGTCAAAGGAACCAGATGGTGTCTCAGGCTGCGTCTTGCAAGAACTACAGAACAAACTAACCCCCCACCTAAACACGCTGTTCAACCTCAGCCTCTCCACAGGCTACATGCCCATAGAATGGTGCACAGCAATGGTTATTCCACTCCACAAAGGAAGGCCACAACTGACCCTGGTAACTATCACCCCATAAGCCTAACTTGCCTGGTCTGCAAGGCTATGGAGTGCATCATCATGGAACTCATGAACAAAGACATTGGGAACCTCCAAACACTTGACCCGACCCAGTTCAGCTTTGTTAAGGGCAGATCATGCCTACTAAACCTGGTTGACTTCTTTGAGACAGTCACCAAGGCCATAGATGAGGGAAAGGTGGTTTACACAGCCTACCTTGACCTCACTAAGGCTTTCAACACCATTCCCCACTCAGGTATTACAGAAAAACTCACCAGCCTGAACATAAATCCCTATGTCACGAGATGGTTTGCCAACTGGCTTACAGACAGAACTCACACGGTAAGAATAGCGTGCTCCAGGTCCGACTCTAAACAAGTCACAAGTGGTGTCCCACAAGGCTCGGTCCTGGGACCCCTACTGCTAGGCATATACTTCTCAGAAGTACAGGCAAACACAGGAGGACTATGGCTAACCAAGTTCGCCGATGACTGCAAACTGGGAGCCATAATTGTCTCTCCAGCTGACACGGACATCCTCCAAAAAGGCCATACTGAGACAGACACCAGGTGTCAAAGTCATGGCCTCAAGCTAAATTCCAAAAAATGCATAGTCATCTCATTTGGGAAAAACAAAACACCCAAGAATTACCACATAGATGGCAGCCCCTTAATACAGAAATGGTAATAAGAGATCTGGGGACCCAGGTAGAAAGTAATCTCTCCTTTGACAATCATATTGCCAAAGTAGCTAGGAAATCCTTCTATGTGGCCCATCTAATTACTAAAGGGTTTGCATCTAGAAATAAGGAGATTATACTGCCCCTCTACTCGTCACTCATTAGACCCATCATAGAGTACAATGCCCCATTTGGTATGTACCTCACAAAACACTTCCAACAGCTGGAAAGACCACAAAAGTATCTCACCAAGAGGATTACTGGCCTCAAACATATGTCCTATGCAGCCCAACTGAAAAAACTCCGGCTGTACTCAGTGGCATATCGTTTACTCAAAGGTGATCTTTGCCTGACTTACAAAGCCATGTCCAACTCAGAATTGATGGACATTCTCCACCTAAAGAAATCCAAGTCACTACAAGCCACATGCTCTAGTGAGCTAAACATTGCCACAACAATAAATAGAACATGCTGGAGGGATAGATTCCTGTCACAGAGACTCCCCATGCTTTGGAACAAAATTCCAAATTACATCAGGCAGAGCCCCTCACCAACACTCTTCAAGAGAAACCTTGATGAGTGGATGGGTAACAGAAAATATACCCCTGGGATCACTTCATTGGCTCTGCTTGACAGAGGATCAGTTAATTAATCAATGGGGTGGCAAAAGCCGACACACTCTGGATAGACTTATGAATGCCCTTGGGCAGATAGCCTAGTACCTACCTATGAACCTATGAACTGTGTATGTTTTTATTTTCCACAACAGTACTGCTCAATACTCTATGGGTCTGCCCTCACTTTACATCTACCTATAGCTATAGCTTCTGTAGTACAAACATACCTATTAAACTGTCAGCCTGGAATGGTATGAGGCAAACTGTGACAAATCTGGGTGCATGACTAGAGGGCAATCATACATGTCAGGTTTACATATCTGGTACAGGAGGTGTACCCTGAACTGCTATATGAGTGTGCTACTGGCATATGTCAATTGGTTTCCTATCTGTGTCCAAGATTACTTGCAGCAGTGACCACTAGCCTTGACAGTGTGACACTTGAGAGAAATGTATTGGAAACATACCTCTCAACCTCTTAGAACATGACATCTGGACAAAGCCATACATAAGAGTGGGGCAAAGGCCCATAAATATGGACAATTTTTAGATATTGCTCTTACAAACTTAGAAAGTTGATAAAATAACAGGTTTTGCATGTGCATGGCTTTTCTGATGGATATGACATATGACACTTGCATGTCTATCATTATTTTCTAACTTCAGTTTATAATGGTTTGCCACTGATTTGCCATTACACCATTACTTTATGTAAAATGGAATACAAATCTGAGACAAATATCTGGACATTCAGTGAATATCTGTACAGTTGAGAGGTATGATTCAGGAAGAGTGCATATTATATGTACCTATACTGCTGTCATTTGCAGGCATGTGGTGGGAAAGTTGAACAGTTGTACACAGTTTATTAGTATACTCTTCATACAGCTACTAGCAACATTTACTTACCCATAAAATCTGTGGGGAAAATATCTGTTAACACTACCTGATTGTTTTTACATTTATTCTTGATTCCTTGTTTGTAGATATGCACACATCTTAGTACCACTCCCTGGATTCGAACCATGTCTGGGTATGCAAAAGTAACAGCTATGCTTTTTCTCATCACACTAAGCTACTGCAGACCTGCTGTTTCTTGTTTCAATGGTTTCTGCCTAATAGTCTCTTGGTTAGACAGTCTGAACTTGTAATTCTGTGATGCATGCATGACAGATAGTTATTGTACTGTGCATTACTCCTTTAGATTACTACAACCTGGAAAGCAAAGGTTAACACAAGGCAATGCTGCATGGTACACACATTGATACTTTCCATATTACTATTCAGGGTTCAGAGCTTAGTGCAGGATATATTTCACATTTAATTTATATCTAACTTTACAGCTATACCATCTATGGTTTCTCCTAACAGTTTGTTCACAGATGCCCCTCAGTTAATGTATGCTGTCACAGCCATATTTGATGTGAAGAACCTGTATACATTCTATATATGTCTACAACAACATACCAGAATAAACACAATAGTTTTTTTATTGTACTTCAATATTCATCAGTCATACTTTTTTATTTATTCAGTTCACACAGTAATAGTATACCTACTAGCAGAAAGCAATGCACTCCTTCTTAGCTATTTTAACAAAATACTGCAAAATAGATTTGTACACACCAGCCTGTTGGCACAGCCTCAGCAGTCTGTCACTGTGGCCTTTCATGTTCACAGCCCTCTCTGCTGCAGCTGTAGGGGAAAAAACAACATATTATGCATATCTGTCTATCTTATTCTCAGGCTAGTATTTGCTGCAAACTAATTGATAGTGATACTTACACCCTCCTGGAGCATTCTGGGTCCATCCATATTGGATCCAGTGGTCCAAGAGTGCCCCCTTCCTATGCTTTAGGTTGGCATAGTGGTGCCATACCTGCTGACAATGCATGACCTTCGCTGTCATTGGACCATTTTGAAAAGATTAAGCTCCGCTAAGCAGTGCGCAAATTCGCTAAGCTGGTTTTAACACTGCTTAAAGGGGAAGTTGTTGAGCAGTGTTTAACAGTGCACAAATCCACTTAGCTGAGCTACCTGCTGCTTAGCATTCATGTCTTAGCAATGGTTACACTTGCTAAGCATAGCTGAGCATTGCTAACCATTGCTCACTTTTAATTTTTTAAATATATCAGAGGACTGACTTCATTTATTAAGTGTATATGATGTACTTTACATGACATCCCTCTATGTGCTTTCCTTACATTGGCAAGGGGGTTGGCTATACTGAATGGGGCAATTGCGTGTACATGGGTGGTTTTACATGTTATATGCACTCACACTTACATTGTATACCAGCTACACTACTCTACTTGACAAAAACAGTTGCTACATAATTTAAATTTAAAAAATAATTTTAACACTACTTTCCCATATAAAAATAAGTTGCCTGTCTTGGTACTCAAACCATGAACACCTGCATGTAAAGTCAGGACTCTAACCACTACACTATCTCAGCTAGGGAATTTCACCTGTATATTTGCATTTATCTCCTATGGGATATTTAAGCTATGATAAGCAGAGGGTCATAATGTGCACACCTGCTTAGCTATGCTTAAACATTCCTTAGCCAAGAAAAAATATAATATTATTATTATATTATTATGTTATATAGTGAGTATTGTGGTATTCTGACACGTCATTGAGGATTGCAGTCGGGAAATAATGGCATACATTTGGCTTTCAGGCTTCTATCCTTCAGAGATTCCTGCTAATACATATCCTGTTTTCTATCAACTTTCTAAGTGTGTGAGGGCAATTTTTCAGAACTGTCTCTTTTTTATTGTTTTTCATCCCATTATTTGTGCCTTTGTCCACATGGACTGCTGTCAGGGAATATTGGCATACATTTGCTTTCAGACTTCTATCCTTCTGTAATTCATGCTAATGCATGACCTGTTTTCTATCAACTTTGTAAGTTTGCGAGGACAATATGTATGATGTGTCTCTTTTTAGGGATTTATCCACCATTATTTGTGCATTTGTACACATTTCCTAATTTAGCTGGTTGTGGAGGTGACATACAGCACTTTTACAATGCAGGGGGTGTGTCACAGAACCTGTCACACACCCCCTGCATTGCTTTCCTGCTGCCATATGTATTTCAGTGTCCGTGGACACTGAAAGGATCATTTATTTAATTTCAGGTCTTTGGACACTGAAATACTGGCATAATAATATTAATAATTCTCTAATATCATGCCAGATCCTATAACTTTCTGAGTGCAGCGGGCATGTTCAATGTCCATGCACTACTTGAACATGCCCCCTGTACTTGTTCATGGTTCATGTCCGTGTAGGTTAGACAGCAGCACGCCTTCATGAATATGCAAGGCGCATTGCTGTGCTATACAGACACCAACCACTCCATGCAGGGATAGTGCTATTCCTGCACAGAGTTTATTGAATCCCAGGTACTGTCTTTTTTCTTTTTTTTTTCTCAGCTCACTCCCATACAACAAGGTATCCTGTACAATATTCCCTTGAAGGAAAGCTTGTTATTTATATCCAGGGTTTTCCTAATATCTCTGCATTTTCATTTGGTTCTGACTAAAGTGCAAAACAAAGACACTAATGATTTGACAGTTCTTTATATGCTAAATATAGAGACTGTTGCATTTCTTTTCAAGCTGAGAAATGAAAATAATTATGTGTGCAATGTCAGTTTGGAAGAATACCAGTATAGGTAATTCTTGAAGACAATGTCTAGCCATAGTTTAGATAGATTTGAATGTCCTTGGTATCTCAAAGTGTTATATTTCTTTTATTTAATAGTTGGATATGCAGGACTTTCTAAATCTCATAGGAAAGGTTTAAGCAGTGGAAAATGTTGTACAAATGGCAATTGCAGTAGGGTGATTTCAAATGGAAGATGTTCTTTAATAATTTGCATGTAAAGACCAATATGAAATGCACGACTTTAACAGAACAGCAATGTTGATTCATTGCATGTGCAGTAGAAGAAATCAGTGTTCACATATTTTTCCAATGTAAAAAGATTAGGGGAGTCTGGGAAACACTTTTTTTTCATTTGTATAACTTTGGAAATATTGTTTCTATCCTTACTTTTGTTTTGAGGTTAAGGGAAAGAATAGGACTAGGAGGTGATTTTCAGGTTGAACTGTTGTATCATTCTGTTTAATTGTTTTATTTAGTGAGCTATATACTGTTATTTAATAAAGGACCACAACATTTTTCAATAAGCATTATGGTAACTTTTGTATCCCACCTGCGCCACCACCTGCTCAGGCAGAGACCTCACTTTAATGTCTCATCTAAATGACATAAAAACTTAAGACTGCAGTAGCCCCTAATTCTGCACTGCAGTATCAGTAATAGAAATTAAGTTTTACCTATACTATAAAAAATACAGTGACTACATCCCTTCAGTTATACCCTTTTCTAAAGCACATTACACTGACAATGCAATACAGGCCTACTATCTAAAAAAATAAAAACGAAATCAATTTTCCTATGTCACCTTTCTCAAAAAAGAAAGTCATGATGGATACAACACAGCCTCACAATTTCTCTCCAACAGCATCTATTGCTTCTTGCCAACCTGATCTGTCATAGAATTGCAAAAAAAAAAAAAAAAAAAAATAGATCTTCTGTGTAGCATAGCTCAAACCATTTAAGACTCCTCAAAAGGTCAGTAATCCTAAATGCACCCTAATACAACCAAACAACTAGGTCACCAACAACAGATACAAATTATCAGTAATGAGTGCTTGCTGTTAGGCATTCTGCCATCCAGAAATATATCCCTAACACTTCTCCCAGTCTTTCAACAGCTTTTCTATTAACCAATACTTTTAAAGTCAACAGTAACTGCACACTTATCAGTCAGACTTAACACCACTAAATATATTATGAATTGCTGCCACCGATACACAAGTCAACCATCTACTTACCACATACCTTGATAACAAACTTACTGGACACTTCTTATCCTGAACAGGCAAACCACTCACAAAATCCCTAAAAGACCTCCTTGCAGCACTATATGACTTTTTGGTTGACATTGCCAAGTCTGTTAAATTAACCGACCTTCCATTACCTTTTAATTGCCCCAAACCTGTGAAAATGAAAATGCAACAAACTATCCGAAAACATATTCAGTCTTCTCAGAACATACTTAGCTCATGGCTTTCTACAAAGAAGACTTCCTGTGTATCCTGTAAGAGTACATTGGTCTTTAATCGAGACTTCTCTGTATCCTGAAATGAGTATACTTGTCATTATTTTAAAGTATAATTTCTGAAGTCCAGATAATGATACTTATATAAGCGCCCAATCCCATGTAACTGAACAAATTCACAAGGCTGGATTCATAAAAGTTACCACAAAATATACACTATGTGTACACTTTGTGTGCATTTTCTGAATTCAAGAGCAGCACCACCACAATGTTTGTGTTGTCTATTCACTTAGAATAATTTGTGGTAAGTTTTAGGAATCTGGCCTACAGTCTGTAGTCAGTTATTTACACCAGTTTGTACAACGCACTGCCCTTGTAATAAACATCGGTGAATAAATGGTAAGTTTTTCTAAGCTCATATTAATTCCTGAATTTCTAATTGCTGATGCATTGACTTTCTCCTCTTCTTAAAAGTAGAAATGATAAATAATGCCAAAGATTGTTCTCCAGCAACACATAGAAATGTTGCATTCTGTCCATTCAGGCATCTTATCTATTGTCACTGTGAGCTACAAACTGATGTTCTGGCTCCAACCTTCCAGTTTTATTGTCTTGCAGTGGAAGACTCCCTTGTGGTTGCAGTTTGACCATTTTCTAACTGTAAATTAGTAAAAAACAAAAAATGGGAAAAAGCACAAAGAGCTAAAGATACCACACTTTTAATAAATCAATTAAGCACTTTCGTCCAAGGTATAAGGGCTTCAACAGAATGAAAAAAAAATAAACAAAACTTGCTTAAATCAAGTGAAAAGGTTTCCCATTGGATAATTAAGACACGGTCAAATTCAAGCCCTAATTAGTTTGTGATTGTTCATTATTATAACTCTAAATTATACGGATGTAATTCCAAACACAAACTCTCAAACTCAAATATACTTACTTTCTGGCACCATGTAGCATATGTATGTTTGTCAAGATGCTCAGTCAGCAATGCAAAAAGTATTTTTTCATTTCTGACATACCTAATATTTGGTTGCTCATCTGGACGCTCAACAAATGGTGAAGATGCTTGTTTACACTGATTCATACAAATAATTTTACCACAAGGTATGCAGCGTTTTCCAACTGTGCATTATAATCTTTAAAGCTATATAAAAATCTATATGCTACATCCGCCACCATTTTCTTCTTGTGAATAATTGATCATTTTCTTACTGATCTTCATAAATACCCCGGAAATCTACGGTATAATAGACAAATCCAAACTGTAGCACTGAAATACATCACTTCTCCTACTAGCTTAGGTCATTTGTCTTATGAGAAGCTAGGAATTATATGAAAATGTATTGTGAATGAACAGATAAAGAATCCTTGAATATACTTCCATAGTTGGCAGACAGTTCGATTACCATGCAAAGTCATAGCAATAATATTCTTAACAACTTTTCCATTTGTTTGCAGGCTTATGAAGATTAACAAAAAATATCACAAACACAATTTTGATGCTATGTGAGGCATAAATACCAATGCCAGTAGGACTCAGGACTAAAACTGTGCAGGAACTGAAACTAAAGGAAAACTGTGTTATTAAGAAAAACTAGATGAAAATGAATGGATAATGGGTAAATGACATTTATATGTATCCAGAAGACCTGAATTGTATAATTACAGCATTGCTTACTGCTTAGGAAGTCATTTCAACTATTTAAAAGTGTTAAGTTCTCTTCAGTTCTAGATGCAAACCAGGGTTTCTGGTAGACAAAGCTGGAAGAAAAATGATCCACACTGGATATATTAAGGTGCAGACTCTTTATAATTCTCCTTGGTGCTTCATCAACACTAAAAGAGCTTCAAACACAAGCAATTAAAATCTTCAAAGGTGTTGTAAATATAATTAATGTTCTGTTTTTGTGGAAGTTAGACACTTAAAGACTATGACAAGATACCTAAACTAATAACAAATTGATTAAAGATGCACAGCTTTAGGTTAAGCACCTGTAAATGTAAAATAAGTGAAACCAGTCTGAAATATGTTTCATGTTCTAACACCTGGGGGCTTGTACCCTGCTACAGAAAAATGATGGAGTAGTTATGCAAATGCCAAAGCCAGAAGACAAACAGAAATTGCAGAGGTTTTTAAGAATGGTGCAGTACTTTGACAATTTTGCACCTTATATATAGAGATAACTCTACCTATAATAAAATCATTAGAGCAATATGTGGCCTAGGAATACAGCTATGATCTGGAGGTGAGGTATGTCACACATATTTGGTTATTTATTATAACAGCTTTTATATGTGTTCCTACATACATATGGTAATATGTACTTCACAGCTGTATCTTTACAAGTTCCTATGAATTAAGCTCTTCTTCAGGCTCCGTTGAAGACTCAGTGGAGTTGTATGGTGTACATCGCAGCCTGCAGCTGATGATCTCTGTCAGGATAGGAATACTGCAATGAATTTAGGTGCAATGCTGATTGCCCCAGGTGGTCACCATTGCTGATGATACTTGGACCTAACTGTCAGTTGGTAAGGTTGCATAGTATGTTCCTTATATGTACTTAGTGGTCAGTTTATGCAATCAGTTAAGTAATGCAGGGAACTGCACAATACTGGGTGTAATTCTGAACACAGTTATCTCACTATTCTGTTCAATTCCTCCATAGATTTTTTTTTGGAGCTGGTTGATCCCTCCCACAACCATCACACTTTGAAAAACATTAATTGAATCTTCAAGCCAGTCCTCCTCAGTGCCACTAACTTGCATCCATCCATCCATACAAATAGTTCAAGCAAGGACATTGATGCCCTTCTAGCTTGCCAATATACCAAAACACTTGTTCCCATAATAAGTGTCCAGGCTTTTCTTGAAAATATCTAAACTAGTACTTGCTTTAATGTAATTTGGTAGTCTGTTTTATGCATCAGCTGCTGTCTGAGGGAACCAAGTACACTTCTCATTCCTATAGAATCTTCTATATAGGTTGTCTGATGATCTTTTAGTGTTTTTTGATAACCCCAAACATGCCCAGAGGTAGTTGTCTCTAAATACCCTATATACCTGAATAGGATCTCCTCTTAGATATCTGTAATAGACACTGTACAAGTTCAGATATTTTAGTATTTCATAATAACTTAAATTTTCACATCCATGGATGTCCTTAGTATATTTTTGCTGTACTCTTTCTAGTTTACTCATGCTTGTTTTCTTATTGGGTTTCCATATTGTTATTTCATACTCAAGTTTGGGTCTAATGTAACTAACAAATAATGACTTCATCATTTTAGATTTCCTAGACTTTATAAATCTTTTTATACAACCTATAGTTCTATAACTATCATTAACCAATTGGTTGATATGGTTAGAAAAACTCATAGCTGAATCTACCCATATACCCAGTTCCTTAAATGAGTCTATAGTTTCAATAACTGTGTGCTGTGTTAAATATTCACTTTTCAGTTTCTGTCTCCCAAATGTCATGTGCTTAGTTTTTGATGTATTTATCAGCATATTATTCTCCTGTGCCCAAATGGTCAATTTAGTCAAGCTATTTTGCAGACATGCCTTATCTGTAGCACACGTCATTAGTTTACCCAATTTCAGGTCATCTGCATATAGACTGTAGAACACCTCAGATGAAAAAGTTAGGTCTGAAAGATACATTCTAAACAAGGAAGGGCCTAGAACAGAGCCCTGTGGGACACCCTAACTGTCACCAATGATTTCACTTGTCCAGTTGCTGTATGATACTTAACTTGTCCTATTTGTAAGCCATGCAGCCGTCCATCTTATCAAGAGTACATCAGTACCTAGTTGTACTAATTTATTGGACATCCATGGATGTCCTTGGTATATTTATGCTGTACTTTTTCCAGTTTACTCCATGCTTGTTTTCTTATCGTGTTTTCATGTTGTTATTCCATCCTCAAGTTTGGGTCTAATGTAATGATATCACAGCACAATGTTTCATTCATAGCTATTATTATACTGTTAAAGAACATTATGTTACAGGTGATAATAGATCTGTTTTCAACATATGTATGCTGATATATGGTTTCAAGTCCCAATCTATCCAGTTCTGATGATAACTTTCCAATATTACCTTCTCCATTATTTTTCCACAACATGAAAGTAGACTTAAATGTTTATATGACTCTGGGTTTGTCCTACACTCCTTTCCCTTGAAGACAGGTTTAATAAGTGTATGTCTCCAATCTTAAGGACTCTCCTCATATTTATATGACCTAGTGAGTAATAGATATAATGGTACCATGAGTTCTTGCTAAAGTGTTATCAGGTCATTGTTACTTCATTGCTTTATGTCAGATTTTTCACTTTCCTTTCTTTCTTACAAAATGTCCTAGTCAGGATTTCTAACCATCTTCTTCCTTACATTGCTATCCTTAAGTGGCAGCCTCATTTCTTTAATCTGGTAGTATATCCTGATGTACTCTTTTGATTCACAGTTCTCAAGACATTGTTAGCAGAGGTGGTTATAGCAGTGAATACTGCTTTGTGTTCCTTCCTGAAATTTAGTAATGTAGTTTGTCTTGTTAAACTAGGTGTTATTTCTGTGTAGTGCAATGAACACTGTGAGTATTCTCCAAAAATGAGAAAATTACAAGCTTGATATTAAAACGGTGCTTGTGAAAACCCATAAGAATTGTTTAGATTGTGTCTTGAACCAGGGATTAAAAGCTGACAGTGTCAATGAGCAGTGACAGAAGTAAAACAGCTTTAAAAGCTGTCAGATACTTCACTCTGGCAACTTACAAACAAAAGGTGTATCTGAACAAAGTATCTTAACACATTTTAAAATGTTTTGACACAATTTCCACCTGCTCTCAGACAGTACTGAATGTTTTAATTGCTTTCAAAGGCTTTGAAAGTCAGCAAATCACTTTGTGTTCCTACATTTTTTCTTTCTTTTTTTTTTTTTATCTTTAACTAGTAGTAGATGGAGATAAAGCTCTGTGCAATACAAATAATTATGATCAGGTCTCACTGATCACAACCCTTGTTATGTGTTCTTGACATAGTTGTCAAGATTATTCTGCCAAGCTTTGCTCTTGAGATGAATTTCTTGGCATCCACATCTTGAACACATAAGATGGTAATGACTAGAGATACAATCAAATTATCTATATTTTACATAGCTGCACATTATAATTTGTATCATTCAGAACTGCTGAACATGTCTTCTTTGACAAACACAGGAATGGAGTTTTTTCTATTTTCTTTTTAATATTTTTATACTTTTTGGTGAAAGCACACTGTGCTATATTAACTATGATAAATGCTGATGTTTACAACACTATTTGCTGCATTGCTTGATGTCCTTTACAAAAGTTTACCTATTCATACAATAAGCACAACAATGCTGATTTGCGCAAAGCTGTGATTAAAAAAACAATGCGATTATTTTATGTTGGCTAGGAGTTGCATGTTGAACTATACTGTCTACATTTACATTTTGGCAGAGATAAGGCATGTTACTCTGCACTCTATCTATCTATTTATATATGTATATAAAGGTCTAAAGAAAAAGGATGACAGACTCAAATATCAAGCTTCACACAATCGACAACAAAAGTTCATCTTTATAAACATCAACACATTACTACACATTCACCAAGCAAAAATCTTGGTGCATGCAAAACAGAGATTAAAAAAATAATTAAAACATCACTTTTTCAGCAAGCAAGTCCCACTGCATTGCCACACCCGCTGCTAATTATATATACTAACTCCGAGATCATACTGTCTTGGTGAAAGGGCATATATCCCTACTTTGAGAACTGTGTCATCTTGGACATCTGCTGACCATCTCTGTAGTCGACTTAATTTTGTCAACTGAACAGAAGTCAAGAAAAGAGGGAGTTGTCCATGTTCAGCATTCAGTTCCTCATATGTATGTGTGTGTGTGTGTGTGTGTGTGTGTGTGTGTGTGTATATATATATATATATATATATATATATATATATATATATATATATATATATATATATATATATATATATATATATATATATATATATATATATATATATATATATATATATATATATATATATATATATATATATATATATATATATATATATATATATATATATATATATATATATATATATATATATATATATATATATATATATATATATATATGGTATTCACATGGTTGACAGTATATGATCAAGTTTTTGAAAATCTGACGCTTTTGAATGGAGATTGCAGTATAGTGATGATTGGGGCATTTACCCTTTTCCCCACTAAAGTGAGATCTTGGACTTGGTATATATAATTTCCAGGGGGTATGGTGGGTGCAGGGGGGCATGCCCCCTGAAAAAACAGAGAAAAAGGCAGAAAGGAAGATTTTTGTGTTTTTTGTGGTTTTTTTTTTTTGAAGATCGAGTTTTCGGAAACTCAATCATATGGTCTCGACCATATGAATTTTGAGTTTCTGAAAACTCTATCTTCTGACATAGACTCACACACACAGATACATATATATATATATATATATATATATATATATATATATATATATATATATACAGATATATATATAGAGAGAGAGAAAGAGAGAGAGAGTGTGTGTGTGTGTGTGTGTGTGTGTATATATATATATATTGTGTAACCCAGCCACTGGGGATGCACAAGCCAGTGCATTTCTTTGTGCCGGTCCCAAGCCCGGATAAATGGGGAGGGTTGCGTCAGGAAGGGCATCCAGCGTAAAACTTCTGCCAAAAATTACTGATGAGAACTTTCATAATTGCATATTACGGATCGAGGCCGGGTTAACAACGACCGCCACCAGTACTGTTAGCCAACAGGGTGCTGGCGAAATTGGGCTACTGTTGGCGAAAGGAGAAGAGGAGGGCGGGCGCCCAAGGCAGGAAGATAGGAGGAAGGTTAGGAGTGTAGCAGTGAGGGTAGGAACTTTGAATGTTGGCAGTATGACTGGTATAGGAGAGCTAGCTGATATGATGGAGAGAAGGAAGGTTGATATATTGTGTGTGCAAGAGACCAGATGGAAGGAAGTAAGGCCAGGTGTTTAGGAAACAGGTTCAAATTGTTTTATCATGGTGTGGATGGCAGGATAAATGGGGTAGTTATACTAAAGGAACAATATGCCAAGAGTGTTTTAGGCGTGTGAAGAGTGTCTGACCGAGTGATGTTTATGAAGCTCGAAATTGATGGTGTAATGATGAATGTTGTTAGTGCATATGCTCCTCAAGTTGGGTGTCGATGGGAGAAAGAGAAATTTTGGAGTGAGTTGGATGAAGTTGTGGTGAGTGTACCCAAGGGTGAGAGACTAGTGATTGGAGCGGACTTTAATGGGCATGTTGGTGAAGTGAACAGAGGGATGAGGAAGTGATGGGTAGGTATGGTGTTAAGGAGAGGAATGCAGAAGGTCAGATGATTGTGGATTTTGAAAAGGATGGACATGGCTGTGGTGAATCTTTAAGAAGAGGGTGGAGCATAGGGTGACGTACAAGAGTGGAGGAAGATGCTCACAAGTTGATTATATACTATGTAGGAGGGCCAGTCTTAAGGAGATTGGAGACTGTAAAGTGGTGGCAGGGAAAGTGTAGTTAAGCAGCATAGATTGGTGGTATGTAGAATGACGTTGCTGAGCAAGAAGAGGAGGAGGAATGTGAAAGCTGTGCCAGGGATTAAATGGTGGAAGTTAAAAAGGGTGACTGTGAAGTGAAGTTAAGGGAAGAGTTAAGACAGGCACTGGGAGGCAGTGGAGAGTTACCGAATAGCTGGGTAACTACAGCAGAACTAGTAGGGTGACTGCTAGAAAGGTGCTTGGTGTGACATCTGGACAGAGGAAGGAGGACAAGGAGACCTGGTGGTGGAATGAGGAAGTACAGGAGAGTATACAGAGGAAGAGGCTGAAGAAGAAGTGGGATTGTCAAAGAGATGAAGAAAGTAGACATGAGTATAAGGAGATGAGGCATGGCAAAGAGAGAGGTGGCAAAAGCTAAGGATAGGGCATATGGAGGTTGTACGAGATTGGACACTAAAGAGGGAGAAAAGGACCTGTACCGATTAGCTAGACAGAGGGACAGAGCTGGGAAAGATGTGCAGCATGTAAGGGTGATAAAGGATAGTGAGGGAAAGGTACTCACAAGAGGAGAGTGTGTTGAGTAGATGGAAAGAGTATTTTGAGAGGCTGATGAATGAAGAGAATGAGAGAGAGAAGGTTGGATGATGTGGGGATAGTGAATCAGGAAGTGAAACAGATTAGCAAGGAGGAAGTAAGGGCAGCTATGAAGAGGATGAAGAATGGAAGGCTGTTGGCCCAGATGACATACCAATGGAAGCATGGAGGTGCTTAGGAGAAATGGCAGTGGAATTTCTAACTAGATTGTTTAATGAAATTTTGGAAAGTCAGAGGATGCCTGAGGAGTGGAGAAAAAGTGTTTTGGTGCCTATCTTTAAGAATAAGGGTGATGTGCAGAGCTGCAGTAACTACAGAGGGATAAAACTGATTAGTCACAGCTTGAAGTTATGGGAAAGAGTAGTGGAAGCAAGGTTAAGAAGGGAGGTGATGATTAGTGATCAGCAGTATGGTTTCATGCCAGGAAAGAGCACTACAGATGCAATGTTTGCTCTGAGAGTGTTGATGGAGAAATACAGAGAAGGTCAGAAGGAGTTGCACTGTGTCTTTGTAGACTTGGAGAAAGCATATGACAGGGTGCCTAGAGAAGAGTTGTGGTATTGTATCGGGAGTGGCAGAGAAAGAGTGGTACAGGATATGTACGAGGGTAGTGTGACAGTGGTGAGGACTGTAGTGGGAGTGACAGATCCGTTTAAGGTGGAGGTGGGATTACATCAAGGATCAGCTCTGAGTCCTTTCTTATTTGCAGTGGTGATGGACAGGTTGACAGATGAGATCAGACAGGAGGCCCGTGGACTATGATGTTTGCAGATGACATTGTGATCTGTAGTGAGAGTAGGAATCAGGTTGAGGAGACTCTGGAGAGGTGGAGATATGCTCTAGAGAGCAGAGGAATGAGGGTCAGCAGGGCTAAGACAGAATATATGTGTGTAAATGAGAGGGAGGGTAGAGGAATGGTGAGGATGCAGGGAGTAGAGTTGGTAAAGGTGGACGAGTTTAAGTACTTGGGATCAACAGTTCAGAGTAATGGTGAATGTGGAAGAGAGGTGAAGAAGAGAGTACAGGCAGGGTGGAATGGGTGGAGAAGAGTGTCAGGAGTGATTTGTGACAGGCGGGTATCCGTAAGAGTGAAAGGGAAGGTCTACAAGAGTGTAGTGAGACCAGCTATGTTATATGGGTTGGAGACAGTGGCATTGACAAAAGGCAGGAGTCAGAGCTGGATGTGGCAGAGTTAAAGATGTTAAGATTTGCAATCGGTGTGACTAGGATGGATAGGATTAGGAATCGGTATATTAGAGGGTCAGCTCATGTTGGACAGTTTGGAGACAAAGCAAGAGAGACGAGATTGCGTTGGTTTGGACATGTGCTGAGGAGGGATGATGGGTATATTGGGAAAAAGATGCTAAGGATGGAGCTGCCAGGTAAGAGGAATAGAGGAAGGCCTAAGATAAGGTTTATGGACGTGGTGAGAGAGGACATGCAGGCGGTTGGTGTGACAGAGCAAGATGCAGAGGATAGGAAGAAATGGAAAGAGATGATCCGCTGTGGCGACCCCCTATGAAGAAAAAAAAGAGAATGATGATGATATATATTGTGTGTGTGTGTGTGTGTGTGTGTGTGTGTGTGTGTGTGTGTGTGTGTGTGTGTATATATGAATTCCACTACATATTTAGACATCTTTAGCAATTTTCAAATTCAGTTTCTCGAGAAAATTAATATTTATTATAGAAAACATATTCTACTGCTTTTTCTCAATTTTTATTGAAAATTTAAACATATGTACAATATTTGCAAAGAAGAAAAAATTGTCTTAGGGGAATTTAATAAAGCTCACATGTTTTTACCATGCAGTTATCACCATGCTCTGCTTACATGGCTGTGAATGTTTTTAGATTCAGTAAGCACTGCTGAGTGATGGGCATGCATGCACCAACACAGAAACTTCTGTTGCATGCAAATCACCTCATAAGCAGGTGAATCTCGTACAAATGAGGCAGGTGGAATGATCCAGCTAGCAGATAGGCATCTCTCCAGACCCCGTGTCAGTGTCTGTGTGTCTGTAGTATACACAGAAAAATTCCATATATAGGAGTGCAGATGGAGAAAAGGGATTGCAAAAATGTAGATTTGTGGACAGAAATGTCATTCCACTACACATATGACTGAAACTATCATACTATATGTCAGAAAAATTAAAAGATATAAGTTAATTTAATATTTTTTTAATAATCTGGGCATGTTTGTGCAGCATGCCACAGTGCATAAACATGCTTTATAGGAAAAAAAAAAAATGAATTAGTATGTGACAGCAATGTATTACAGGACTGTACGTGGAGTCCCTACAATGGTGCATTGGAGCTGCTGCTAATGTGGTTGGGCTCTGAAGCATGTAGTTTCCAAGCTGTGAGCACAGATACCTATGGAAATGAGGTGGAGGTACTGAATAGCAGAAAGGAGTAATTGTGTCCACATATCCCCTTTGTGTAGGCATAGACCCATGTTGCTGTTTATACAGAAGGTAGCTGACACGGGGGGGGGGTGTCTATTGACTTCTAAGCTCATGTCAGCTTAGGTGCACATGTTTGCATGGTGCACAGCCTGGCAGAGCGTGTTCCCTACAGGGGGTGTGACCACTAACTTCTAAGCTTTGTTTACCTTCCCTGTGCATGTTTGTGCAGCATGCCTCCGCACTGAGTGTGTTTAAAAAATGTATTTAATTAGGTTTGACCCTTGTTTAACCTAAAATAGGGCCATGAAATTATGTTAATTATATTGTAGGCAGGTGCAATGCATCATAGATACCCAATTACACAATCTGCACCTACAGCAGAGCTCTGTAATGTTTACATACACCCTACATTTTTATTTTCCCCCAATACTCTGCTCCATTGGAGTATACAGTTGGGAATTTTAATTGAGAGAATACTGGTGGCTGCTGCAGGTCTGCTACATCTGTATGTGCTAGATGCTGAAGTCAGTGCTGCTGCTGCTGCTGACAATAGGCCTAGACAGAGAAGGAGAAGAGTGTTCAGGCCAAGGTTAACCTTCCAGGAGCTACACATGAGCTGGAGATTGTAGAGTCCTACATGGTGGACAGGGATATACTACAACAACTCACTGAGCTCTACTGCTCTCAACTCAGAACCAGAGCCAACAGTGGGGAACCCATCCCAGTAGAAACAAAGGTGTGTGTAGCCCTTAAGCTACTATCTACAGGTACTTTCCAAAGACCAACTGAAGACATGATGGGGGTCTCACAGGTATCAGCATCCAGGGTGCTCCACCAGTTCCTGGATGCCATGCTACCACATGACAGTGAGCACATTTTTCCCCTCACTGCTGAGGCGAGGGCCAGCAATATGCAACACATCTACTGTGTAGCACATTACCCTGAGGTACTGGGTGTCAGAGATTGCACTTATGTACACATAAAGGCACCACCTGGTGAGGAGGGTAGAATCTACATCAACTGCAAGGGGTACCACTCAATTAACTGCCAGGTCATGTGCAATACCCAGAAGATTATCATGAATGTGTGTGCTGGCAGCATTGGCAGTTATCCTGACTCCAATATCTGGCATGCATAACAGCTGTACCAGATGTTTGCTATGGGGGATATCTCACATGGCCATTTACTGCAGGATGTTGGCTATGCCCTGGAACCATGGATGATGATACCCTATCAGAAATGCACACACATTCACCGAAGAATGCTATAATGAGCCACATACACAAACTAGGAACATCATAGAGCATGTGTTTGTGCTTCTGAAGTCACGTTTCTGGTCCCTCAATATATCTGGTGGAGCCCTGCAGTACTCTCCAGCCACATGTGCACATATGTTCACAGTATGTGCTTTGCTACACAATATGATCCTGTGGAAACAGCTGCAGCTAGATCAGCAAAGAGAGGGATACACAGTCCCACTCCACTGCCTAGGTCACCACAGCTGCAGTCACGGGAAGACTTGGAGGAGGAATCCCCTGATGATGTCCCTGTAGTCAGACATAGGTGTGTCCAGTATGCCCTGGCTTTGGCTAAAAGACAATGCATAGCTCATTTACTGACAACCTAGGGCCGTAGTGACTGACACCTTCCTCCTACTCACATACATATGCAAAATTGATGCCAGGCTGCCCACACAACCTGTACCTATTCATGTATTGGCTGTGTACTGCTTGCTTCAGACAGAATAAGTCCTGAACTACAGTATTGTCAACAGCTTCATTCATAAGGTAAGTCGTATATATGGCTTTGCTGCATTTATGCAAGTAAATATAGTGTCTATTTGGACACAAGTAACATCCACATTGGACTACAGTTACCCAGTCCACTAGCATGTGTTCCTATGTGTTCATATGTGTTCCATATTCACTATGCCTCATGGTTGGAATATGCACTACATCAGGCAAGGGAGATTTTAAACAGTGGGGTCACATGATAGTTGGACTACTGTATATCCCAGCAGATCATGTGATGTTGCTCCCCCACATCCAGCACAGCAGTTTCCCCATATAGCCGCTTTAACAGTGGTTAAACTCTTGTTGCAGTTAAAATCTTTTTTCTAGAGGCCCATTTAGCTGCTTAAAACCTTCATTTAAAGGCTCACTGCTGCTTTTCAGCTTTGGGAAACATTTCTGCAGTTTGTTCTAAGTAGTGGGGATATTTGTAGCATTTCCATATTCAGGCTTGTATTTGGGCCTAGTGTTTGTGGAGGCTGTGTTTCTGAGCACATATTCAGGGACATCTTGGTTTAGCCAAAGCCATCAGGCATTTCAGTGAGAGAGAATTGTTTGAGGTCATTGGCTGACTGAGGTCACCTGGACTACAGCTTAGACTAAGCACCTCATTGGTTCTTTTGAGATTTCTTTCTTTCTTAAAAGCTGTCTCAGGTTTCAACCTTCTGATACCTAAGAAGTTCAGTTGTGAAAAAAAAAATGTTATCTGCTTTTACTGTATGTGTGTTTCTTCCTACTTTATTTTGCTTTTGCGTCATCTTAAAGTACTCAATTGTATTTACTACTGCTTGGTGTAACTCATTCTAAGCCTTTTAGTTTAAGCACTTGGACTTCAGACGATTTTTTACATTAAGAAGGTTTGTGGTCTGCACTGTAGTGGCAGAACAGGTAGCTTACATCCTTCTAAGTTGGGAACTGCTCATTGAGGGCTCAGTCTCTGTTATTCTAAAAGTGTATTAATTCTGGTTTAAGCACTTGGGCTTCAGGCCAGTTATTTTACATTAAGAGGTTTCGTGGTCTGCACTCTTGAGGGAGGAGAGGCTGGACTCTGCCCTTCTGAGCTGGGAATTTCTGGTTAAAGGCTTATAGTGCCTGTATATTTGAACTGCTTCTTACTGAAATTGGTAGACCTTGTTTGCTGTAGCATAGACTAGATCCAGGCCTGCTGAATCTAGCTTTGTTTGTATAACTTGAGCACTAATCCAGGCATTCTTTAAAGTATTCAATTGTATTTATTACTGCTTGGTAGTAACAGATTAAAGTGTAGCCATCATTCTAAGTCTTTTGGATTAAGCATGGGCTTCAGACCAGTTGTTTACATTAGGAAAGGTATGGCCTGCACTGTGGTGGCAGGACAGGTAGCATCCTTCTAAGTTGGGAACTGCTGATTGAGGGCTCAGTGTATGTTATTCTAAAAGTGTATTAGTTCTGGTTTAAGCACTTGGGCTTCAGGCCAGTTATTTTACATTAAGAAGGTTCGTGGTCTGCACTCTTGTGGGAGGAGAGGCTGGACTCTGCCCTTCTGAGCTTGGAATTTCTGGTTAAAGGCTTATAGTGCCTGCATATTTGAACTGTTTCTTACTGAAATTGGTACACCTTGTTTGCTGTAGCATAGACTAGATCCAGGCCTGATGAATCTAGCTTTGTTTATATGCTTGTTGTTTGCTTGTTATTTCCCTGAAATGCTAATTCCACCTAAAATGCGGCTTTTCAGCGCTTCTGTGGATCCCTAGTGATATCTGAATTGCTTACTGTACTTATTTCCTTGTTTCACTTGAAAGAAAGTTACTGTTTGTAACTTTTGCATTCAAGTTATCTGTAACACATTGCATTTAAGTTACCTGGCACTTGCTCACTAAAGCAATTATATAAGTCAGCACTAAAAATTAAAAGCACTACACCCTCACAAACTCCCATTGTGTACCTTGTTCCCTTTGGCCCTTTTTTTCAATTATAAAGGAATTCCCAATACTATTCTAGCATGTCCAAAGGTCAGCTGTCAATCTCCTCTCCGGTCCAGCTGGTGTATCTGGGAATCTTGAGGCAATGTTACAACTGCCTCATGTACACAGACAACCCTCTCCTCCTCCCAACAAATTCCAACACATGTGAGAGATGCAACCATATAGCCGAACTGGAGGCTAAGCTCTCTCAACTCAGTACTGGTGTAACCAGTCAGGAGGAGAAGGAAACCACACTCACTACAATTCCAGTCTCACATAGACCTACCATGACAGCAAACCAAACACATAAACACACAAAAGCATACTCGGAGGTTCTAAATAAAAATCTGCCTAAGCAGCAGAGACCTCCAAAGCAGACACCCAAGCAACCGCTACCCCAAAACAAAACATGTGCAGCACATAGCTCACAAAGCCAGTGTGCCGAACAGTCACAGCTCTTAAGGCTAAACAACACACCTGATACACTTGTAATAGGTGACTCTATCGTCAGGCACACTGACGTCCCGCTCACCAGGCTGAAGAAGGAGAAGACTATGGTGAGCTGCTTGTCGGGCGCTAGGATCCGCCACATAACACAAGCACTCAGGTCACTCCAAGGCAAGTACAAATATGACTCAGTCATTGTCCATGCTGGTGTGAATGACCTGAGATGTACCTCCCTGGACTACATGAAAAGAGACATAGAGGAGCTCTCTGAGTATGTAGCCCAGGCCGGTATGACCCTGACCTTGAGCAGCATCTTACCCTCACCAAGAATGATGCCACAATATGAAGACAAGATGATCAATTTCAACAATTGGCTTAAGTATCGGTGTCATTCAAAGGGGATCCAATGCCTGTCAGCCTGGGATGACATGCTCGACAAGCCACGATGCTTCGCTAGGGATGACTTGCACCTGTCACTCCTGGGCTTTCAGATATTGGGAAAGGCTCTTGCTACCCCCATAGTGCCTTTTTTAGGCAAGGCTCAAAAGACAAAACCCACCTCCATATGTATCACAAGGGATGAGATGCTAAGAATAATGCTACTCAACACCAGAAGTCTAAACCTCAAGATGCATGCACTCAAAACTCTCCTTAGCATGGAGAACATCGATATCTGTGCAGTAACAGAAACCTGGTTCAAGGCTCCCGAGAGCACCCCAGCACTACCAGGTTATACCTCATACCATGCTTTACCCCAAAACTTGGACCCGAACCACAAAAGGAGGGGGAGTATGAATATTTGTCAAAGATACCCACACCTCAGGTTGGTGGCACAGCACAAGCATCAGAGACTATCCATGTGCAACTAACAGTGGGTAAACTGCCTTCCAGTTTATAGCCTGCTGCAGACCACTCTCCCAAATCCAGGAACCCCTCGGCCTTCCTGAGAACACTGGAAAATATGAAGGTCTCTCCAAACACCATTATATTGGGCAACTTCAACTACCCAAACATAGACTGGGAGCATTACTCTAGCTCAACACCTAGCCCAAAGGTTCCTAGAATTTATAAACTCAGATGCTATGGAACAACTTGTTACCACTCCCACAAGAGGAGAACATGCTGGACCTGATCATCACCAACATGGGGACTCTATGCTCCAGACCAGAAGTGTATCCTCACTGGAAGATCAGACCATAAACAAATCTCACTGGATATTCACATCCCGACCCCACCCCTGCCAGAAAACCACAGTGAAAAACTTCTCTAAAGCAATTTCACACTCCTCAAAACTGAGGTGGAATCCTTCAAAGCCCCAGGCCTGTGGAAAATACAGCCCAGACCACAGAATCCTTTATAAATGCATTCTATGAACACCTTCAGGAATGCATGGATCATATCTAATCAGATAAAACCAAGACCAATCCTCCAAGGCAGGCGTCCTGTCTGGTGGACCCCAGCCATAAACAAACTATATACAATAAAGGAGGGAAGCTACTACATGATAGAGCAAAATCCCAAAAGGGAAGGCATCTCTGATCAGTATTGGCAAAAACTACGACCACTCCTTAAAATCATCTACAGGCCAGCTTCGGAAAAAAATTGCACAGGACACTAAGGATAATCACTGGTTTTTCTTTGGATTATGCTAGGAACCTGGGTGGGAATTCCCAGATATGCTCAAATTTGTCCCAAGTAATGACAAAAATACAATCGAGATCCACAGACATTGCCAACATCCTAGCTGACAGTGTTCAGTGCAAACTTCTCCCCTCCCCACCAAAAAGGACAAATATCTATCCCAGCAGAGTTCTGCCCCTGACATCTCAGATGCTAAGTGTAAGAGCCACCCTCTCCGAAGCAAAAACACTGAGCATCAATGGGACCCAAGACAGTGTCCCAGGCAGCGGATCCCTACATGAACTCCCAAGAAGAGCTAAATCCAAACACCAAAACTACAGTTCAATCTCAGCCTTACTACAGGGTGGCATGTACCCAAAGAGTGGCGTGCAGCAAGTCAGTGGTCCTCTCACAAAGGTGGTGCCTCAACGGATAATCCCCTAATGAATAAGTCCACTATGCAATCCATGGACTTGTATTTGTTACCTATCAGAACTGGATCTTCAGTTTAGCAATCTATTCTTGAAGATAAGGACATACTAAAACCACCACCCCCTCCTTACCTCAGAAAATAAGCCTTGGCAAAATAGCTCACCAGTAAAGTTAGTGATGGAGTTCAACCTAGTTGTTGGTGTTGGTCAGATTGGTTTCAGTACTTATTGATTTAGTACTAACTAACAACTACTTAATGTTTCAAAATGAGTTCTTCTTGCAAAAAATAGGAGTTGCAATGGGGTCCCCTTGTGGCGGTAGCATAGCTAACTTAGTCATGGATTATTGGGAATCAGAGTACATCTTTAAAGGTAATAGATTTTCTGACACCTTTGTGTTTTACACCAGATTTCTGGATGACATTTTCATTTTGTTCAATGGAGATGAAGGTGACAGTAATCTAGTATTAAACTACCTTAACAGTACTACTGATTTTCTACAATTTACATCCACATTTAATTCCAACACCATTGCATACCTAGATATAAGCCTGAGTAAGAACTATGTATTGAATGCTTTTACAGCTAGGATTTTTAGGAAAAACACGTACTCTAATACTTTCCTCCATTATACTAGTAACCATCCCTTTAACCAAAAGAAATCTGTCATTAAGGGGCAATTGGTGAGAGCTTCTAGAATGGTCAGTTTGGATGAAGAGTTTATTGATGAGTGCAGTGTAATTAAGAATATGTTCCTCCATAAAGGGTATCCCGAACCTCTTTTAGATATGATCATTCAGGAGGTGATGGACAAAAGACGTGATAGAGTTTATGTCCCACTTTTAAGTCCTAAACCTACTGCATCACCTATAAGTCTAGGAATTATCTCAGAAGAAACTAACAATAATGTTATTGAAACCAATAGTCATGTGGACACTAACACCTCTACCAATTTTATTACTACTTTTAGTATACAGTAACCAATGTTTAGCCATCTTGAAGAAAAATTTGGAGTTATTCAAGATGTACCCAAATGTTTATCAAAAAGTAGGTGGGGTCCTAGAGTGACCTTTAGGAGGGGTAAAATCCTCAAAATATTATTGGAACAACATGATACTTTAGTGGTTAGAAATCCAGGCATGAACAAATGCTTAAATTGCAATTACTGTAAGTTTGTGGAGGAAACAACTTCCTTCCAGGTTAATGGCACACTGTATAGGCTGAAGGGCAAATACAATTGTAACTCTACTTTTGTTACATATCTAGCAAGGTGTACATCCTGTGTAGCCTTCTATGTAGGAAAAACCAAGAGAAGACTACGAGACAGAATGTATGAGCACCAATATGCTATAAAGAAATGTAAACTTGAGAATGCTCTAGCAAAACATATATCTTGTTGTAAGAATCATGCCTTTAAATTTATTGCCATTGACCAAATTAAAGTTGACAATAGGGAAGGTCCGAGACCTCTCAAACTCGAGGAACTTGAATTAGCCTGGCAGGTGAGGTTGAATTCTTACAGCTTCCCGGGCCTGAATGACTCCTGCTTGATTAGCAGTGTGTTAAAATTAAAAAGCCTTAAGAGGTGAATGAATATAAACATGCTGTAATTGTAGCAGTATACATCTATTTTCCATATGACTTAAACTATGTTGTGTTAAATAACAACTTATTAAGTAGGTTCATATTACCCCATAATGTTTTTATACCTGGGTGCCTCTTTTTAATTATAGTTGTATCTGTGTTTGCTGTTTGGTAGTTAGCTTGTTTTATCTACCTTGTTTAAATAGTTTTAATATTATGACATACATAAGTATTGCCTCTTTAACTTGATGAACGTAATTAGTACTAATTCATTGAGTTCATGTGTATATATAATAAATCTTTCACTGGATGTGACTGTTTCTGAAGAAGTCAGCTGCTGGAGCTGACGAAAAGCGCTTTAAAAATAAATTCTTTTTACGACTGCATATTTGCCACTGAGCCTGCCTTTGTGTTTATTAGTTGTTTTGCCAGTTAGTGTTGACATGTGCACATATGTTCACAGTATGTGCTTTGCTACACAATATGATCCTGTGGAAACAGCTGCAGCAGGATCAGCAAAGGGAGGGATACACCGTCCCACACCACTGCCTAGGTCACCACAGCTGCAGTCACGGGAGGACTTGGAGGAGGAATCCCCTGATGATGTCCCTGTAGTCAGACATAGGCATGTCCAGTATGCCCTGGCTTTGGCTAAAAGACAATGCATAGCTCATTTACTGACAACCTAGGGCCCTAGTGACTGACACCTTCCTCCTACTTACATACATATAGTAAAATTGATGCCAGGCTACCCACACAACCTGTACCTATTCATGTATTGGCTGTGTACTGCTTGCTTCAGACAGAATAAGTCCTGAACTACAGTTTTGTCAACAGCTGCATTCATAAAGTAAGTCATATATATGGCTTTGCTGCATTTATGCAAGTAAACATTGTGTCTATTTGGACACAAGTAACATCTGCATTGGACTAGAGTTACCCAGTCCACTAGCATGTGTTCCTATGTTTTCATATGTGTTCCATATTCACTATGCCTCATGGTTGGAATATGCACTACATCAGGCAAGGGAGATTTTAGACAGTGGGGTCCAGGATAGTTGGACTATTGTGTATCCCAGCAGAACATGTGGTGTTGCTGACCCACATACAGCACAGCAGTTTCCCCATATAGCTGCTTTAACAGTAGGTCATTAATGGTATATCAGCAGTCCAGGCAAACTCCGGGCAGTAACATAGAAATCGTGCACACATTGTATGTCTCACTTAATGCAGGAATAACAACATACTTTCTGGTTGGCAGCTTGCCTGGCTCAGTGGACTTGGGAAGTTAACATGGGTGCTGCCGTTGATGGTTCAATTCTGCAGGTATCCTCGTATTTTGCATGTGAGGCATTATTATGTTGGTGTTGTCACAGACTGTTAGTCTGTGTGTCGTGTAACATTATGAACTTCTCTCACATATTACTTATATCAGCCAGCTGGAAAATTCCATGGACATTTTGTGTGAAGTGCAGAACTGCAGAAACAGGGACAGATGTCAGTGTCTCTAACAGACAAAATCCAGACTGGACTGCAGGTAGGTGTGGCCTGGAGTGTGCTTATACATTGTTTTAAAGTGAGAAAGTGAGTGCAATCCTGCTGCCCCCTTGATCAAAATGACCTGTTATGTATAATTATGTCTATACATACATACATATATGTATACATATCCGTCTGTCACTACCTCACTCTCACATACATAGTATATGTATCTCTATGTAGTTTTAAATAGATAAATAGCTATATATATATATATATATATATATATATATATATATATATATATATATATATATTTATACTGCAGCTATATACATATATAAAAATGTACATCTCAGTCTCTCCCCATATATCTACATAACACATATACATATCACACACACACACACACACACACACACACACACACACACACACACACACACACACACACAAACAGAGCTACATTTACATATACATCACTGTTATATACAGAAATATGTGTGTGGATGTCTGAAGTAGTATCACTCTGTAGGCCACAGATACTGTTCAAAACAAGCGTAGTTTGTGTAATCTATAAGTAGTTTGCCTGCAATCATATATTAAGCAGACATCAGCTGTGGCATGTGTGATAAGTAGTGTGTAACATGAGGTAAGTAGGGGTTCTAATCTCACTGCAGACAACATGGTGCTTGTGTGTATGTGTATATCCCCAGCCAAATAACTGAGAAACCTTCATTGGCTCACAAACATACACTTTCTGGCCCTGTAAGTTGCTGCTGGTCTCCAAACTGCCCTTTTCTACAAGGCCCAATGATGTTGTCTACCATCATAAGTTGTGGTGCATGCCATAAATACTGTGATCTCTAGTGTATAAGACTAGATTGGAAGGGGTTCAAATTTCACTGTAGGCCAATTGGTCTGTGTGAGTGCATCCCCATATCAAACAACTAAGAAGCCATCTTTGGCTAACAAATTACAATCATTATGCACTTTTTGGCCCTGTAAGTTGCTGCTGGCTTCCAAACTGCCCTCTTCTACAAGGCCTGAAGGTGTCATCTACCTTAAGCCTACCAGCTGCCATGGCATCATCTGAATGAAGCCATGGCATGTGCCATAAGTGCTGTGATCTGTAGTGTGCAAGACTAGATAGATAGGGGTTTTACTCTCACTGCAGGCCTCTCGGTGCATGTGTGTGTGTATCCCCCTACTAAACAACTGAGAAACCCTCATTGGCTAATAAACTGCAATGGTTATGCACCTTTTGTTCCTGTAAGTTGCTGCTGACTTCCAAACTTCTACAAGGCCTGAGGATGTCATCTACCTTAAGACTACCAACTGCCATTGTAGTATCCGACTTAAGCATTGGCACTTGCAACAAGTAGTGTGATCTGTAGTGTGTAAGACTAAATATGTGCAGGTTTTAATCTCACTGCAGGCCACTTGTGTGTGTGTGTGTGTGTGTGTGTGTGTGTGTGTGTGTGTGTGTGTGTGTGTGCGCATGTCCATGTAATATAAATATGGTTACTTCAGTAACGTGTAAAGAGGTAGGGTGTTGCAGAATTTTAGTTGTAGCAGGTGATGTGGCCCTCCAAATGACTGACCACAACTTGGCCTGCTGATGTCATCAAGAATAATATGTCCTAAACTGACAGTACTATCAGAGATGAGGTGTGTTGCATGCATCACATGCTGTGATTTGTAGTGTGTACCATTACATAGGTAAGTGTTCTAATCTACATACAGCCCACTTGCACTATGTGTGCGCTGTGCTGTGTCCTGTAAGGAGTAATTGGAAGTGATGCTTTCCTGAATTAAGCCATGTTTGTGTGTTTGGCTGTTAGAGCAATTTACATCAGCTTATGGAGCCATAGTACATTTGAACCTCGCTTGCATACTGGCCATACAGCCATAGCAGTCGTAGACAACTATATACCCTTATTTACATGATCAGCACATCTTGCTTCAGTCCAAGAGGGACACAGACAGAAGCCCTTTGGTGAAATGACTGTCGCTAAGCCAGTCCTACAGATGGCATGTGCTGAGGTGACTGAGGTACTCTGCTTGCCATTAGCCAGGGCTCTGTTACAAAGGTGGGTTAAAGTCTGGTAGACAAATCTCTTCCACCAGCATGTATTATTAACAGCACATACTAGGTTAATGTCCTTACAGCGATTAATCCATGCACTATGCCACCTACAGATATGCAGCATTAATCAAGCACAGTTACGCATTGCCCCATATGCAAGGCAGTAATCATGTCTGAGTAGTCTATATGCCACAGGCTACAATAACATTTATTTCAGATGATCCCCATTGAAAACTTGCTGAAGACATGAAGTTTCCTTGTGAGGGGCCATACTGTTGTGTGCAAGTGCCAGTACTGCTTGGAAAGCTCTATTTCCAAATTGCCATTGCACTCAGATATTGGCATGCTGAGGGAAGAGTACATGGAAGTTATGACCACGTCAGTAATGGGGGATTGTGCTCCATTTCCAAATTGCCATTGCACTCAGATATTGGCATGCTGAGGGAAGAGTACATGGAAGTTATGACCATGTCAATTACCGGTGATTGTGCCCTCAGCCATGACAAGTGATTCCTGTCATACCACTGGGGAGACACGGTGATCTCAGGCAATTTAGGTGTAAACCTGTGTGGCCAGGTCTGTGTGCCCAATTCTTTCGCACCTGAGTATGTACATCACATGTTGCGACTGATGTCCTACATACCAGGTACATAGGTGTTAGTGATGGAAGTGATACTATATATATATATATATTATATATATATATATATATATATATATATATATATATATATATATATACATGGAGTTTATGGCCATTACTATGTCAACAGGCATTTGTTCATCAATACCCTCTTGTATGATATTGACATAATTCACAGACTCCATGAGTGTTCACACTTTGGAGGCATTCAGGGCTGTGTTACAAATCTCTGTGTTTGCCCATACCTTACTTGGATAGAAGGAAGTTTCTCTGTTTACCTGTGAGAGAGGGGAGCTTTGAGCAGCCTATCTGTCCCTGGAGGAGTTGTTTCAGCCCAGATAATTAGTAGTTTATTTGCCATTTTGGGCTAATTTCTATCTCTTTCATTTCCCTCCTATAAAAAAACACATTTGCTCAGTTTTGCTCGCCTGGCAGTGCCGGCTAGCTAGGGTATAACTATTCCCGGCTCCACAAAGTCTCCTCTTCAATTTTTCCCTTGGAACTAGACAAACTTTCAACTTAAGCACTCAACTCATTCTTTTCTCAGCCAGGCACTTGCTGAAAACTCATAGCAAGCACTTATAAATCCTAGCACTAGACCCCCCCTACACTGTACAGAAGGACAAGGCTCTCTATTCGACCTTACCAGCCATTCAGTAAAACAGTTCATTGTACCTATCCAGGCATGTCCAAAGGGCAGTTTCAGGTGTACTCTCCAGACAACTGGTGAATCTGGGCATTTTGAGACAATGTTACAACTACCTCGTACACACAGACAACCCTCTCCTCCTACCACCAAACACTAATACATGTGCGAGATGCAATTATACAGCCAAACTGGAGGCTAAGCTCTCTCAACCCAAGACTGGATCAGCCAGTCAAGAGGAGAAGGGAAATACTTGCATCACACCACCAGTCTCACATAGACCCATTAAACCAGCACAAACAAAAAAACGCACATAAATACACAAAAACATACTCAGAGGCTCTAAATAAAAATCTGCAAAAGCAACAGAGACCTCCAAAGCAGACATCAAAGCAACCTCCACCCTCAAAAACAAACCATGAAACACATACTTCACAAAACCAGTGTGTCACACAATCACAGCCCTTAAGGCAACATAACATACCCAACATACTAGTAATAGGTAACTCTATCATCAGGCACACTGACGTCCCAGTCATTAGGCCAAATAAGGAGAAGGTTACTGTTAGCTGCCTGTCGGGTACCAGGATCTGCCACATAACACAAGCACTCAGGTCACTCCAGAACAAGTATAAATATGACTCTGTCATTGCCCATGTTGATGTGAATGACCTGAGACGTACCTCCCTGAACTACATGAAAAGAGACATGGAAGAGCTCTCTGATCACGTAGCCCAGGTCGGTATGACCCTGACCCTGAGTAGCATCCTGCCCTCACCAAGAATGATACCACAGTATAAAGAAATAATTATCAATTTCAACAATTGGCTAAGTTTCAGGTGCCATTCAAAGGGGATCCAGTGTCTGTCCTCTTGGGATGACATGCTTGACAAGCCACACTGCTTCGCTAGAGATGGCTTGTACCTTTCACCCTTAGGCTTTCAAATACTGGCCAAGGCTCTTACCACCCCCATAGTGCCTTTTTTAGGCAAGGCTCAAATGACAAACCCACCACCGTAAATAGCACAAGTAGCAAAAAACTGAGGGTAATGCAACTCAATGCCAGAAGTCTAAATCTCATAATGCATGCACTCGAAGCACTCCTCAGTATGGAGAAAATCAATATATGTGCAGTAACAAAAACCTGGTTTAAGGCTCCAGAGAGCACCCCAGAACTACCAGGCTACAACTAATACCATACATTTTGGCCACAGAACCTGGACCAAAATAAAAAAGGTGGGGGCATATCCATATTCATCCAGGATACCAACATCTCCAGGTTAGTGGCATAGCACGATGCTTCAGAGATAATCCACATGCAACTAACAATGGGCAAAACTGCAATTCAAAGTGTAGCTTGCTACAGATCACCTACCATGTCCCAGGACCCCTATTCCACATTTCTGGAAACACTGGGAAACATAAAGGTCCTACCAAACACCCTAATATTGGGTGATTTCAATTACCCTAACATTAACTGGGAGAACTACTCAAGTACTAACTCCCTTGCCCAATATTTCCTAGAATTTATAAACTCAAATGCTCTGGATCAACTGGTCAACACTCCCACCACAGGTGACAACATATTGGACCTGGTCATCACCAACATGGGTGATTGGTGTTCCACACTGGAGGTCTACCCCTCACTGGTTAGATCTGACCATAAACAAATCACTTTGGATATCCACATTCCGCCCCAGCCCTCAAATAAAGAAACCACTGTGAAAAACCTTTCTAAAGCAAACTTCACTTTACTTATGACCAAGGTGGAAAGTTTCAAAGCCCCCATGCTAAAGGATAACGCTGTCCAAGCTGCAAACTCCTTTACTAATGCATTCTATGGGCACATACAAGAATGCATGGATCATGCTATCCCAAGCAAAACAAAGACTCACTCCTCCAAGAAAAGGAAATCAGTCTGGTGGACCCTGCCATAAACAAACTATAAAATATAAGGAGGAATCTAGCACAGAAAAGAACAAAATCCCAAGAAGGGAAGACATCCCTGATCAGTATCAGCAAGAAACTACGATCCCTCATAAAATTATCCAAGTCAAGCTTTGAAAGAAAAATTGCCAAGGACTCCAAAGATAACCACAAGGCATTCTTTAGCAATGTCAAGAATCTAAGTGGCAATGCTCAGATCTGATCAGAGTTAGTGCACAATGGCACAAAATACACTGAACCGCCCGATATCACTAACATCTTGGCAGACAGGTTCAGTGCAAACTTTACCCCCTCCTACCCCCACAAGGGCCCATAACCATACCATAAGAATGTAGAGCACTTGAAATCACAAATACTCAGGTTAAAACAGCCCTCTCCAAAGACAAAAACACAGCATCAACGGGATTGGACGGTGCCCAAGGATGCATCCTACACGAGCTCAAAGACAAACTAACCACTCACCTAAACACTCTGTTCAAACTCAGCCTCTCTACAGGCTACATACCCATAGAGTAGTACACAGCAATGGTTATTCTGCTCCACAAAGGTGGAGGCACAACAGACCCCAGGAACTATCTCCCTATAAGCCTGACTATCTTGATCTGCAAGGCTATGGAGTCCATCATCATGGAACTTATTAACAGAGACATCGGGAACCTACAAACACTGGACCCTACCCAGTTTGGCTTTGTTAATGGCAGATCATGCCTCCTAAACCTGGTGGACTTCTTTGAGACAGTTACCAAGGCTATAGATGAGAGAAAGGTGATGCACACAGCCTACCTAGACCTCGCAAAGGCCTTCAACACCATTCCCCATTCTGGTATTACAGACAAGCTCATCAGCCTAAACATAAACCCCTATGTCACAAGATGGGTTGCCAACTGGCTCACGGAGAGAACCCATATGGTGAGATTTGTGGGAGCTAGGTCCAACTCTAAGCCAGTTACAAGTGGCATTCCCCAGGTCTCAGTCCTAGGACCCCTCCTGTTTGGCATATACTTCTCAGTGGTACAGGAAAGCACAGGAGGACTATGGCTGACCAAGTTCACAGATGACTGCAAACTAAGGGCTATAATTGACTCTCTGACTGACACAGACATCTTCCAAAAGGGTCTCACTGAGATGGATACCTGATGTCAAAATCATGGCCTCAAGCTAAATGCCAAAAAGTGCATAGTCATCCCCTTTGGAAAAAAAGTACCCACAAACTACCACATAGGTGGTAGTCCCCTAAATACGGAAGACATAATAAGGGATCTGGGGACCCATGTAGATTGTAATCTCTCCTCTGATAATCACATTGTCAAAGTGGTTAGAAAATCCTTCTATGTGGCCCACCTAATCATAAAAGGGTTCACATTCAGATCAAAAGAGGTCATTGTGCCCCTCTACTCATCACTCATCAGACCCATCATAGAGTACAATGCCCCATTTGGGATGTACCTTACAAGACACCTGCAACAGTTGGAAAGACCACAGAAGTACCTCACCAAGTGGATCACTGGTCTCAAACAGATGCCCTATGCAGCTTGACTGAAGAAACTCCAGCCCAACATACAAGGCCATGTCCAACTCAGAATTGATGAACATGCTCCACCTAAAGAAAACCATATCCCCTTGAGCTACACGCTCTAGGGATCTAAACCTCACCACAACAATAAATAGGATGTGCTGGAGGGATAGATTCCTGTCCCAGAGACTTCCCATGCTTTGAAATAAGATTCCACTCTTCATTAGGCAGAGTTCCTTGCTAACACTCTTCAAGAGAAACCTTGACGAGTGGATGGGAAACATAAAGTTTACCCCGTGGATCACTTCATTGGCTCTGCTGGACAGAGGCACAGGGAACTAATCTAAGGGGGCGGCGAAAGCGAATGCATTCTGGCTAGGCTTATAAATACCTTCAGGCAGATAGCCTAGTACCTACCTATGAACTTATGAACCTATGAACATTGTTAGCCACAGACAGTCAGTATTCATGTGTATCATGGTTAATTGGACTCCAAGCAGTAGAAGACCCAAGACAGAGCCTGTTGAACACTGCTGCTTACAGATCAGATACTGTAGGCAGATGTCCCTATGTTGAGTATGTGTGCCATCAATGGGCCACTAACTGACCCTACAATGATAGCACCATGGATGCCTAAGTGGGTGCTTTGTATATGATGACTGAGTGGGGGATATAGTCAGATGGCTTGGCTCAGTCCAGGGGGTTGTATGCCCTGTTGTCCCCTCACCCAGGTCCTTGGTGACTGCCTCGGAAATGTCCATCACATTTAACAGTCATAATCCCCCTGTCAGACATCCAAACTGTGTACAGTCAACTGTGTGGAGATCACATATATTTGCACTGATCAGTTCCATGATAATTACCCCTATTCATTCTATGTGACATCATTAAGTATGAGTTCACTGACAATCTGGGCCTGTGCTTTAAGGTTACACATATAACTACACAGTCCGCTGTGGTTCTGCTTTGTGTGGGTGTCTAATTTTGTCACTTACTGCATCTACACAACATTACAACACTATGTGGTTGTTATAGCTGAGGAGGATGTGTCACCATTTTAGAGGGGCACCCTCACCCTCAACTGTCACACAGTTATGCCCACCTCCTATTGTACAGCCTGATAATGGCAGCTTTCCATCAGGTAGGTCTATGTGCCATGAGGAGCCTGTGTTCCTCCTGTCAAGTACAGCCAAGTTCATCAAGTTGCAATGCTGCTGGCATAATGCATGGGTGTACAGCTCTGCATACTTGCCATCCCATCAGAGGGGGAGGTGCAGTCAAGCTAAGTAAACTATCCCACAGGAGGTAATAAATGGCTTTGTTGAACTATATGTCTGTATTGTCTGGAAGGAGGGGTTAGTGCTGGTAGTTTTTATAACAATGTTCTGTGGTCAGATCCCACCAGGGAGGACCTCAGGGGATTGCAGTGCTTGCCTATATTGGTAAACATATACTGCAATACGTTGGTTCCCCTTGGGGGGATGTCACAGCACTGCTTCAGGACATTGTAGTTAAGGACATAGACTATCCTTTGGGTAATTGAGCTGCAGCATGATTAAGCAGCACAGCTGGTGGTCACTTAATGCCACCCCATAACATGGTGTACTGATATATCTTGGTAGACACATGTACATACAAATATGCACAGTGGGTGTCCGGATACATGGAGCTGCTCCTGCAGCCAGCTATTGCTTGAGTATGTGCCCTTTCAGCACTGAATGGCACCTGCAATGTCTCCAGGAAATCAATGTTTCACAAAATCTGGATGTGTATCTATCCTAAAGGAGTATGTATACACCACCTGCATAACCTTGAATACTGTCAGTTTGAGGTGTGAAGATGTGAATGGACATTTCATCTGGTATGGCTGTCATGATGTCTGGAGCCTTGAACCAGATGTCCTTGATTGCACACGTCTGCATAATCCAGGGCAGGGACACATTCCACAGAGTGGGCTTCAGTGTTGCCATGCCCACCGTGTAGCAGCATAACCATGATGTTGTATAAAGATGGTGTTCTCGTTGCCGACATTTTCATGAAGAGTGCATCTAAGTTGCATTGTGGGGGTGTCAGTATCCATGGCTGTTACTCCAGATCTCAGGGTTAAGAGATAAGCACCATCACTGGTGATGAATTGATGTCTGTTGAGCAAGGCATCCCAGGCAGACATGTAATAGAACCCCTGGCAATGACACCACACTTTAAGGCAATTATTGACTTCCATCAGTTTCTGTGTGTATGTTGCCTTCATCCCAGGTGAGTGTCAACTGCAGCCAAAAGGTATGTGGATATCCGTGAGAGACACAGACTGGCTAAATACATTTATGTGTCTACCTACAGGCCGGTGACCTATGTCCCTAGTTGTCCACACTTGCAGGAACTATGATGTCAACATTATTTTAGCTAATATCTCTTGATTTGTGGCAATGTGTGATAAGGGCTATTCTTTTAATCCACAGACAGCTATCTGTGACCTGTCCCATATGTAGCCACTTGACACAGACATCAATGTGTCTCACAATGTAATCACTTCTAAGAGGTGTGGTTTTGTGTTTTGTCTTGGGTATTTGACCAGTGAGAGAGTGGTACATGCAGTATTATGTGTAGTGTGCACTCCAGAGGCAGAATGCCCCTGAGGTGCAGTTTAACAATGTGTCTGGTAAGGAGCTGCACGCATGCAGATATGTGTGATGTGAGCTGTGCATGTTGGTATAATACTCATTGCCATATGTAATGACTGCTGTTGGCAACACCATAGCAGCAAGGTTTGAAATGCAGTCACATTTGTTACATGTTGTGTTTGAATGTCATAGAAGCAGAGGGGTGGGGACACTCCCAACACCTCAGCAGCAGGTCCTGCAAAGGTAAGGTCATGTTGCCACACCCCTGGGGTACAGTCTGATATACAGTGTTTGTAGGCACACCTTGCAGTGAAGATGCGAATGCCTGTACATGCATAGAGGACTTACTCAACTTTGTTGATATTGTGTATGGCATCTCAAGTGTATGATGTCTACCAAGCAACTAGACAGCACACTGGTTGTTGTGTGATATGATGTGAGAATACAGGCATGTGTTGGGTACATAACTGTACAGTATGATATGCCAAGCACATGTTGCAGGTGGATACACATTGGCCAAAGGTGGCCAGTCCTCTGCAGTAGGCCTCACAGCCATGTCATGCAGATATGCATTGGTAATGTGGGCAGGATGCATGAAGTGCTGTGAAAGTGTCACCTATGATGGCTCACCAGCAGTGTGCTTATTATTACAGCAATACTGAAGATCTATGTCAATGGACAGTGTACATTATATTGTGGTGCTACAGCAGTGCTACTAATCCCCCTTTTGTCAGCTCCCCAGTGACATAACACCAACCCTGGAACAGATGGCATAACACATGCAAAAGCTAACTGATTGCCCAGGTTGCTAATCAAGGCAACTACTTGAAAAGGGTATGTGAAGCCCACATTGCCTTTTATGATGTGGGACAACTATGTAAATGAACAAACAGGCTGTGTACTGCTTATCATCATGGGCTTCGTAGTACTGTTATGTGTGCAATGACAAAAAATGTATTGGAGCATGGTATCCTATGTGAGAGTGGTGTTGGTGAGACCAGCATTAGTACTTGCCAGGCACTAGCAATTCTGTGGACTCCCTTGCTTTCTACAGTCTTTACAAGGTAATTGTGCCATTCCAGTACACACCACTTGGGTAGTGTCCACCTGCAGAATACCTGTGTACAATCCCCACCTTACCTTTAAAGGATATACATATTGCACTTTCTAGCATGTTTGTCTGTGGTCTGTACACACACCTTGGATGACTCTCTTCTTGGAACATGCTGGAAATAACTGCAATACTTAATAATAAACCATGAACTGCAGACCAGTTCCACTGAAGTGCTTGTAGAATTTATTATAAAAACTGCTACAAAAGTTCAATATACTTCTACACAAAATCGATCTTCTCTCTAGCCCCTTGGTCACACTTGCATTTAACAGAGTAAACTCTAATCACTCATACTAACAGCCTTTTATAATAGTAAACACAGCCACTTAATCAATTACTTAATTAGGTAAAAAAGGTATCCCCATAAAAACTTTTATATACATTAACAATATGTTGCCATGTTATAAATCACATGGAGAAGTTTGTTGTAAAATGAGGACATATGTCTTCTATGCTGACAGTCTATCCTGTGCTATGATGTCTATGGCTGTCTTGCTGCTGTGTGTCCATAGGTGTCCCCAACAGAATCCTGAAACAGAAACAGAAACAGGTCCGTGACAGACCTTTCATTGCATAAGTATACAGCCATTACATCATACAACATAAGGTACATGAAATTATGTGGCTTACTCATTACAAATGTCACCATACAGTATATGTCAATAATCACTACAAGTGGCATGGCTAAACAATGCACTATCCAAGTACATGTTAATGTATATAGTCACCTTTTGCATCAGACACAGTTTCATTTCCCAGCATTAATGATGAGAATGGCAGGGATTTGGCACAGGTATCATCACTTGCACAGGGTGTTGTGTGCGGGTGCAGGAGTCCTAGGCTGACCCAAAAGATTGACAGCATGTGTGTGAGTCAGGAAGGGAAGCAGGCAAGATGGACCATGGAATTATGCCATGTGTGTCTGTAGGTGACCTATATTTGACAGTGGTGTGTGAGTGTGTGTACACAGTCAAGCTCAGCGCTAACCCTATAAGTGTGTATGTTGGACAGCTTTGAACTGTGCATAGTAGAATGGACAGTTCAATGTCTCCGGGCTTGAACAAGTGAACTGGCTCTGCCAGGAGTTGCACTGGCACCTCGATGTCCAAGGTCAGAAGCAGTGCTACTATCTGATGGTGACTGCTGTCCGCTGGGAATGTGTCCTCCACAGGAATGCCCAGGACCACAAGACCATGGCCTGCCACATCTTGATGTGGACAACACACTCCCCTCTGTAGTGCTGGATTTACTGTCACAGTAGGAGTGTCATTGTCCATGGCCATGGGGACTCTCAGCAGATGGGGTTGCTGACCTCCATCCACAAGGCTGATTCTGAACTCCAACCACATGTTCCAGCACAGACACTGTGTGTTCCAAGATAGACATTGTCTCAGCCCACCTTCTGCCCACTGCATCAGTGAACCAATCCAGGGTGTCACCAATGTGGTGGTGGCAGTCATGGATGCCAGACTGTGCTGCAGCCATAACCCTGAGCGTACATCTGGAGTTCCTTACAGAACATGTATGTGCCTCCATGATGGTCTGAAACATACTCCGAGTGACCCATGATGTGACACCTGCAACCGGTGGTAGAAGGACAGCAAGCCTTCAATGAGCCCCCCTATCAATCCACCTGTGTGGGCCCTTGCCAGGTGTCTGGCTATGGCCAATGTCTACACTCACTGGAGCCATAGTTGCCACACTTTCCTGTTCAATGTCCAATATCTGTGGCCATTGGGGACCGGGTATGTGTAGGCATACTGATTGTGTGTGGTGGCAATGAAGGCAGAAGAGTGATGTCAACCTCTGAAACATATTCAGCCCCTTAGACCTCCACCTGTGCCTCACTGTGGCCACCATCATCATCAGAGTCTGAAGAGACACTGACATCAAGTTGTGTAGGGGACACAGACCAACCCCCTTGGTCACCTGTGATAAGAGAGGAACAAGCAGTATCATTAATACCTACACTATTATGTTCTGCAGTACCATTTTGCAATACATGTACAGCTCTATACACTGTTGGCACTATTACAGACCTGTTGAAACCCCAACCTCATATAGTAGGACAAGAGGACATTACTATTCTCACAAACAGCTGTAGTTACTTGAAAATAAAAGCTCTTTACATAGCAATCTCATCAGCAAAAATGAGGTTCACTTTTGAAATTTGTGAAGACACTGCACAGTTGACACATATGGCAATCTGTAATATCCTGAAAATACTGTCTCATCTATCAGTGTGGTGACACCTACAAGGCATATGTATAATTGTAACATGTGTACAGTCAGAAAATATCTGTACAGTAGGCAATCATGATGATGCCGACAATACAGCACTCCAGGCAACAAGTTTGGGATGACACTTTAGGGATTTCATTACTGTAAGCCTACATCTATAACAAAACAGTGTTGTGCTTACCAGGAGCAGGACCACAGCCTTATTCAATACCTGATGAATCTGTGAAAAGTAGAGGGAGAGGTAATGTCAGTACCACCGCATGCTGCACAACAAGGTAATACGTCCATCTAGCTCATACTTATAGTAGCTACTGTGTTAATTTTTATATTGGTTAACATCTGAGCAGGAGAGTCAGACTCCAGTTAAACCCTTCCCCCACAAAGAACACAGACCTGACACCCACTTAAGAGTATATACACCCTGACGCAATGAATGCTACAGTATTGCAATGGTGAACAAACTAAGCTTACCTGCACACTGATCTGCATGGAAACTGCGGCACCCACATCCATGATGTACGGTGTGATGGATGCCTGAGAGCTGTCGTGTGTGCCTAGGTTCACCAGGAATTCCTCAGTGGCTGAGAGCAGTTTTCCTGCTGCAAGCCCTCCACCAGTGATGTCATGATCCCTGACTACATTTGCTGCTCTTCTCATGCAGCATTGTTCATGTCCATTGTGTGGTGTTGAACATGCTCATATGTCCTGCTCTGATGACCTGTAGCATTCATGTCATGGACAAGGCCAGCCCACAGTGCTGACCATGGTTTCTTGTTTTGCCTTCCCCTATACGATAATGACATGTCATTATCACAGTTCTAAGAAAGGCTCAATGCTGTAACCCTATGCCCTGTAAGTAGGAGTTCATGGTGTTGCTGGATGCCTTCAAGTTTAATCTCATTCTCCGCATCCATGAAAGGTGCACAGCATATTGGCTACATGTGCCCTGAAAGACAACAGAATGGGAACACATGTCAGGATCACATACATGGAAGTACACTATGTAGAGATACAGCAAGAACAAAATGGCTGGCAGTATCCACTCCTTGATGACACATGTCATATTCTACAGTGTGCAAACATACTAAGTATGTGGATACTATGAAGATACTAGCAATAGTCAGCTATTCCTGTGTGTGCCATGACAGATACTGTCGTATGATCATACACCCAACACTGGAGTCTATTGTAGTGTGTTCCCTTGGGGCAGCCCCCTGATAATATGTTAAAAGAACAATGCCAAACAAATAGAAGTGTGCTATTACAACCACTATAAAGGGACAGTCCCAAGAGACCAGTGTGCCACATTGACAAAAAGCATTCCACCCTTGATGTGTTGTACATCCTCTGTAGGTGTAAAAAATCTGGATATCAATGACATGTCATTATCACAGTTCTAAGAAAGGCTCAATGCTGTAAGCCTATGCCCTGTAAGTATATTCACACATCTGCATCCTGTTATAAACAAAAAGGTTACATAACTGCTGGAGTGAAAAACTCCTCTGTTGATATGTGGTGATATTTAAGTTTTTGCAAATGCGTGTTCTGTGTGCAGAAAGTCTCATATAGAATGGTTCCCCAGAGCCAGCATGTTTGCCTTTTAACATGCTTCTGATTAGCAGGTGATTGCCTCTTAACCAATCTGTGGTTCTGAAATGCTAACTGGAGGCAACACAGCTGATTTGCACTATCATCAGCCAATGACTGACAACCACTGTACAAGATATAAGGCCTCCATGTAGATCACAAGCCCTTTCCAATATGTTGTGCTGGACATTACTGGGGTGAGGAGACGTCATTGCAGTGGATATGTCTGTAGAAGTTACTGTTACATAGAGTTGTGTGTGGTACAGGCTGCAGCTGCTGTTGCAGGTAATAGGTCTAGGCAGCGTATGTGAACACTTTGGAGGACAACAAGCTGTAGGAGTAACTGTGGCAGTTGTGGCAGCTTTGCAGTAGAGGCAGAGCCAGAGTGAGGGTAGCCATTCCACTCTAATTAAGGCATGTGTTTAAGGTAAGTATGTTAGGCAACAGTGTCATTAACAGAGTACTAGGCTACATGTTTGTTGTGTCCTTCAGCAACATAGGTGATAAACATAACATTATGTCCACCACTCGGGCAACTGTCAGGCCACGTGTTACAGTCTGATGCTCATTTGGAACATGCATGCTGGCAGTTCTTGTTACAAGCAAGTGCTGCATATCTGTATGTTAGTTGTGCAGCTGTGCTAATTTGCACTGTGAGTTTAAAAGGATTGTGTACTGCACTCTGATAGTACGGGTGCTCATTTTCATTACCAGAGAAAATCCTTTGTGAATGCCTATTAATGCATGACATGACACTTTATGCACTTATAATTTTACTATAGGGATATGTGAAGTGTGTTCCCATCTGGAGGTCTGTGACTTCCATCAGTGACAAGCAGACATTCATTTTTAGCGCATTGTGAAGCCACCAATTAATCACCGAGTCATACATCACTGGATCTGAACCCAGGACTGTGTGGCAAAATGCACTACTTGCACAGCATTTAACAGACTGAGCTACTGAGTCACTATTGTAGCAACTCTATTTACAAGATATAAGTACATAAATACAGACTGTGACATACTATTTTTACAGCCATCATTATGTGCATGGCTTTATATGGATGTATTTCTGCACCAAGGTCCCTGTTGTACATGTATTTTGCCAGTAATGCCTTAGCAGGCGTACTTGGTAATGTTGCTGATAAGAGGGGACATTTACCTGCTATTAGAGACCTTACTTACATCCATTCTTGTGTGTTTGGCTTTCTAGTAGTGTACTCTTGCACCAAACTCCAAGGTGCAATCCCAATTTTTGCATTACTCTTTAAGCAAGTTTGCGAGACACAGTGTGATGTGCAGCTCTGCTGAAACATGCTTAATGACTGTAACCTGCAATTACTATGTTTTGCTTAAACCACCTGTTTTAATTAACAATTGTGTGGCATGGCAGGTTAATGCAGCACCCTACCTTTGCAATGGCTGTGGGTTTGAAGTAGAGGACAGGTGTTTATTATGTACATGCTTATTATTTAAAACACTTATATCAGTATAGCTACATTTAGCTGAGCTTGTGTCACACAGTGTCAAGCTAAAATATATATAAAGAAAAGAAAAATGAGGAGATAGCAAAGTGGTGAAATGGGATGCAAGCAGGGGGAAAAACATAGTGAAAGGCAGGTAGGTATGTGCAGGAAGGGTGTAGGAAAGAACCATAGCTATCCATTTCTTGTACAGCAACAACTGTGCACTTTGACAGAATTGTTAGATGACTCTAGACTCTAATCCCCAAGAGAGAGGGGTGAGGACAACATAATTGTGTTGTTAAGCCAATTGGACCAAATTATGTGTGTCCAGTGGACACATGTGTGAAATGGAAAGCTATGTATTGGACAACATTTTTTTGGGGGACAGGTGCTTATTTTTTTAAGGTGAGAGTGGAATGTTGGGGGAAGGACATAGGTACATGTGGGGGAGGTAAGTTGGGTAGGTGAGGAAGCTATGAAGACAGACACTACAGACAGGACAACAGACAGGTGTGGTTTATGGCACAAGAGAGGGGGTAAACTCCTTGAATGGGGAGGGTGTTTTGGAATCTCAGTCCAATTGCCTCCACAAGGTAGCAGCATGACTCACATCCATACCCATGGGACTGTTGCCACTGTTCTGTCACTACCCCAAGGGTGACAGTGGTGGAGGCTGGGCTCTGGGGTGAGCCTGTCCCACCAGGGTGGCCAGCATGCTCTCCATCTGATGCAGGTGTCATCCAAACCCATGGTAGACAATCCTGTGCACCAAACCTGGCAGTCTGTCATAGGTGACAACTCCCCCTCCACCACCGCTCCCATAGGGGGGCCCATCCCCATCCCATGGGGCAGTACTGCACCATCCCTGTCCCATGGGGCAGTACCACCCAATGATGCAAGTAGCACAGGGGCAGCAGGGGGGGCACCACCAGGCTGGGTTCCAGATGTGCTGGGACCCAGTGCCACGGCCGGAGGAGGTAAGGTAGGCAGATCACGAGTAACCGGCTGACCTTATTGCACTGTAGTAAAGTAGTTATAACAATAAGTTAAAGTTAGTATTACCAATGTTAGTATCAACAGAATGGAACATAATAATTATTAATCTAAATACATATCAAGGTATATTATGTGCAACACAACCTTAAGTAACAGAACAGTAGGCATGTTAACAGCAAACCAGTATGAATTAAACCATAAGGCCAGTAAAACAGTTAGTGTAACAAAATATGTTAATATTAAATCATAATAAATAATAATAAAGAAGATAAGAGGTAGAAAGGGAGAGAAAAAGATACCATTAGTTACCTCGCAGGTAATATTACTACACAGAGTACAACTACAAAGTTCTACAGGTGTGCAGTGTCAGTTGTAAGTACAGTGACTACAATTCTTCTATAGCTGATGTAGCACATACATACCTTTCAGCCTGTTAGTATGAGACAGTATGGGCCAAGCAGTAACAAATGCAAGTACACAACTACACAGAAGAGTTTCTCATAATGTGGACTTAAATAACTACCAAGGTGTTATGTAAATGGATTTGAAAATATATAAAATATATAGCATTGAAAATATATAGCATTCCAGGTAATAATTTATGTGGTAATCATGGAATAGACAGATTAGGCAGTTGCAATTAGATTACGAAAAATCCTGACTGTTGAGAGACATGTTTCTGTACATTAAGTAACTAGACAGTCATCATGTCTTAGTTGGCAGGCATGGAAGTATAACCCAAAAGCTGTGACTGCAGGGGACATCTGCAAATAATGTAATAATTGACTGGAGCAACTTAGAACAGACGTGCAATGACTACAGCCCTATTGCAAATATTAAGAAAGATTTACTTAGGAACAATGTTGCTTAATGCATTATTGGTATTGCTGATAATTCTCTGTGAAATCTACACACAAGATCTGCTCATAAAATGGGCTACCTCAGCCATATACCTTTTGTTCCTGGAGTGGAAGAAAATGTGAGCATTATGTGACTGAAATTGGCCTGGAGATAACATTAAACCATACTATGAGTTGAGAAAAACATTTTACGGGACATTTCTTTCACATTGTAGAGATATTGCAGTTTTACACATGACTGCAGTGACAGTGGAACACACATGCAATGAATACAACCATGCTGCAAATATTAAGAGAGATTTATTTAGGAACCCACAATGCTGATAATTCTCTTGTTTATTGCAATACAGCTGTTATTGTTCATTTATTGTACTACAGTTCTAATAGCCCATTTATTACACATTTGTAATTCCCTATTTATTGCACTACAGATGTTATTGTTTATTCTTTATTGCAGTACATTGTTTAATTATTTACTCTTATTACACTACAAATAGCATAATATATCCATACTCACCACACTCACAGCGCAACTTGGCCAGGCGCCCGGCATGGGACTGAATATTGCAAGTCCTCTCATCTGCAGCTGTTGGGAGAGAAGCACATCATTATGCATATCAGTTTTGCACACATTCAGCTTGCATTTTAGTAAAACCATAGAAAAAATACTTACATATCTGTGGGGCATGCCCAGCCCTAGCCTCTTGAATCCAGGTGTCCAATATTCCCCTCTTTCTCTGCTTCTGGTATGACACTGCTCACCAGTGTGGGGGATGCCAGTAGCACTGGTAATGTCCCTGGCCAACTGATCCCAGGCTTCAGCCATAGCCTCTGAGCCCTGGTAACTCCCTGCAGAATTCTAGGTTCATAATTGTGTATGAGGAGCCCAACAAAACCCTGGACTCCTGCACACCCCATCTGTGCACTCAAAAATGTGCACCCTCTTCAACACCAGCTGGAATATCAGCAGATAAGCAGACTCCAACAAATGGTGCAGAATTCCTGCCTATTGGCCTTAATATGGGCCATTTTCCCACCCTTACATGTCATTCAGCAACATTCAAAGAATTGCAGTGGTGCTCAGCATCACTCAAACCAGCTAAGCAAAGCTGAGCATTATGAAAAATCGCACAACCATGGTTTTAGTGAGACTTAGCAACTTGCAAACGATATTAGCCATTAACCATGTTTAAGCAGTGCTTAGCACCATGCAACTCTCCCAAATGTAAAAATATTGATTTCATTTAAAAGACATTTCATGCTGCATGCAGTAAATGATATGTGTGCGAGGAACTCCAACCCACGACCTATGAAACTTTAGACCATCACTCTACCCATTTAGCTATTTAGATAGTATATAAAGTAGGATACCTTCACATGCACTACTAAGCAATCTCAGTGTGTCATGCAAACAGGCTTAAATGAGCATAAAAAAGCAGAAATAAATAATTAATTACATCCAGTTTCTATTTTTAGATGTTTGGCAGGTGTCTACTCTGTATGCGCAAGCATGACTTGGCATTGCTGTGCTCTGTGCTGTGCAGCCATTAAAGAAAAAAAAACAGTTATCATAACTAATTACATCTGATTTCTATTTTTAGATGTTTGGCAGGTGCCAGCTGTCTATGTGTAAGTGTGGCTTAGCATTGCTGAGTGCAGCACCATTCAAATGGCCATTAAAAAAAATTAAAAAATAAAAACAGACATTTTACTTGGTTCATCTCATAAGTAAAGGGATTACATCCAGAAAAAAGGAGGTTATTACTTCTCTATACTCCTCTCTCATTATACCAATAATTGAGTATGATGCTCCATTTGGTATGTACCTCTCCAAATATTTGCACCAACTGGAAAGGCCACAGAAATACCTCGCAAAGAGAATCCATGACTTTGAACACCTGTCCTATGTGGAAAGGCTGAAATCTTTATCACTTTACTCGGTATCACACAGATTGCAATGAGGTGATATATGTCCCCTACAAGGTAATCTTGGACCCTGCCATACTAGAGATGCTCCATATCCATAAGTCTAACTCCTTGTGCATTACGCACTTGGAAGGCATGAATCTAATATGCAAAACCTTCTGGAGAGACAGGTTTGTCCCCCAGATGCTGCCCCATCTCTGGAATAGACTTCTTCAAGCACAACCTGCATGAGTGGATGGGAAACCACAAAATTTTCCCAGGGTTTCCACCTGCATCTCTCATTGACAGGGGTGTCAGGTGCTGGTTGAGGTTTATTTTTGGGGATAAACTCTTGGCTAAGGTCATTAGCCTATTAATCTCCTATGATTCTATAACACTTTATACAATTATAACACAAACTATTAATACACAGCACATTTCACCAGTAGCACAGAACATTACAGGGAGCCTCACCATGTATATAACATCTGACCAGCCTCTACACTTCTGCCTACATGGATTCACTATCCCTGTTACTATGGTCTTCCTCAGCACTATGTCATTATTAATATGCATAGCGTGCTACAGAGGGGCAACTGTGGCTGTGTACATGGGTACAGTCTGTGTAGGCTCTACACTGAGCCTACACGGGGTTTATTAAATCCTGGGGTTAGTTCAAATTAGACAATATAACAACAATATAGAAACATATAACAAATAATGAAAATAATTAACAATTATGAATCCTTATATTTAGAGATTAACATTTCTAGTTTGTCCCAGCAATTATATATTCTACTACTTTTGACTCTGTAGTTAAATTAGGGTTACTACATTTTTAAATGCCCAAAGTGAGACATATTTTATGGAAATGCAATATTTTGTAGCATAAACATAGGATATATCCAACTGTTATAATTAAGCTCATCAACTCATTTAGTTAGAAATGTATATCAAAACCAATTCTGGTTAATAGTGACATCAGGGAAGGATGTCCTTTGTTCCTATATATTTTTTAACATCTATACTGAGTCTTATTTTTACACTTACCCCCAAAACATTCTACATTACATCACACCCCATAAACTTTAAAACCCCACTTTCAGCTTTTGCAGATAATGCTAAACTATATCTTACTTGTCTGAATTCTGACATTCACAAACTACTAAATTGTATTACTGTCTTTTCTAATTTCTCTAATTCTTAACTAAATCTCAGAAATCTGCCCTCTTTCATTTAAACCAAAAACTATAAGTATTATGACATAATTGAAATAGCAGGTTCAAAATTAAAATTTCCTATGAAATACCCAGGAATAGTTGCATATCAAAATCCAACACTTTATAATCAAGCCAACATTTCAAAAACATGGAATAATATACAAAGTTATTTGGACAGATGACTGATACTAAATTTTATTTTATTTCACAAAGTTTCTACAAAAAAAATGAATATCTTTCTAAAATTAATATTCTATATGACACCATTAAGATTTGCCATTTAAATTCTTTAAACTATAAATATGATCTCTTGGTAAATTTCTTTGGGTCCTTAAATCTCATTTGACCTCATATAATAAGTTGACTTCTCGCAGAGTAATGGGCGGTTTCAATCTTCCCAATTTTTTCTTATATATTATTTAATTATAAACTCTAGTCAATTAGTTAAGACTTTTGAAAGCATTAATGAGACCAAACTGTGGTATCCTATATGAATTAATATTTGGAAAAACTGCTTCAAAACAAATAACTGCACCCCCTTGCCATCTCTTTCCTTATACATAATGACCATAACATTTTTAAAACAAAAAATAATATTACTGTCATCTTCATTATATCTTTTCAAAAACCAATTAAGTTAATAAAACTAACTGATGATCTTTACCTCTTCTAGCCTTTGCACCTTAATTTGATGCTAAATTAATCAATAAAGTGATAGATGTGTCATGTTTTCCTCTCATTAAGAATAAGTTGGTATGTGACTTTGAAACTCCAAAGCACCCAAGTGACCAACTAAATAACAACAAAGAAAGGAGCACCAGCTGCTGACCGAAAACTCCAAAATGAACTTTATTAAGGTTAAGCGGTTTTGTTCCACATTAGTAAAGGAACTTCATCAGAACTAAAAAATCAGATCCCTAGCTCCATTTAAATAGTATAAAATACTAACACATGATCAGATGCTAGCCAATCACCAAAGCAACATTTAAAGCAATGTCAAAAAATAATGACTGTTGACAGATAAAATATAAAGGATGAACACTTGAAATTATTATGACAATAAAAACCCTTCAATAAAAATGTGATGTCCATAAAAATAATAATAACTGCATTTAAAGATATAAAGGGAATAAATGAGTGTTAAAAAAGGAAATTAAAAAGCAGCTCTGGTATCCCTTAACCATTGCAGTCTTTCAATTTTAAAACAGAACTTATAGAACAACACTCATTTAGACTCGGGATTATAGGCATTCCACCTTAATTGCCATTTTAACCTCATTACCTCAAGATGTTCCTTCAAAAAAAAAATCTCCTGTTGTCCTGTACTACTTGTTCTATAACTACAAATTCAAACTTATGGCCATCATTAGCTTTGATATGCCTGCAAAGTGCATTAGTTATTTTATCTTTTAGAATATCTACTAAGTGCTCATAAATCCTTTCTTTCAATCTCCTCAGCATTATCCCCAGATAAAATGCTGGACAGTGGACACAATTAACCACATAAACTGCCTGTTTCAAATTGCAAATAAATGCCTTCTAATGTAACACTTTTTATTGTGTATAATAACATAGTCTGTTCTCTTAACACTGAGACATTGTGCATACCTCCCACATTTAAACATAGCCACTTTCTTGAAACTAATAAAGCTAAACTCATTGTGTACTTTAATAAATTATCTTTTTTTTGCTTTCAATAATTCCTTGAAAGAATTGTCATTTTTTATAAACTTTAAGTTCCCTACTTTATCCACCAACTTTTATAGGACTAAACAAATTCCAGTTTCCACATAAACTAGATATTAAACATAAACTAGATATTAAAGCCTTACTATTGAATCAGTAAGTAACAACAAAAAGTTTCTTGTTAATCCTAAAGTTTGTTTGTAACATTGTTATTCCCAGAGTAATGATAATCAATGGCATTTAACTGTATATTGTTATTAGTTTATTAGTCCTACTACCTAAAAGTGGACTATAAATGCCATTGGCTCTTTTATTCCAAGCTTTTATTGACTGGTTTTAACACATGATTCTGAAATTAGGAGCATAGTAGGGGTTAGACCTAATTTCTTGTTTAAGAATAAAAAATCTTTAAAGAGAATACTATGCTATCCTAAAGGGAATATTGATGTAATACCAACTGATGTTAAAAAAGGAAGTTTTCCATGCACCAAATGTAATCACTGCAAATATATAGATGTTACCAATAAGATTATACACCCAGACGTAGGCATAGAATTTTAATTTAATGTAACAGCTGACTTCAATACTTTTAATATGGTATACCTGGCAGTATGTAATTTCTATTTGGCCTTTTATGTAGGCAAGACCAATAGGAAAATGAGATTTAGAACTAGGGAATATCTTTTGAACATCAGGAATGCAGTCTTAACTAATGCCTTGGCTGAACATGTTTTCATGGAAGGATCCACACATTCTTTCAGGTTTCTTGTGATTGAGAACATTTGGGAAAATGAAAGAGGGGGACATGTTGTTAATCAAACTGAGACTTCTGAAACCAGATGGATTATCAGGCTGAGAACGGATAGAAGGAAGGGATTAAATGAAACAATTCCTCTAAAGCCTATCTTAAAAACTAGGATGCCCTTTAAATAGTTATACAGACAGACATTCATTTTATGTTTTTTTAATATTTGTTGTAATATTTGTATGTATTGTGCACTAGGTTTTATTCAAGTTTTAAATGGTTAATGGTTGGATTAATTGAATAATTTTGGATAATTTTTTATTGGTTATTGATTTAAGTGAAAGCAGTATATATTTAAGTTTTGTGACAAATGCAGTGATGGTGTGATGAAATAGTGTTCTAACACTACAAAAGCGCTTGCCGTACAATAAATTTGATTTATTTTACATGTGTACTGTGACTTCCTAATTCATTGGCTGGTTTGTTAGATGCTGCTGTAGACTATTCTTGTTATTTCTTTGTTCAACAGCCCACTTATTCGAGCTGTGACCGTATTTGTGTTTGTTGGCGTCTACCTTTGTTGGTTGATGCAAGCTACAATGGTCAAAGGAAGTATTACTGGATCATCTGTTACTGGAACATCTAATAATGGTATAGAGTTGGATTATGTCCCCGGGTACAATGGAGACATTCTGAATCCTTGTCAAAAAACGACTTGGCTTTGTACAAAGGAAAGGTAATCCTCTATTAACCAATGCCTTTTCTGATGACAGAAGGAATTATGAATTTAAAGATATAGACTTTGCCTCAATTTTGAGAGCTACACATAAACTGGAAGATGAAGTATATAAGGTTAAGAAGTTACAGGCTCAACAACATCATCTGGAAGCTTGCCTTAATTATAAGGTGATTCCCCCATGGCTTGAGGATCCTTAAAATGCCCAAACAAGGTGAACGACAACCTGAATTATTATCCAGATGGCAGCAGCTAAACTTAGAACTGACTTTTAATTATATCTGTTTACTTCTGGAATTTTCTGAAGAAGAAGAGACAGTTGTATTGCAAAATATTGTAAGCCATCAAGAATTGCTATATCTGCAATATCCACTTGAGTTAGTGGATGAAAAACTCAGTGACATTCTGGACTCAGTCACAATGTTTGAGAACAGATTATTATGGCAGAAATTGAATAAACTAGAGAGAGATAAGAGAGATTTCAATGGATGACATATTTATGTGGCCGAAAATTCATCCTGATGCAGTGAATAAGGTTGAGATCACCTTAAATAAACAGACTGCCCAGATTGTAGAAGTTTATAAAGAGGCAGCTGTTAATTCTCTTAATGAATGTAATCAGTTGGATGAGAGGTTGGGAGTTAAATGGAAAACGAATGCTCTCCCAACATTAGAGGTCATTATGACATCTAATTCATAAAATACCAGCTCTAGAAGTGCAGAGAAAAGAATTATGTATTTCCAACAGACGCTGGTTTTATGTAGCCAGGAAGCCAGGACTGCTAGTTTAGTAAAAAAGATACTGCAGGACTCCATGACAACCAGGATGGTGAAAAGGGCCAGGCAAAACAGAGAAACGACAGTTTGCTAGTATGGAACATTTCATCAAGGGTTCTAACAGCTGAGGAACTTAGCCTGCTTAATAGAGGTCTGTTGTTTATACCGGCCCAAGGGACAGAGGTAACAGAAACTATTCTGAACTTAAACTTGTTTAGTAGGAATACCTTGCTTAAACTATCGTTTAAGAATGAAAATGAGGGGAATATGAGATGTTTTAGGAAACCTAGTACATATATTTCGCCTAATCACCCAGTCATGGATGTATTTATTAGTATGTGTGAAAATGAAATTTTTGAAACTTTAAAGAAGCATAACAAGAATGACAATTTTCATAATATTACTAAGAAGGAATATAATGCTTTAAAAGGTCTAGAATCAGATCAGGCAATTGTAATTAAAACAGCTGATAAGGGTGGACCAATTGTAATAATGGATAGTGAATATTGTAATGCTACAATGAATGATATGTTGAATGATGTGTTGACTTATAAAATTATTGGTACTGATGAGTTGAATGTAATGATTATTAAACTGGAAGATGTTTTATATGAATGTTTTCTTAGGTTCATAGGTTTATAGGTTCATAGGTTCATAGGTTCATACTAGGATATCTGCCCTCGGGCATTTATAAGCCTAGCCAGAGTGTGTGTGGCTTTCACCACCCCTTAGGATGAGAATACTATACCCATTAGTTTGCTGTGCCTCTGTCCAGCAGTGACACAGAGATGATTCCCAGGGTAAACCTATGATCTCCCATCCACTCATCAAGATTTCTCTTGAACAGAGTCAGTGAGGGGCTCTGCCTCACATGGACTGGGATTCTGTTCCATAGTGTAGGGAGTCTCTGGGTGATGAATCTGTCCCTCCAGCATGTCCTATTTATATCCGTGTTGAGGTTTAAGTCTCTTTCTCTCGTGGCTCTGGTGGATTTGGATTTTTTGAGGTGGAGCATGTCCATTAATTCCGGGTTGGACATGGCCTTGTATGTCAGGCACAGATCACCTCTGAGCAGACGGTATGCGACTGAATAGAGCTGGAGTTTCTTCAGTCGGGCAGCGTATGACATATGTTTGAGCCTTTATCCTTTTGGTGAGGAACTCTTGGGGTCTTTCCAACTGCTGCAGGTGTCGGGTAAGGTACATTCCGAAAAGGGCGTTGTACTCAATCATTGGTCTGATAAGTGAAGAGTACAGGGGTACAATGACCTCTCCTGATCTGGATGTGAATCCCTTCATGATCAGGTGGGCAATGTAGAAGGTCTTCCTAACCACTTTGGCAATGTGAGTGTCAAAGAGAGGTTACTGTCAACTTGGGTCCCCAGGTCCCTGATAACTTCTTCCGTGTTTAATGGATTACCACCTATGTGGTAATTATTTTCCCAAAGGGTATGAATATACATTTTTGGCATTTAGCATAAGGCCATGGCTCTGGCACCAGTTATCCATTTCTATGAGACCTCTCTGGAGGATGTCTGTGTCTGATGGAGTGTCAATTATGGTGCCCAGTTTGCAGTCATCTGCAAATTTTGTCAGCCACAATCCCCCTATGTTTGCCTGCACTTCAGAAAAATAAATGCCGAACAAGAAGGGGCCCAGGACTGAGCCCTGTGGGACACCGCTCGTGACCGGCTTAGAGTCTGACATGGCACCAGCAACTCTAACCCTGTGGGTTCTGTCCTTGAGCCAGTTTGCAACCATCTTGTGACATATGGGTTTACATCTAAGCTGGTGAGCTTTTCTATGATGTCAGTGGGGTATTGTGTGCTTTTGCTAGATCAAGGTAGGCTGTGTGAACTGCCTTACCCTCATCAATGGCCTTAGTGACTGTTTTGAAAAAGTCGACCAAGTTCAAGAGGCAGGATCTGCCCTTGACAAAGCCAAATTGGGTAGGATCCAGTGTCTGTAGGTCCCCAATGTCTTTATTTATGAGTTCCATTATGATCCTCTCCATAGCCTTGCAGACAAGGCTCGTCAAGCTTATGGGCGGTAATTTCAGGGTCCGTAGAAGCACCACCTTTGTGGAGTGGGACCACAGTTGCCGTCGCCATTCTTTATCCTGTAGTAAGGCTAAGATTAAACAGCAGCCTTATGTGTGGGTTTAGTTCCTCATTGTAGCACACAGCCGGGGACACCGTCCGGTCCCATTGATGCTGTGTTTTTTGCTTTAGAGAGAGTAGCTCTCACCTGGGCATCTGAGATGTTTGGGAGGCTAGACTCTGGTGGGATAGATATTTCTCCTTTTGGGGGGGAGGGGGAATTTGCACTGAACCTGTCTGCCAGTATGTTGGCAATGTCTGTGGGTTCAGTGATTTTTGTATAATTTTGGACTAATTCTGAGCATATCTGGGAGTTTCCACCCAGGTTTCTAACATAGCTAAAGAAGGCCCCATGATTGTCTTTTGTGTCTTTAGCGATTTTTCTCTCAAAGTTGGCCTTGGATGATTTTATGAGTGATCGTAGTTTTTGGCTAGTATTGATCAGAGATGCCTTCCCTTTTAGGGATTTTGCTCTGTCATGTAATAGATTTCTCCTCTTGTTGTAGAGTTTGTTTATGGCTGGGGTCCACCAGACCAGGTGCCTGCCTTTGGTGGAAAGGGTCTTGATTTTATTAGGGATTGCTAGATCCATACATTCCTGGAGGTGCTCGTAGAAGGCATTTGTAAGGGTTTCAGCAGCGTGGGTTGTGGTTTCCACTGGCTCGGGGGCCTTGAAGGATACCACTCCAGTCTTAAGTGTGAAGTTTGCTTTTGAGAAGTTCTTCACTATGGTCTTTTTTGCTGGGGTTGGGGGCGGGATGTGGATCTCCAGTGAGATTAATTTATGGTCTGATCTCACCAATGAGGGATATACTTCTGGTGTGGAGCATTTTGTCCCCATGTTTGTGATGATCAGGTCTAGTATATTTTCTCCTCTTGTGGGAATGGTGACTAGTTGTTCCATAGCATTTGAGTTTATGAACTCCAGGAACCTTTGGGCTAGGGTGTTGGGGCTTGAGTAATGTTCCCAGTCTATGTTTGGGTAGTTGAAGTCACCCAATATGATGGTGTTTGGAGAGACATTCATACTCTCCAGTGTCTTCAGGAAGGCTGTGTGGGTTTCCTGAGTTTGAGAGGGTGGTCTGTCTTTAGGGCAGTTTTACCTATGGTTAATTGCACCTGGATGATCTCCGATGCTTTGTGCACTGCCACTAACCTGGAGGTGTGGGTATCCTTTATGAATTTGGATACTCCCCCTCCTTTTGTGGTTCGGTCCGGATTTTGGGGCGGAGCATGATATGAGGTATAACCTGATAGTGCTGGGGTGCTCTCAGGAGCCTTGAACCAGGTTTCAGTCATAGCACAGACATCGATGTTCTCCATACTGAGGAGGGCTTGGGTGCATCTTGAGGTTTAGACTTCTGGCATTGAGCAGTATTACCCTTAGTTTTTTCCATTTTGTTTTCTAGGGTGGTAGGTTTATCATTTGAGCCTTGCCTAAAAAGGCACTATGGGGGTGGCAAGAGCCTTTGCCAATATCCGGAAGCCCAGGGTGACAGGTGCAAGCCATCCCTTGAGCAGCGTGGCTTGTCAAGCATGTCATCCCAGGCAGACAGACATTGGATCTTAGAATGACACCAGTAATTAAGCCAATTATTAAAGCTGATCATTTTGTCTCTGTATTGTGGCATCATTCTTGGTGAGGGTAGGATACTGCTCAGGGTCAGGATCATACTGGCCTGGGCTACATAATCTGAGAGCTCCTCTATGTCTCTTTTCATGTAGTCCAGGGAGGTACATCTCAGGTCATTCACACCGGCATGGACAATGACTGAGTCATACTTGTACTTGCTGTGGAGTGTCCTGAGTGCTTGTGTTATGTGGCGGATTCTAGCACCCGACAGGCAGCTTACTGTGATCTTTTCCTTGTTCAGTCTGGTGAGTGGGACGTCAGTGTGTCTGACTATGGAGTCACCTATAACAAGTGTGTCTGGCATTGTGTTTGGCCTTAAGGGCTGTGACTGTTTAGCACACACTGACTTTGAGAACTATGTTTTGCATGTCTTATGTCTTGAGGTGGCAGTTGCTTGGGTGTCTGCTTTGGAGGCCTCTGTAGTTTTGGTAGATTTTTGATCAGTGCCTCCAAGTATGTCTTTGTGTGTTTATGTGTTTGTTTTGCAGTTGTGATAGTTCTATGTGAAACTGGGTTTGTGGTGTGCGTGGTTTCCTTCTCCTCCTGTCTGGTCTTGCCAGTCCTGAGTTGAGAGAGCTCAGCCTCCAGTTTGGCTATATAGTTGAATCTCTCACATGTATTTGTGTTTTGTGGGAGAAGGAGTGGGTTGTCTGTGTACATGAGGCAATTGTAACATTGCCTCAAGATGCCCAGATTCACGAGCTGAACAGGAGAGGATGCTAGCAACTGACCCTTCGACATGCCAGAAAAAGTGAAAAAGTTTGCTGTGTAACTGAGTCAGAAGGGACCTATAGGGAAATGGGTACTCAAGGGGATTCTAGGCTAATGTAGTACTTTGTTTAGTATATAAGTACTTTACCTATATAAAAATGCTTTAGAAGCAAGTGCTGATCTTTTGAGATAGAGAATAGACTGTTTAGATTGCAAGTAGAGAAGTTCTAAGGGAAAAATTGAAGAGCAGACTTTCACGGGCCAGAAATAGTTTAACCTTGTTTAACGAGGCTGCCCGATGGTGCTCTATGGCCAACTCAGCGGGCTTTATAGAGGGGTTGAAAAGAGCTAGGAATTGACCCAAAATGGCCAATAGACTACAAGTTTCTGGCTGGAACCACTGCTCTAGTGACAAATAGGCTGCTCAGTGCTCCCCACTCCCACTGGTGAACAAAGAAGCTTCCCTTTGTCCAAATAAGGATATGGAATAGCACAGGAACCAAGCCAAAGCCCAGAGATCAGCAAACTCTGAAGACTGGACTATTCTAGTTCAGTAAGGCGGGAAAACAAGATTTTTTGCAGAAAACAGAGGAAAAACAGACAGTGAATGCTATAAATGCTTTTAAACGGCTAGCGCACTTGAGTGTGTTAGCCTACAGGTAAAATTAAGCAACAAATAACTTTTGTAAAGGTGCAAAACAGTTAATCAACACAAAAACAGTTTAAATAGAATGCAGAGCTGTATAAACAGGCGAAAATGCAGTCGCTAAGCAGTAAATAATCAAAAAGCCAGAAAAAAAATACTTAAATCAGGAAAAAGTCACTCTTTTGCTCTCTGCTGCTTGTAGAACTCTGCAGGACACCACGAGGAGCGGTGCTGAGTTGAATACAATGAAATGAAATCAATGTGGACCTGTATAACTGTTTTAGAGTAACAAAACCATTGGCTCCTATTATACAGGGACTTCAGAAAATTCATAGAAATCCCATGTTTCCCCCTTTAAGATCTATAGTATCAGGGCGTAATTTGGTCAACTGAACCTTTATCAATTTATATTGAAAAATCTCGTAGACCAATTGTAGAAGGAATCATTACATTTTGAAAGACTCCAAGTACTTTTTGGAGGAGTTATATGACTTTATGCAAACATGTGATGTAAGCAGTGACCTGATTTTGCTAGTGACTTTGGATGTACGCTCTTTGTTTACTTCTATTCCCAGTGATGCAGGCCTTGAGATGCTCAGGCAGTACTTGTTTGTAGATGAGACTTATGATCATACATGCTTATATTTATTATACCTTTTCATGGAGTTAGTGCTGGAAAACAATGTTATGCTTTTTAACCAAAGTAAAAAACACATCATCAATGGAACCGGATGGTATCCCAGGCTGCATCTTACACGAGCTCCAAAATGAACTAAACCCTCACATAAATTCACTGTTCCAACTCAGCCCTACCACAGGTTATGTACCCAAAGAATGGCGTACAGCAACAGTCATCCCGCTCCACGAAGGTGGCACCACAACGGATCCCGGTAACTATCGCCCTGTAAGTCTGACTAGCCTGGTCTGCAAGGCTATGGAGCGCATCATCATGAATCTCATAAACAAAGACATTGGGAACCTCCAAACACTGGACCCTACCCAATTTCTTAAAGGCAGATCTTGCCTCTTAAACCTAGTTGACTTCTTTGAAATAGTAACCAAAGCCATAGATGAGGGAAAGGTAGTCCACACAGCCTACCTTGACCTCGCAAAGGCCTTCGACACAATACCCTCTCTGCCATCATAAATAAACTTACCAGCTTAAATATTAACCCATATGTCACAAGATGGGTTGCAAACTAGCTCAGGGATAGAACTCACATGGTCAGAGTCGCGGGTGCCATGTCCGACTCTAAACCAGTTACAAGTGGCATCCCACAGGGCTCAGTCCTGGGACCCCTCTTGTTCGCTATATACTTCTTTGAGGTACAGGCAAATATGGGAGGACTGTGGCTTATCAAGTTCGCAGATGATTGCAAACTGGGAGCCATAATCAACTCACCGGCTGACGCAAGCATCCTCCAGAAGGACCTTATGGAGACGGATACCTGGTGTCAGAACCATGGCCTCACGCTAAATGCCAAAAAGTGCATAGTCATCCCCTTTGGGAAAAACAAAGTGCCCACAAACTACCACATAGGAGGTAATCCACTAAGTATGGAAGAAGTAATTAGGGATCTGGGGACCCAAGTAGATAGTAACTTCTCCTTTGACAATCACATTGCCAAAGTGGTTAGAAAAACCTTTTATATAGCTCACCTAATCAAAAAAGGGTTCACATCTAGATCAAGAGAGGTCATTGTGCCCCTCTACTCATTGCTCATCAGGCCCATAACTGAGTACAATGCCCCATTTGGGATGTACCTTACCCGACACCTGCAACAGCTGGAGAGACCTCAAAAATACCTCACCAAGAGGATCATGGGCCTCAAACAGATGCCCTATGCAGCTCGACTAAAGAAACTCCAGCTCTACTCAGTCACTTACCGCCTACTCAGAGGCGATCTCTGCCTGACATACAAGGCCATGTCTAACCCAGAATTGTTGGACATGCTCCACCTCAAAAAAAACAAATCCATTAGAGCTACACGCTCCAGGGATTTAAACCTTAGCACAACAATATATAGGACATGCTGGAGGGATAGATTCATATCCAAAAGGCTTCCCTTGCTTTGGAATAGAATCCCAGTCCATGTTAGGCAGAGCCCCTCGCAGACCCTCTTCAAGAGAAATCTTGATGAGTGGATGGGAAATCATAAATTTACTCCTGGGATCACTTCTATGGCCCTGCTGGACAGAGGCTCAGGAATCTAGTCTAAAAGGGAGGTGAAAGCCAACACATTCTGGCTAGGCTTATAAATGCCCTAGGGCAGACAGCCTAGTACCTACCTATGAACCTATGAACCACATAGTATATTTGCAGAAGGATGGAGTGGCCATGGGCACGTCAAGTGCCAACAGTTATGCCAATTTGGTCATGGCCACTTGGGAAAAGAATCAGATTCTGGAATTGAATAGTTGGCATCAGATAGCATTTTATAGACACTTTGTAGATGACATTTTATGTTGTAGCATGGAAGTCACACTGAGTTAGAACTTTTTCATCAAGAGATCAATAATAGTACAACTTTTCTTAAATTTGATCTCAATAGTTTGCAGGATGAGATAGAGTTTTTAGATGTAAAAATCTCTAAAAACCCAGAGGGAGGACTCTCCACCAGAATATACAGGAAAGAATGTCATAGATATACACTCTTACATAGGAGAAGTATGCATTCGAAATGTGTTTAGAAATGTGGTCAAAGGACAGGCTCTGAGAGTCTCTAGGTTAACAGCTAATGATAGTGACTTTAAGAATCAGTTAGCAGACCTCAAGGAAAGGTTTGTAGAGACAGGGTTTGCTAATGCCACCACCCATAAAGTGCTGGAAGAGACAGTAACTCAGAGGAATGATAAAGGCAAACCATATTTTTCCTTTCATAGAAAGGTTCAGGTGGAGGATAGCGGGGCACAGAAAGCAATGATTTATGTACCCACACATTTTTCAAGTAATGTCAATATAGTGACATATGTGGTGAAGAAATATTGGCTGGTTCTAACACATGATTCTGAAATTTGGAGCATAGTATGGGATAGACCTAATTTCTTGTTTAAGAATAAAAAATCTTTAAAGAGACTATTATGCTATCCGAAAAGAAATATTGATGTAATATCAACTGATGTTAAAAAAGGAAGTTTTCCATGCACCAAATGTAATCACTGCAAATATACAGATGTTACCAATAAAATTATACATCTAGACATAGGCATAAAGTTTAAATTTAATGTGACAGCTGACTGCAATACTTTTAATGTGGTATACCTGGAATATGAAATCATTGGCAAACGGTGTAGCCTGGGTTACAAGGACAATAACTTGGGAAATCCGTAAAATAACATAATTTATTTATTTAAACTCTTAAAACATACAAAAATAAAATTTAAATAAAATCATTTATGATATATAGTACTGCAGGTTAAGCGCTTTCATCCACTTTAACTGTGGACTTCATCAGAACGTGCAGCACTAAACCTTAATTGATTAAATATCTCTTTTTTGGCGCCATTGGGCTAAATCAAAGACTTCACATATTTAAAGCTGCATGCAGCCTATCTAGTAATTGTACAAAATGTACTACTAGATGAAATGTCTAGACCATATGTGTTCATAACCACTGATGACAATTCACATACATAAGAATACGCTCCCATGTATAACTAAATATACATTACAGGAATGGAACAATAATATGTACTACACAGTTGATTTCATAACCTCATGATCTATACCCCCATTGGGTGTAGGGCTGTCACAAAATATGATGCACAACACTACATCTGATCACAGTGATACGTCCTATAACCATGCCTGCATATTAGAATAAAACCCTTATATTAATCAAGTCAAAAAGGTCATTTCACATAATTGGAATATTCTAACAGCTGATGCCACTATCACTCAAGTGGTGGGACAAGCACCAATTTTTGTACATAAAACTGGACGAAACTTGAAGTACAGTTTACAAAATAGGGGACTGAATTACAATTACAATAAAAAAGGTCACACAAATAAATGTGGGACATGTAGACAATGCCATGCAATATTGATGGATGATCATATAGTGTTGGGAAATTTCAATAATACTAAAGTAATACTCAAAACAGGGAAATGCAATACCAAACATATAATATATTTGGCTAAATACACAGCATGTTCCGGATAGTATGTGGGAAAGACAGATAGATATTTTAAAAACAGGATTTATGACCACTTATACAGGATTAGGAACAAAGATATGATTAACGCACAATACAGACATATATAGAGAAGTGTGGGAGTAATCACAATTTTAAATTTGGTATTTTGGAGCAGGTAAAGACAAACCCTGGAGGTGGTAACATAAAAGGTATATTACGACAAAAGGAAATAAAGTGGCAATTGTTGCTTGATGCCACAACACCTCCAGGTTTAAACGATAACATACCTATTTAACCCATACTAGAGGCAAGATCATGAGGTTATGAAATCAATTGTGTAATACATATTATTGTTCCAGTCCTGTAATGTATATTTAGTTATACATGGGAGCGTATTCTTATGTATGTGAATTGTCATCAGTGGTTATGAACACGTATGGTCCAGACATTTCATCTAGTAGTACATTACTAGATAGACTGCATACAGCTTTAAATATGTGAAGTCTTTGATTTAGCCCAATGGTGCCAAAAAGAGATATTTAATCAATTAAGGTTTAGTGCTGCACGTTCTGATGAAGTCCACAGTTAAAGTGGATGAAAGCGCTTAACCTGCAGTACTATATATATCATAAATGATATTTCAATTTTATTTTTGTATGTTTTAAGAGTTTATATACATAAATTCTGTTCTTTTATGGATTGCCCGAGTTATTTTCCTTGGAACCCAGGCTGCAACGTTTGCCAGTGATTTTGTATTCCAGGTTGCAGTTGGGGAAATGTGGTATACCTGGCAGTATGTAATTCCTGTTCGGACTTTTATATGGGAAGACCAATAGGAAAATGAGATTTAGAATTAGGGGACATCTTTTGAACATCAGGAATGCAGTCTTAACTAATGCCTTGGTTAAACATGTTTCCATGGAAGGATGCACACATTCTTTTAGGTTTCTTGTAATTGAGAAAGTTTGGGAAAATGAAAGAGGGGACATGTTGTTAATTAAACTGAGACTTCTGAAACCAGATGGATTATCAGGCTGTGAGCGGACAGAGGGAAAGGATTTAATGACAGAATTTCTCTAAAGCCTATCTTAAAAACTAGGATGCTTTTTAAATAGTTACACAGACATTATTTTTATGTTTTTTAATATTTGTTGTAATATTTGTATGTATTGTGCACTAGGTTTTATTCAAGTTTTAAATAGTTAACGATGATTCGATTAATTGAATAATTTGTGGATAATTTTTGATTGGTTGTTGGTTTAAATGAAAGCAGTATATATTTAAGATTTTCTGCCAAATGCAGTGATGGTCTGATGAAGTGGTGTTCCAGCACTATGAAAGCGCTTACCGTACAATAAATATGATTGAGTTTACATGCGTACTTTGAATTCCTAATTCATTGGCTGGTTCATTGGATGCTGTTGTAGACTATTCTTGTTATTTCTTTGTTCAACAGCCCACTTATTTGTGGTGTGACCATATTTGTGTTTGTTAGCTGTATATTGTTATTAGTCCTACTATCTAAAAGTGGACTATAAATGCCATTGGCTCTTTTATTCCAAACTTCATTTTTAATCCCCATCAACAGATATTTTTGGATATCCCCTTTGAAAAAAACATATCCAATAAAAATTTGCATTCATTTGTGAAGGCCTCAACATGAGAAACCATCCTGGCCAACCTAACAAATTGGCCCTTAACCACAGCCTTTTTCTGGTGTGGGGGATGCCAACTTGTAAAATCTAAATAAGAATTTGAAAATGTGGGTTTCCTGTGAATATTAGAGGTATAAGTTCCCCCTAATGATATCTTTGGTTAGTTTCACATTCAGATAAACAATCTTGCTCGTTTACTGTTTATGGGAAAGAATAGCTGTGATTCACTGTTCTGTAAAGCAAGTAGCCCTAAAGAGTGTTGGTTTATTTCTTAAGGCTTACAAGTATTGCTATTGAAGAGGGATTTCATAGTTAATGAAGGCTGTCTGGTTGATGATTATTTTAGGAATGATCTAAAATCTTGTCTGGATTCTCTGTATTGTGTCTTGACATACTTGTAGTTTCTTTTGCTCGGGTAGAATTTTATTCTACTGAGTAGGGAGTGATAGGGAAGTGATCATTCTGCAGGGGTGCTGACTACTGGGGATCAAAGGGTTACATTCTGGAGATGGACTCCTATCAGGATGGCACACAGAGGCTATGTCTTGTCTCAATCATTCTTCCAGCTTACATGACTGGTGAGTTGACTTTTAGGATAGTCTTTGGCGATACAAGATGGATTTTGATAGAATGCGGGTCCAGGATGTGTCACAAATATATTCCCCATCATTGCATAAATGGACTAGTTTAAGAAGAGTTTTGACAGGGCTTTTTTAAACTGTACTGTGGAAACTGGAGTATTTAGAAATAGACCTGGATAATGCCATACAGGATAGACGACTGAGGGTATTCAATCACCAAAAAGGGAAGTGGAGAAGGTTTTCCTTCTTCTGGTCCAAATTTTGTTTTAAGGTGTTTGTAATAAGAGGATCAGCTGTAGTCATTTCCTGATACTTTTTTCACGTATTACAAATTATGTGAAAAGAAAATGCACCTTATCTCCTTATGTTGTTCTACCACCCTATGTGCTGCTTTTCTAGTGTGTGTATTTTTATTTTTTATCAAGTCTGGCATGCCTTTTTAGTTTTCCTAGTACTGTACAAGAAATTATTTGCATACTGCCATCTGCAACTGAGGTATACATGATATGATATGATGGGTCTTTACTGTTTGATGAACAGACTTGTCAAAGTAGTGAAGCTGGACATGACACCAGTGAATCAAAAAAAAACACACTTGTCACTCATGCTGGAAGATAAGAAGGCTGTGACTCTTATTCCTGCAGCAGGTACATGGTGAATTCCAAAATACTGGCAGTGTGGTGCAGCATAAGAGGAGGGGGGGGGGGTGCAGCACTGCTGAGTGTGCTGTTCTTCAGATGAGATATTAAACAGATGTCTCATCTGCCTGTTTTGGTAGCAGATCAGTGGAATGCATAAGATCACATGAGACTTATTGCAAAATGAGTAAGTTCTCCAGTGCCCTGGCCAAATTTTCCTTAGTTATTATTAACACCACTTTGGGTCTCCTCTGAAAAGAAGACCCTGACATAGATGGACTAACCTGGTCAACAATGATAAATAATAAATAAAATAAAATATGATGGGGAGTGTTTTTTTTTAGTTTGTTGAATTTTGTCTATGAAAAGGGAGACAGGCTTTGCTTAAAAAAATGGTGAAATCATGTCTTTTGAATGCAGATCATACATTACTTGTGAAAGTGTTGGTGCAAAGGGAAGGTGCCATTATATTTTGCTTCATGTTCTAGACTCTGAATAATTTTGTATATTTACACAAATACCTATTTACATTTTGCTGAAGTTAGTTAGGATGAGTTTACTACTGCTCCTGGTCTTTCTGGGTTTTCTTTGTCACTACATGCTTATTGGGTGGCTTCATGGGATATTAAGCACAAAGATGACTCCATTAAGACTGCTGTTTTGTGACTGTTTATACATCGTCTGAGTTTTTCAAACAGCATTTGTTAGACATTTATGGTTATTTTATGAGAATTATTTTTGGTATGACATAATAAGTGTCTGTCAGTGTCCACTCATTGGGGATTTAGTCTGAAATAAGCATGTCTGCCAAGCCCTGTGGTTTTTGTTTTGCACATGAATCCCTTGCTGAGGGTATTTTAATAGTTTGGGTTTTGAGGGTCTAGCCCTTTCAGAGACTGGTTTGCAGTTACACGGATGATTTAACCACTATTTTTCACTTCTCAGGGGATGAGCAAGATATTTTTTACTATTCTATTTCACATTTAGCAGAGATTTGAGAATTACAAGTCAACACTTTGAAGCCCAAGGGATACTAAGTTTATCATGGTCCACCACCTGCTACTGGTATTTGTTTTGAGAGCCTGTTAAGGTGCTGGGTATTCTGTATGGTACTCAGGATATTTCCTAATATAAATGGATTATAGATAACAGTAGAACTTCGCTGTAATATGGGAGCAAGATTTGTATGTCTTATTCAAAAAGGTGCTTCTGCTTCAGAGACATGATATAGGGGAAGGTTTTCCATTGCCCCAGAACTGACTAGTAGAAAATAGTCCACACAGTTGTTTTCCCGTGTTCTATATATCAAGGATAATTATAGCTTATGTGGATCTGGGGTCTATTTTGGAGTTTGACACTGCATGTTATTTTTTTTAATTTCTGGAAGGAAAAGTATTTTTTTTCAATGTTCTGCCAGGGCAAAGCTCTGCAGTGGTTTTCCTGATGTTGTGCAGGCCTTCTTCAACCTATGGTACCCATTGGAGAAGAGTGTTCTTCCTAGATAGAGATGATTTATAGCATGTCTTTCAAGATACAAAATGACAAAATTACCTGCTGGTAATATATGTGTTAATTATACTGTGGTTAACATAGCTGTTTCCCTGCACTTAGGTTTAATAGAATCATTGGTTTCAGATTTCAGATTTTCAAGACAGTAAATTATTATTTTTTTTTTACTTAGAACCGGTTAATTCATCCCCAGTATCTAAGGCCTTTAACCCACTCATACCAGTTATATTATCAAACTAATTTCCTTTGTAATATTTATTTTATTTTATTTATTTATCATTTGTTGACCGGGAAAGTCCGACTAGGTTCCACAGAGCCTGTTTTCAGCGGAGGCCCGGGGAGAAATTCTCCAGATGCATGTCTTTGGAATGTGGGAGGAAACCGGAGTACCCGGAGGAAACCCACGAACACAGGAGAACATGCAAACTCCACACAGAAGGCACCCCAGCCGAGAATCGAACCGGAGAACCTCTTGCTGTGAGGTGACAATGTTAACCACTGCACCACTGTGCCGCCCCAATATGTATTCTTTGAGTCTAATTATACTATATATTGACATGTCTGTGGACTTCCAGTGTATAGTAACTCTCAGACCCAGGTCTGTTATGTAACACCACAAAAGGTCTTGTATGACACTCACTACTATTATGTCTATGATGGTATTAGGTCACCTCAGACCACAAATTACCTAGCTTATAATTCCCAGTTTTGCATATATTGTATCCAGTACCAGTCATCAACTTTAACTCCTGTCATACTTTATGTATGGCAATATTGTATATGGTATGTTATATGTTGTCTTGTTTATCTAGCTTAATTTTATATTCATAACTTTTTCTATTTTGCTTAATTTGACATTCAAAATTTTTTTCAAACTGTAATGTGACTTATATTTGTACACTGTAGTTTGTATCTTGTACTTATTTCTGGAGATTTTCTCCCCAGGCCTCTGCTGAAAAGGGTCCTGCATCCAGCTGGACTTTCCTTGTTAACAAATGTTAAATAAATAAAATAAAAACTTTCAGTGGTTTCTTCTTATGAGAATTTGTGTTCATTTTTATTTGGATTTTTTTTTTTTAGCTGAGTGGGAAAATTCATCTAAGGAAACCCTCTCAAACACTAACACTGTGGCTAGTAGATTAGGGCTAAATGAGCCTGGTTTATCTAAACATCCACAGCAGACAAACTCTGTATAATGGATTGCTGGTTTAATTTTTTAACACAACGTTTGAAGTTACAAACAGTTCTCACAGATGATACCCACGTTGGGCAGGAAGGACATACCACATTTTTTTAAATTAAATTAAATTTGCACCACTGAAGTTTAATTAAAATAAAAAATAAATTTGTTATTTTAATTTTAAAAGGTGATAATATGGATTGTTGTTGCACCAGCACAGGTGTAATTCAGAGACATAAGATCTGAACAAAGATAACATAGAACAACACAACACTTGTAAAGAAATGCATAAATATTGAAGCAAATGAAAGATGTAAAGAGGAATATGTGAAAAAGAAAGCCACATCTTTTGTTCTTTCTCTTTTGTTTGTGTCTTTTGGCTTTTCCTGGTTGGGGGTCGCCACAGCGGAACTCCGGTCCGCTAATAACTGGCAGTTGATTTTTACGTACCAGCTTGCCAGGCCTGATGCACAACCTTCAACGAAGGTACGCCCATTCACACATGTCTCCATGCAGAAGACGTTCTAGCTGAGAATTGAACTGGACAGCGTCTTACTGTGAGGCGACAATGCTACCACAGCACCATCACTGCGACCCCTAACTGGGAAAAGCCGAAAGACACAAACAAACATTTAGCCTTAATCTACTAGCCACAGTGTTAGTGTTTGAGAGGGTTTCTTTAGATGAATTTTCCCACTCAGCTAAAAAACAAAAATCCACATAAAAATGAACATGAATTCTCATAAGAAGAAACCACTGAAAGTTTTTATTTTATTTATTTAACATTTGTTAACAAGGAAAGTCCAACTGGACACAGGACCCTTTTCAGCAGAGGCCTGGGGAGAAAAGCTCCAGAAATAAGTAAAAGATACAAAATACAGTCTACAAATATAAGTCATAGCAGAAATGTCTAAATACTATATGCCTGTGCAAATATATGTTTTTATGGTAGAAGCTGGAACATACATAATTAACTTGCAAAACTCTGAGAAAATAAGTTGAAATTGTTTACGACTGTGCTATAAATTTAGTTAATGCAAAGAGGCAGAATGTCTGCAGCTAGAAAATTTTTCTATTGTCTGGAAACAGAAATAGTTACAGGTTTCAAAGGTAAAAGTGTGTAACTGTTTTACGACTTCCAGTTCCAGGCAAACTTCTAAAAGCGAAGTATTTTTGACACAGAGGTGCTAAAGTTTAAGTCACTGTTAGCCTGGGAACTGAAGCCAGAGGTGGCAAATAGTGATGTTATCCAGATAACCCAGCAGTAATGTGTATTATTAATTTAAGAACTATCTCTCTGAGAAAGTCTGTGCATTTTGTATCTTGTCTTTGGACCTAGAAACATCCTGTCATTCAACGCTTGCATTTTCCTGGCTCTGTAAGTAAGATTTAGGTATAGTATTTCACTTAGAGATAGATAAGAAAGTAGTAAGATTAGTTTAGATGTTTTATGTATTTATTTGAGGCTGTCCTGAAATGTTGTTTTAAAATATTTCTTGTGATTCAGAATTCTGTTGTCACTGTGTTGAGTTATTGAGTATTGTCTTGTTGTTTTACTGTTTACTATTAAATATATTTAAACCTTTTAATTGTAGCTGGTTTGTTTAGAGATATTTAAGCTCTTACAGTACTTGCATATGCATTTGGTGACACTGTATAGCCACTCCTAAATAGCCTCAGTCTTGGACACACTTACCATTTGGATAATAGTAACATTGTATAGTAAAATTAGTCACCCTTTGGGAAGGGCCTTAAAGTAGCTGATAAAGGGGGAGTCTATATTACCATGTCAACAGGGCTGTTCATCAAAAGCCCTTACATCAACACATGTACACCAAAATATCTAAATGTCAAATGGCCACAAAAGCAATTTTTTTCCCAAGGAAAATAATGCTGGGCCAACAAAAAACAAACCAACAGACACAATGAAGTGGGGAGCTTTGCCCCCCATACCCCCGATGTTGACATTCTCAAGGAAACAGGGAATCTGTATACTGGGACAAAGGGTTACTGTATAGAGAGTGAACCCCTGAGGGAGGGCCAGAATGTGAGAGAATACAGCAGCTGATAGTGCCCAGAGCTTACCATCTGGCTCTTCTAGCCATAGCCCATGATATTCCCTTTGCAGGTCATATGGGCATAAAACATACAAAGAGAAGCATTATGCATAAATTCTATTGACCTGAGATTTCCAGAGATGCAACAGGTACTAATGTACCTGTGAGCAGTGCCAAAAGGAAGGCAAAGCAGGAAACAAGGTGAAAGCTGCTTTGATGCCTTTGACTGTGACTGAGGAGTCATTTCAGAGGGTAATTATGGATATTGTGGGGCCTCTGAGTACCTCGAGTTCCACAGGGGGAAAAAGTATATCCTAGTGGTAGTAGATTATGCTATGAGATACCTTGAGGCAGAGGCTCTGTCTTCCATTGAGGCAGAAAAGGTGGCAAATACTTTGTTAGAGATTTTCAGCAGGGTAGGTTTTCCAAAAAAAATACTGACTTACAGAGGTGCCAATTTCATGTCAGACCTGATGGCTTGTCTGTGGATGTACTGTGGGTGAAGCACCTAGAGACCACCCCTACAATCCCCAGATTAATGGTGTTGTTGAGAAGTTAAACTCTACACTCAAGACCATACTACGGGCATTTGCAGACCAGTTTATGAGTGAGTGGGACAAATATTTTCCCCATCTCTTGTTTGCTTGCAGAGAGGTTCCCCAGGAATACACAGGGTTTTCACCCTTTGAGTTGTTGTATGGGCATAGGGTGAGGGGATCTCTAGATTTAATACTAGATGAGTGGGAGGGGAAGTGTGAATCTCATAAGGAGTATGTTGTGGCATATGTCCTAAACCTCAGGACAAGGCTCAGGAGAACCTGTCAGAAGCCCAACAACAGAAAAAGGTCTGGTATGACAGGAATGCTTGAGCTAGAGAGTATGCTGTAGGGCAGCAGGTAATGATTCTCATTCCTGTCACACACAACAAGCTGCAAGCAAATTGGGAGGGACCCTACAAGATGGTAAGGAAGGTCAGTGATGTAAACTACATGGTAGAACTGTTAGGCAGGAGGCAGGGGCACAAATTGTACCATGCTCACATGATGAAACCTTACCATGATAGGGAAGCGCTTGTGCTGAGTATTTGCAGTTGATTGCAGGAGGAGTCTGAGCAAGATCTGGTGACTGATCTCCTGAGTGAGGCTTGGACTGACACCTCAGTGGAAAGGGTAGCAATGTCCCAGCAGCTATCTCCTACCCAGATTTGAGAAATCCGAGAAGTGTTACAGGGGTTTGGGGACATGTTCATTGAGAAACCAGGGTGCACCCACCTGGTGCAGCACCATGTGGATACATGACCCCAAAGACCTATTAAGCAGGCCCCTTGTAGGGTGCCTGAGAGGGAGTCAAACAGACTCTGAGGGAGAAGATACTGGAAATGTTGGAACTAGGGGAAATTCAGGAGTCCAGCAGTCCCTGAGCCTCCCCAGTGGTGCTGGTAAAAACGAAGGATGGCAGCACCAGGTTCTGTGTGGACTACATGAAATGAAATTGTCACACAGAGTCAGATGCTACCTCCATGCCTAGGACAGATGAAACCCTAGATCAGCTGGGTGGGGCTAAGTATCTTACCACCATTAATTTTAACAAGGGTTACTGGCAGATGCTCTTTGACACCCAGTGCTAGAGAGAGGTCAGCCTTTGTGACTCCTTTTGGCTTGTATGAGTTCACAAAGATGCCTTTTGGGATGAAGAATGCCCTAGCAACGTTCCAGAGGCTAGTAGATTGTATTTTAGCAGGTGCATGAGATTTTGACCCTTGCTTACCAAGATGATATTGCCATCTACAGCCATTCCTGGCAAGAGTACCATCAACATGACAAGGAGGCGCTGGGCAGACTACAGAGGGCAGGGTTGACCATTAAGCCCAGCAAATGTCAGGTAGGTATGGCAGAGGTCTCTTACCTGGAACATAGAGTGTGGAGTGGTAAGATCAGGCCAGAACCTGCCAAAGTGGAAGCCATTTAGACAAGGTCTGCACCTGTTACCAAAAAGCAGGTGAGGGAATTTTTAGGGACAGCAGGGTACTACAGAAAATTTGTCCCCAGTTAGAGTACCATAGCTACTCCGCTCAGAGACCTGACAAGGAAAAACAGGCCAGATAAGGTAGTGTGGAACCCAGCATGTGAGCAGACATTCCAGAAGCTTAAAGGAGTTTGGGAGACCCCCTGTGTTAGCCAGTCCTGATTACAGCAAAGCATTTGTTGTGCAGGTGGATGCTTCAAACAATGGGGTGGGGGCTGTACTTAGCCAGATTTCTTCAGAGGGAGAACAGCACCCAGTGGTTTATCGCAGTCATAGACTCCAACCCAGGGATTAATGCTATGCAGCTGTAGAAAAGGAATGTCTAGCCATAGTGTGGGAACTGCAGAAACTTCAGCCTTATCTGTGTGGAAGAAAATTCACTGTAGTTACAAACCACAATCCCCTAACATGGTTACATCAAGCCAGCCAGCAAAATTCCAAGTTACTAAGGTGGAGCCTAGAGTTGCAAGCATATGATACGACAGTGCAGCACCTCAGTTTGGTTAGCAATGCCAATGCAGATGGGCTGTCAAGACAGGGAATGGAGTAAGGTATTCCTAGATAGACTCAACCCTCTCAAGAAACATTTCTCAAGGGTCACTTGAAAAACTAGCTTGAGTTTTCGTGTGTGTGTGTGTGTGTGTTTGTGTGTGTGTGTGTGTGTGTGTGTGTGTGTGTGTGTGTGTGTGTGTGTGTGTGGGAAGGGGGGGATTGTGAAGGCTGCCAGCCCAGCTAGCTGGAATTTTGTAAATAATTCTATGTTATTTGTGAATAGTAATATGATTTGTATGCTTGTCTTACAACTTTAACCACAGTGTACCCTGCTGGAAAAGAGCAGAAATGTATATACACTATATGCCTGTGGAAGTGTATGTTTTCATGGTAGAAGTTGGAACATACAGAGTTAACTTGCAAAACTCTGAGAAAATAAGTTGTAATTGTTTACGACTGTGCTATAAAGTTAGTTAATGCAAAGAGACAGAATGTCTGCAGCTAGAAATTCTTTCTATTGTCTGAAAACAGAAATAATTACAGGTTTCAAAGGTAAAAATGTGTAACTGTTTTATGACTTCGAGTTCCAGGCAAACTTCTAAAAGATAAGTATTTTTGACACAGAGGTGCTAAGTTTTAAGTTACTGTTAGCCTTGAAACTGAAGCCAGAGGTGTCAAATAGTGAAGTCATCCATCTAACCCAGCAGTAATGTGTATTATTAATTTAAAAACTATCTCTTAGAGAAAGTCTGTGCATTTTGTATCTTGTCTTTGGACCTAGAAACATCCTCTTGTTCAGCACTTGCATTTGCCTGACTCTGTAAGTAAGATTTGGGTATAGTATTTCTCTTTGAGATAGAGAAGAATATAGTAAGATTACCTTAGATGTTTTCTGTATTTATTTGAGACTGTTCTGCAATGTTGTTTTAAAATATTTCCTGTGATTCTGAACTCTGTTGACACTGTGTTGCATTATTGAGTGTTGTCTTGTTTGTTTATTAGTTATTATTAAATACATGTAAACCTTTTAACTGTGGCTGGTTTGTTTAGAGATATTTAAGCTCTTAGAGTATTTGCATATGTATTTGGTGACAGTGTATAGGCCACCCCTAAATAGCCTTAGTCTTGGACACACTTACCATTTGGATAATAGTAACATTACACAGTAGAATTGGTCACCCTTTGGGAAGGACTTTAAACTAGCTGATAAAGGGTGGTTGGTAGCACCTGGTACTACTTTATAGTCTTGGAAGAAGGGGGCATAGCTAGTAAACCTGTGCCAGCCTTCCCCGGGAGTGCTTGTGTGTTTGTAAACAATCAAATCTTAGTGTGTGTGTGTTAACTACTTGGGCAGGGACTTGAAGCACTGGTTGGACAGAGAGGGTGATGGAGGTTTCAGCTTAATGGCTTGACTGAGATCTTAACCCTATAGCTGTGCCAGTGGGGAGTATTATTGTGGATCTGGAGAGAGAGGGAGAAACCAGCCCCAGACTGACTGTGTTCTCTATGTGCTCTTAAGGGAGATTTTACTTTACTGTGTGAGTACTTGTCATCCTCCCAATTTGCATGTCTCTCACTGGTGTTCATGGTGAGGATTGAGGCTCCTTGATTACTGAGCCAGTGCAGGGGTCTCACAATCATTATGGAGTTATCAACCTTCTTGGTGTTATGGGGTCCTGTCAGTACACTTTGTGACATGTATCACTGTCCAGAGGCTGTTGTCACAAGTATGACAGTGTGAGTATCATTCTGCTGTCATCATCAGACTGCTGTGATGTACAAAAGCGTGCTATTATTTGGGGTGCTCCACCTGTGAGAAAATACATAATCATCTGAGCAATGTGTCCTATTTAATACATCTGAAATAGCAATGCACTCGTGATGTCTACAGTTATCACTTCCTGTATTCTGTGGTGATGCTACTCCAGATATTAATGCATTACCTGATGAGAAGACATTTCAAAGTTGTATGCAAACATTCATCATATGATGGAATACATGCCCTAATACTGCCAATGGCAGGTAAGCACTGATCTTATTTACCACCTCTTTGTTGAGGATGAAGGGGTACCAATGTGCTGTTATCCATACCATCCTGAATGAACTCAGTGTCACAGTCATCCTCCAGGAGGTGTTAAACACTGGGCAATTAAAAGCCCAACACCCATGATACTATGTGCTATTGCCTTTTTCTCTTCTCACTCCTTGCATGGGACTCCATACCATTAGCTGTCTTTCTGCACCATGCCAAGAGATGGTTTTGTTCTCCTATAGCATTTATGTCAGCCAGAACTTGATTCTACAGTTTAGATTACTCTGCCTGTTTTGGGCAGTCCTTTCCAAAAATAAATTTTCAGCATATCTTAAGTGTATCTACAAGGGTGAGGCATCGAAATTATCTCTCCTGTATCATGTACCCTGAGGTGATAGGATAATTTCCCTGGAAATAACATGTTTTGTTGTTATTATTGTAACCCTCCCCTAACTGAGTTGAAGCATTCTGGTGCAGATGGCAAAACACAAGAAAGTAGTTATGCAGCTGAGCTGACATCTGTGTTAACTGAGTTCTTTTTTTTTTTTTTTTAGAAATTATCAATCAAGGAGACAAGTTTAATATGTACATTGCATTGCATGCCTATAAAGGTTTATGGAGGGGAGGAGAACGTTTCTAGCAGTATATTACTGAGGGTTACTTGGTACAGTGCAATAAACTGCATACGTCTTGGTCTGAAGCACTGCATTTCTAGATACCAGAGGCTATACTAGATTAGTGCTTTATTGTGAAAGTGCAGCATGTAGAAATGGCTCGTTTACCCAGCAATAACTGCACAATTAGACAGTGTTCACATCACCAGTAATTATGAGGCTGTTCCTGAAGGTCTTACAATAAAAAATGTTAAGAATCTCCTTCTTCTCTTTTTATCCAAATTGTACCTATATATATTTATTTTATTTTAATTTTGTTTTCTGAGGTAGAGTACTGATCAACACTGAACAATTGCAGAAGGGGATTTTCCCTTAATATTTGTGGAAATAGGATGACCAGTTGCACTCAAAATGGAGACAGTAAGTTTCAATAAATTCACTTCAGTTATGAAATTATTAACTAACTGGAGCTTATAGCCATATAGCTGTATGAATCACATTAGTATGCATTTATATACAAGAGTACCAATCATTGTAATACTATCACAAATAAGTTACAGAAAGGCCATACATGCACATTCAACAGGCGGAAAGTGAGTGTACATGCAGTTGGAAAGTGTATGCATCTACTTTTCACTGAGCAGGTGCCAAGACAGGGTTTGAGCTGCTTAAAATGATTATGTCACATTGCAGAGGATATGATTCCTGCACTAAGAATGTACAGTCATGTAACTTGCACTTGTCCATAACAGAGATGTTCAAATTCTTCACTTCCAAGGATGCCACAACTGGCCAGCTTCCAAAAGCTTTCACCCCGTCCCACACTGTCATTCTCTCTGCTTATAGGCTAAACCATTTTTAAGAGAACTACATAAGCAGCTAGAGTGACTACAAATCTTTAGGACTTGTTTGTCCCTAACCAAAAAAGGGTAATTATCATAAACTTAACAACAATCTAAAAAAAAAACCAAGTACAAACTTTACATCCTAAACTAGAATTATGTACAACAAAGTGGGGATGTTGGTGATTACAGCTACTGCAGTAGTGAAGACTTTGAGCATCTGTTATGGGTACTTGCAACTTACAGAACTGTACTATCTATGTTCTTCATTCTCACTGCTGCTGTAGCCTATGGATAAAATACAAAAACTTCATCCATCCTGGAAGGAGGAAGGACAAGGGTCCAGGAATCCTTGGAGAATGGTTGTATCAAAGCCTGTACTACACCTGGAAAAGGAATCCAGTTTTTAGTGCTTTGTAAATGTATGCATAGAGGACCAAGTGTATGCCACTGAACAAGCTAAGGCTCTAGTGCAATGTACCTTGACACTGCCAGGAATAGTTTTGTCATGGTGTGAATAACAAAACACAATATCAGGGTATAACCATCTAGAAATAGTCTGTTTTGACCTCAGTTGACTTTTATTTCCATTAGAATAGAAAATGTATAGTTGGTTAGCTTCCCTGAAGGACTTAGTTCTAACACGATAGTTCCTGAGTTTGTCTATGCACATGCAAAGTATAAAGAATCCTTTCTCCCTTATTTTTAGGATCCAGATAGAAAACTAGGAGACTGATGGCCTAATATAGTGCGAACTCTGAAACAACCTTGAACATAAATAAGGAGGTTTGTGTGCAATGTGACCCTATCCCTATAGAATACCAAATAGAGTTCTTTCACCATAAGAGCCTGCAACTCAGATGCTCTTCTTGCAAATGTCAGAGCAATAAAAAGAGTAGTGTTCCAAGGGATGAGCCTCACATCAACCAGACAGGCAGGTTCAAAAGGTGACATAGTCAATGAGCAACCAGACAGGCAGGTTCAAAAGGTGACATAGTCAATGAGCAACCAGACAGGCAGGTTCAAAAGGTGACATAGTTAACGAGCAATCAGACAGCCAGGTTCAAAAGGTGACATAGTCAATGAGCAACCGGACAGGCAGGTTCAAAAGGTGACATAGTCAATGAGCAACTAGACAGGCAGGGTCATAAGGTGACATAGTCAATTTCTCCTCCACAAAGTCGATATCCTAAAGAGAAGGTACCTGTTTATGAGGAGGTCAATAATATAAAACTCCTTTCAGAAACTGTTCCAGGGGACTCCGTGTGCATATGTGCTGAAATGGCTGCAAGATAAATCTTTGTGGAAGAATAATAGATGCCAGAGGATGGCAATTCACTGAAATATTTGTGAACCAGTGTTACAAAATCCCTGATGGGCCCATATTTATTGGCTAGGCAACAACCAGAAAATCTCTTTGACTTGCCAATATAGAATTTTCTAGTAGCTGGCTTTTGTGCTTCCCTCAGTATCTGCTGCACATTCTCATGAAAAAGGTGCTTAAAAAGTATCAAAACTGAATCATCCATTCAGTTAGTTGAAGTTATTTGAGACTGGGGTATATTGAATATTCTCCATCTTATGAGAGTAGATCCAGTCTGTGAGAAAGCATTTGATAATTGTCCCTAGCCAATTCCATGGGAAGGGAAAACCAATTTTCCCTGAGCCAGTCACCAGAATGACTTTTGGAGTCTTTTTGAATCTTCAGAATTACCCTGAAAATCACTGGAAAGAGTGGAAATGCAGAAAGGAACATCTCATCATGGGAATGAAAGAGCATGTGTTCTCCTGGCCTGCCTGCAAGGAAATCTGGAAGATAATTTGATTAGCTCTCTGTTTTGAAAGGAAGTGAACAGATCCTCCTTAATTTCCATTTCCACTCCAATTTACTTCTTCCTCTTTTTGACTTTTCAAAACATGTTGATCATGTCGTCTCCATTCTGGCATATGCAGAACTCATTATCTCATCCCTGAACAACCACCCTCTGTACATAGCAACCTAAAAACACTCAATCTGCAAAAAATTCTATATCATTATTATTATTATTATGCTACCATGTAAAAGATATGCTTATACCGACACTGCTTCTTTACATATTTAGATTTTACTTTTTATAAGTTGTTACCTTTAGTTCTTTACTTTCCCATGTTTTTGTACTTGTTTCTTTCAGCCAAGTTTTTTCTCCACTGGTTTTATATTTTATGTACTTTGTTATTTCTCAATTTTCTTTTTTTTTTCTACAATGCATGTCAACTTTTTTATTCTTTGTTTATATTTTTACAGTATGTAATTCATTCATCTGTATGCTGGAGCTTTTCTCCTCGGGTCTACACTGTAAACAGGCCATATGGCGCAGCTGAACTAACCTGGTTAACAAATGTCAACTAAATAAATAAACAGATCTACCTGAGGTGTTCATCACATCTAAAAGACTTCTTCATTAAGTTTCCAATCACGTGACTCTGTCCAGGACTTGCTCAGCTTGTCTGCCACTGTATTTTCTCTATGGGTATTTAAAATGTCCAGAGAGATAAAGAATGCTGAAGAGCTAACTTTTAAGCTATCATTGCCAGCCAACACAGAGGGTACGACCTTGTGTCCCCCTGCGTGTTTATGTACCACATGACTGTAGTATTGTCTGCAATGATCTGTAGAGGACCTGAGTCCCTTACATGATGCAGAGACTTCATGGCATGAATCACAGCCAACATTTCTTTGATATTGATGTACATTGGTCTGCCTGAACTGTCTCACAGTCCTGGAACTTTTACACCCATTGAAACTGCTACTCAAGCAAAATGTGAGGAATCTGTTGTTGAAGAATGTGTTGGGGTGGGTAAAGAAAAAGGAAGACATGGATTCTAAGCCATGTAATCTCTCCACCAATGCAGTTCTAACTATATAAATCCCAAGAATGGAATGAGAAACTCTGGAGGATGAGAACGACAGATCTACTTGTGCTTGAGGTACCACTAAATCTTTTTCATATGCAGTTTGGCAAAAGGAATCATTAGAATCATATAAACTATGAGTCCTGGTAACCTGAAATATTCTTTGGCAGTAGCCTGAGACTGACTAAGAATGTTCAGGAAGATTTCCAGGTATAAATCCACTTTCTGTTGAGGAATTAATGTCTATCAGAAAGCCTAGAAACACAATCCTCCTTGATAGTGTGAGGGAGGAATCCCAGATGGCTTAGAAAAAAAAAAAAACTTTGTTAATGACTTTTGACATCTGGGAAAGACTCGTTAAAGAGTGGAGATGTGGGCTGCAGGGAGCCTTTCCCTAATGTCATATAACATTGGAGATTAGCACAATGTTGAGGTTCATATGAAATTGGGATCTGGGATTACAATAATCTCCAATGTTATTTGACCTTATAGAGAGAATATTTAAGCAGTGAGGATGTGGGGAACACTGCATCCTCACATGGGGCATGCAGGGGGTTTTACCTTCTCTATAAACATGGACTTTAAGGATTGTAGTAGTGAAAATGTCAATGTTGTAGCTGCTTCCTGTACAGCTATTTGTGATATGTTAATCTTTAATAGCACTACATCCAGAATAGTGTGCTTTAGGGTTTTTCAGTTTCAGGATTTTGCTCTGAGGATTGTTGTACTTTAATGAAGTGTATAATAAGATTCCCTCTAGGGGAAGGGGCAGGCTACTATCTCTGGGGCGTGGCCATTCTTCCAAGTGTACCAGTCTATAGTTTATGGCCTGTAGCATCTACATTCCATCCAGAGTCTGTTTCATTTTATGTATCAACTGGCTAATTCTAGCTGGCATTTTAAGAGCTTTATGAAATAAGTCCAATTAGCATCCTTTACAAGCTGATATTGAGCCCACTGTTGTCATTGCTAACATTAAAGTGCTTGTGCATTTAGAAGCTTCTCAGCTCTTGAACTTTTGTCAGTGATTTACTGCAGTTTGTCACCCTGACTTTGAATTACATATTGAAGCATTTAAATTATTCAAGGTGTAATGACTTTTCTTCCAGGTTATAACAGAAACCCTAGTAAATCTGTATAGTTTAATTAGCAACCTGAATGACTATGTAAAAGGTTTTGAAGCTTAACATGACCTGTTTGCTGATTCAGAAAGACAAGAGGATCACACATTCTCAATCAATAAAAGTATGCAGTATTTAGTGGATAAAAGAAGCAACGATGGAAGTATGACAGAACAGGCAGAGATCAACATCGCCATTGTTTTCCAGCAGAGGCCATGAGGTAATTGCCAGGGGTGAAACCATTTAAGTAGAACACATTAAATTCAGAAATTAACTCCTCAAGTGGGTGATTTTGCAGTAAAGATGATATTCCTTGTCTATTTGATTTTTACAATTTCAGCAGAGGTGTTTTAATATGCCCAAAAGACAGTAATGGAGAAATCTAGGAACTAACCAGAACCATGAGCCTTGGGTAATTCTTGATAAAATTTGTGCCTGGAACTTTAGCTGGCAAGTGAACACCTGCAGCCTGTTCTTTGGGATTTAAATGTATCCCACAAAACTCTTTAGCCACATTATTTTTTGCTCCTGCCCATGAAAGAAAAGACTGGGTGTTCTGAAAGAGTTTACTTGTTCCTGATCCTTTTAACTAATCTGTTACGATGCATATATAGTAAGCAAATTCATCCCCGGTAAGTTATGCAACAATTGAATAATAGTGCACTGCTTGTTTTATATTTCAGAACTCTTCTGCTGTTCGGTAGAACTGTACCTAATTAATTTAACAAAAATGTTACTCTTGTAAATTATTTTAATCTCTACAGTACATGATTGAAGCTGAAGAAGCCATTAAACAACGGTTGCATTTTTAGCTTAATAGCTGAAAAAAACATTCAATAAAACCATTAACATATCAGTTAAGACCTGGAGACACTGAGATGCCTAATAAGTAATCAAGAATTACAAGATGATATAGGTTAGTGCTAGGCTATCTGCTTTTACAGGTCATTTTAAGTCTAGTCAAATTTTCCCAGTCCAAAGGGAAAAATCAAACCCTGTACCTATGGGGTAAACACATTAACTGTTATACCAACCCACAACTTCCTGTGCTCATTTTTCATGAACGACTGACACATGTAATTGTGACATGTCATACTTTGTTTTGGCATTGCTGTGACTACAGCATATTGGAAGTACTGCTAAAATAAATTCCTCAAACTGAGGTTGTTATATATAATGAACTTAAAACCTCTATAATGCTAAATCCATATGCTTACCCAGACAAACAGAGACAAGAATGCAGCAAGCACTTCTGTATTCATTTTTGGCATATGACTGTTCCTGGATGTTAACATTGCATATGGTGTGTGAAAAAATACAAATACTGCCATTCTATCTGTGTGCATGCAGCAGACTTGAAAACTGCAGGACATTACAAAAAAGGAAGCAGTTGCTTTTCTGATCATTTCTTGATGAGTTGTTGCAGATGTTTGGTCAGCAGTGGTATGAAGGACAGATGAATAATTAAGCTACTCCCTAAGTAAATAATCTAATTAAAAGGGGACGGTGAAAGAAATTCATGACATATATATATCTGGCTAGGAAAGAAGAGAGCAAATGTTGCAAGCCAGAAAGGTCAGGGCATTTGTCATTTGATATGAAATTAAAATGCCTGGTCACTCACAAAGTTCAGGTAATTTGTCATTTGTCTTTAAAATGAACTCTGCTGAGTTAGTATGCATATTTTCCCAGTTGTGGCAACATGGTAATTATTTCTTTGTGCACTTTTTACAGCAGTATGGAATGGAAACTATTCTTTTACAGGGTCTGGGCATGACTTTAAGACACGTCTCTACAGTCTGCAAGCATAATATTTGACTGTCTTCCCATGTGGTTCATTACAGGTAAAGTTCAAACCAGGAGCAGGCGGGCCCCAAATATGAGTAGAGTACAGCTAAGGATCAAATCAAACATAAATTTGATACTATTTGTTACTGATTACAGAAACCTTAAATATGGGCAGATATATGGCTATATCTGAACAGAAATCCAGATAACTATGCAAGAACACAGCACTGAAATGTAATTAAGTGGTTCCAATCCTTAACACACACACACACACACACACACACACACACACACACACACACACACACACACACACACAAACACACACACATATATATATATATATATATATATATATATATATATATATATATATATATATATATATATGTATATATATATATATATATATATATATATATATATATATATATATATATATATATAATACACACACATATATATACAGAGAGAGAGAGCTGTTGTAATGAAAACACATTAGGATAGCAGCCTCTTTTAAGGATACATCCAAGGTGGTATTTATATAACTAGGGGAAATTTGGCCAGAGTACCAGGGAACTTCCCAAACTCTGTTTGATAGGTGCCATAGTATCTTTTACATCCACCTGAGCAACCATCAACGCAAGCAGACAGAGACTCTTTTTAACATCTCATTGAAAGGGCAGCAACTCAGAAGTGCAGTACCTCCCTTATGCTACTTTGCATTGTCAATAATTGACTGATTTGGTCTCGGAATAGAGCCCACAGTCTTTTCTACCAAAGGCAAGTGTGCTACCTGTTGTGCCATGAGGGCATTATCTTCCTTTGAACAATATAGAAAATTGCTGTGTCTAAAAAACAAATTCATTAGTGTACACAAAATCTAAGCATATCAAATACTGCTAAAAACACTGAATGATGTTAGCATACACATATGCAAATGCAGAGCATCTGTTTTTGTAAGAGGGTTTAGCCCATAAGAGAACTAAAAAGGGAGAATGTGGAGGACATTGGGGCAGCCTGGTGAATGGTCCTAAAAGAACTTGGGCCCTAAATTACCCTTGTGTATACTGCAAATATTATCTCAGAGTGGGGTGAATCAGGATATTGGGGGATATCTTACAGTTGTGTACAGCAAACCATGTGCTCCACATTAACATCATTGTACAGTTGTGGCTTTAGGCTTGGGAGGGGGAATGGAACAGTCAAAAGGGCATTGATATAACAAGTGACCAGCTACTGTAGCAAGTCCATGGAGGCATGGTGACCACTTGTGCGTATACAATAAGGGAAGAAAGGTATTCCTCATTTGGTGAAAAGGCTGGGACCTGGTATAGGCCACCAACTGTGACCTCACAGTATAAAGTTAGATTTCTGTATCACATATGATTTTGGTCCTGCATGTCCATGTGCCACCATACCAAATAAAGACAAGCAAAGTTTAGTATGCTGCCGCCCTGTGCCAATGATATTAACTATTTACATTTTTTATTTGCACTGTTCTGTGTACTAGTAACTTAATATACATATTTTGACAACTAGACTGATGTATGTTTTATATGTGCTGATAGTTCTTAATGTTACAGAAGGTTATATTAGATACATGGCATGTCAGAAGTATTTTGTAGCTGACATTAGCTTATATGATTCTTAACATTTTCTTTAAATATCAGTCATATTATTGTGTCTTTTGCCCAGTCTATGTTTTGGAGATGCTTATCAGGAGGAAGAAATGTAGGGCACCTAGGCTACCTGGTTCAGCTACATTGTAGGTGTTTTTTGGAGGTGAGAGTATTACAGAAGGTATGGGTGAGCACGGGCACACTCCTAATGAAAACGAATGCGATTCTACAAACACAGCAGCACTGCTCATGCAGTTTGCAGGTGGATTGACCTATCAAGGCATCATTCTCAACAACTCATAGAACTGAGGGCATGTTTGTGGCAAACAACTAGATCCTCTGGTAAATGCAAATTTTTTTATGATTTTCTTGCTGCCTTGTAGACCTGGAAGGATGTGCTGTTCACTTTGGTCATAAACATGCATGCAGCTGAATTTACTGGATTGTAGAGATGTTTACAGTAGTCACTTGAAGTTGAAAATTGTTTTCACTGCATTACACTGCTATGTGAGCTAAGATTACTTGTCTGCCTAAAATCAGTATTTAACTTGTACTGTATATGGTGCACTGTCAGTCAGTTCTACACAGTGGCATGTTCCCCTGACATGGAGTGTTGCATTGTATGACTGATTAATCTGTGCTGTGGGTGTATGGTAGCAGACTAGAGGACAGACAAAGAAAGCATGTTTACCAGTGTTCATGTCTGCAAAGTTCATGAGTTTCAATTGTAACTGGAGAAGTTTGCAGATCAGTGCGGTTAGTTATATATGTACACTTTGATACCATAGTCTTAGCTACTGAGTGTGATCCACAGTTAAAAACTGTAGAAATTTGTAGGCCCATACCTATCTGGAGCAGAGGCATGGTACCCTCTTCTACTGGGTGAATGAAATCCACTGAAGTGCAAATGTTTCCAGAAGCATGTCTAAGCAGAGAAAAGTTTGAGAAAATGTTCAGTACAGGGGTTATATCTGGGGAAAACCTAGATCTCGCTGCATGTTTCCAGAAAAGAGGTTTTCTTGTGGGAAAGAGTGAAAAAATAACAGGTACTCTGTGTGGCTAATATAGGAAACTGATATTATTTTGAAAAAGGTTTCAGAAACATACCTTTTGAGACAAAGGAATTTGTTTTTGCAAGCAGCAGCATCTGGAATATTGGGTGACATGTACTCCACTGCGCTGTCACAAAGGAGAAAGACACGGTCCTGCTGTGATGCATATTTATATAGCAAGGAATTATGTTCTAAAGGCTGTTTTCAGTGTGTCTGTTAAATGACAAGAATGACATGTCACAGCACTGAATGACAGAGGGTACAAGCTAATGCTCCCACGCTGATAACCAAAGCTATATCAGATGCTACAGCACAGATCAGGGCAACAGCACTTGTATCATCTAACCCACCCTGCAGAGTACTCCATGCATACATGGCAGATATGAATGAGGACACTGTGTGGCAGCCACCTTCAGGCTGGAGTCTAGAGCAGTTTATTGCAGAGCTGCACAGTCAGAACCTCAGGCCTGTCTGTACTGAAGGATTTCAATCCCATTGTATTTCTCCTGTGGCAAGGGCACTTCATTCTTATGACAGAAGAGGACAAGGTAAATACCGCCGTGATCTTAAATTATCATGGATAACTTTAAAGATTTCTTAAAGGACAAGGTACTAATGATAAATAACACATTTCTGACAAAGTCAGTGGTGTTCATACAGTTATATTCCATATATGGGCAGGTAGGAAAGGCCTTGTTAAATACATGCCACTAATGGAGGCCATTATACCACACACAAGAGTGAGGAGGCATATGGCATCCTGTTTAACAACTTGTTTCACATTGTGGAAGGAATGGATGTGAGATCTGGTCTGTGAACTCATATGATGATGCATCCAATAAGCTGAGGAGATGGGCTGTGCTTTCCTAGTTGCATCAGCAGCACCTAATTGGATAATACAGGATGGATGCAGCATCTCATTATACTTACCTTGGAATATATTGTGCCTAACAAATGTTAAGAAACCTATAGTTTGTTTTTCAACTGCAAATAAACTAGGATTGATCATTGTACTCTTTTGATAAAAATGATGTCTTTGGGAAGCCAAAGAAATATGTCACGCATCACACCCTGCATTCCACTGTATACCTACCATCAAGATATTCATATCATTTTGGAACATCCATGAACTACCGGAGACAGACCTACCGACTACAAAGAAGGTTATAGAGTTCTGTCATAGATAATTGCATCTCCTGCTGTTGGAGAAGGTCATCTCCATCAGGGATATACTGGGTGCCTTACAGAGGCAGCAGGACACACACTCTACTTAGTACCTCTCAATAAGCTAGTGGCATTCTTGCAACCAATGGGCATTGTATTGTACATTTTTTGGGTCTGTGGTATCCCCCTTTACTTTGGCTATGTTGTTCCTTAATCAGACATAGCAGTGGAGAATGAGCAATAGAATACCCATCACCTGGTCTTGATTTTACACAGCATTCTCAATTATGCGTTGTATGTTTGCCCTGTCTGTTGAACAAACTGTGTTTTTCTGGTAAATGACTGAGGTTTGCAATCAGTAAGTCATACCAGACATTAAAGATTCATACTTGTCCTTCTTTTGAAAATGCCTGTTGATGCCAGATCATTTTTATTAACTGTATAATACTATTACAGTTATGTGGAAGTATTGTCCCAGATTTTTGTACCCCCCCCAAATCATTTTTGACTACTCTGATTTTTGGAGTAGAGAAGCTGATAACTACAGTCTATGGTTCTATCACTACTTAGTACACTACCTACATTGAGGGGTGTGGGTGGCATAGCCCCCCCCATATATATATATATATATATATATATATATATATATATAGATATATTTGGTAAAAACTATTTACAAAATGTGGGGGGCTGCCCTCCACACCTCCTTACTTAATATTCTCACTCCAGGGTAGCACTGCAGTGGGGTAGGGGGCTGTATTTCATTTTCGACCAAATTAAATTTGACCAAATGAGCTTTCAGTCAAATGAGCTTTCAGGGAAGTGAGCTGCCTGAAATCATTTTCGACCAATTGAAATTCGACCAAATATATTAAAGCTATATATATATATATATATATATATATATATATATATATATATATATATAAATACATGTATATATATATATATATATATATATATATATATACATATATCTATATATATATATATATATATATATATATATATATATATATATATATATATATATACATACACACACACACACACACACACACACACACACACACACACACACACACACAAGTCCAGATACTATTAAAGGATGGAAGTGCTAAAATGCCTGTTTGTGTCCAGTTATTTCTTTCCTCTTAGTCTAAGACGTTTTTATTAGTATGTTTTAAGTTTCTTCATTTTGTTTTTTTATTGTATTTGTTTCCTCTCTGTTGTGGACTAATGGTGGATAGAATAGTGGATGAACAAAGCTGTAGTAGCCAACTTCTCTTTGACCTTACTACACACACTATTCCTCCAGATTTTATTAGCCTGGTTCAATCCCTGGCTGATACAATGAATAGAGCACAAGAGTTGCTTAAGTTATGTAATATTTCATACAGTAGCCTTCCTAATATAAGACATAATATACCGGACTTCCAAAGTCAACAATAACGACAAGAGTCTCACAGAAGGGATCTCATCTCCATATTAATAGAAATCCTTTCATACAGGAAATGGACAACCACAATTTGAAAGCGACAGCTACGAAGCCTAATTTACTGCTTAACCAAGGTGCTTATTGCAAACCTTTAATTTTTAAACTGGAAAGATTTCTTACAGTTTTCAAAAATGTGAAGTATGATAACTTGTTTCTTAATACATGTGTACACCGCTCTGCCCTGTGAAGTAATCAAGAAAAACTGCACTCCTTAAAAACTAAAATTGAGGAACTCCATAGGGTCATTTTACAACACCCAGATTTCTCTCAGTATTTATGATTTGTTTGATGACATCTCCCCTGACTCTCAAGGCATGTTGCTACCCTTATCCAGGGAAAGAAACAGAAGCCTCAAAGGGACCTTCAGCAGTACAGAGAAAATATGGCTTACCCTTTGAAAAATGAAAGAAACACTGGTCAACAGTTTACTAGAAGGCATGAAACAACATTTAATCAAGTGCATACAGTAAACCATAACAACCATCCAATTTCTGATCTTAATAAAATAACTTCCCAATGGACAACACAGTTTCAGCTTCTGTTTTGAACGCTGTTATTGAACTCCGGTGATCAAATACTTTTTTTATCCCTGAACCACTAGGAAACAGTAGGCAGGGGACAGACTCCCAGAGCGAGAGCAAGGGGGAGTGGTCGAGGAAGTGGCCGAGCCAGGACACAGGCTCCAATGTGAACAATGAGCATCATGAGGTACAGGATGATGTAATGTCATCGCATCTTAGAGATAAATTATCTCAAATGAACTGCACAGTTTTTAACATAACCAACAGATCTTTCACTGTGGAACACATGCAGTTTTAATAAAGGGATTATGTTCATTCCTGCGCAAAGAGCACACCTCCCTGACTTGCTTTTAGACTTAAGGTTGTTTTTTACAGAAATTAAGCTTAAAACTTTTGTTACAGAAAGACAGTGGTGAACTATTTGACAAAGAAATTAATGCTCGTTCAGCTGTCATACCTAGAAAGAGAAGCTTGTGTAACCCTATGCTACATAATACTTTTCACGTTTCTAAGAGTATGTGATTGAGATTTCTGAGATCAAATCAATAGTGACAGATTTGATAAACGATTTAACCTTAGCCCTGCTGAAATGCATGCTTTACATAACCTTAGCTTGAAAAGGATCTGCAAATTATAAAGGCAGATAAGGGCACAGGAATCATTTTAATGGAACAAGTTTATAACACCAAAATTGAAGCCACTTTGATGAATAATGCTTTTTACAGAATGGTTGATATTAACTTTGTTCATAATCAGTTTAAAGTAATTGATCCATTGCTTCCTAAGCTACAAAAATATAACTTGATTACACTAGAGGAATATTTTTTATGCACATTCCAAACTCAAGCCTGGGCAAACTATTTGGCATCCCCAAAATTCGCAAGGATGCCCTAGACCCACCGTTCTGACACATAGTGTCCAATAAAAAAAATGAAGACAAAGAAGATCACCGAATATGTCAACTTCATTCTAAACCCAATTGTACAATCTACCCAGTTTTACTTATGGGATTCTTGGGCTTTTCTAAATGAGTTATTTCTCCATAGACTGACAGATATCAATTGCATGCTTGTCACCTTGGATACTGAAGCTCTTTATACCAATAAATCTCACTTGGAGGATCTGACCTTAGTTAATCTTTTTCTCTCTAAGTATACATCTCTCTCAGAAACAAAAATAGATACTTTGTACCAACTCATTTCAGTTGTACTTTCCAACAACATTTTTTCATTTTAACAGTAACACTTATCAACAGGTAAAAAGAGTTGCTATGGGGTCCAAAATAGCCTCAGCTTATGCTAACTTAGTGTTAAGCGCATGGGAGCGGGAGACTCTGACTCACCTAACAGGGTCTCAGAAAACTGTATTATATCATCATTACAGTGATGATATTTTTTTGGTTTGGCATGGCACTAATTAGGAACTTAAGACTTTTGTTCAATCATTGTCTGACAGTTTTGTTTTTTAATTTTGTCATATTAGGATATGGTTAAACTGTGCATTTCTTGGATACAGAAATTATGCTGCTCTCCACTATTAAATTACTGAGCTCTACAGCTTACCATAAAGAAATGTATAAAAATAACTTCCTTGATTACACCAGCCAGCACCCTACTTTTATGAAGAGCAACATTGTGAGAGGTCAGTTTAATAGACTATCTCGCATTGTTAGCAACGATAATTTATTCCTGCAGGAATCTTACTTTTTAAGACAGTTGTTTATGCACAGAAACTACCTGAAAATTTTATTGGACAGGATTTTTACAGAGGTTTGTTCAGCTCGTTATGGGAAATTCAAATCAATCGTTAGATTCAGGATTCAATCTGCTAATGCTGACAACTCTCAAACTGACAAAACACTCAGCTTCTCTTCACCCATTAGCATGGACATGCACCATATACAAAATATTATTTGTAAAAACTGGGATTTTATTGCTAGGAATACACCCCCCTATTGTCGGGGGCTATGCCCCCCACACCCCTTATTTAATATTCTCACCCCAGGGTTCACTGCAGTGGGGCAGAGGCTATATTCCATTTTCGATCAAATGAACTTTGAACAAGTGAGCTTTCAGTCAAGTGAGCTTTCAGTGAAGTGCAATGCCTGGTATCATTTTTGACTAAGTGTAATTCGACCAAATGTATGGAATCCATATATATATATATATATATATATATATATATATATATATATATATATATATATATATATATATATATATATATATATATATATATATATATATATATATTTATATATATCTATATACACACACACACACACACACACACACACACACACACATACATGCACACACATATATAAATTATATATGTGTACACAAACACATGCATATATATATATATATATATATATATATATATATATATATATATATATATATATATATATATATATATTTATATATATATATTCATTAATTATTTCATTCATTCATTCATTCATTTATTCTCCATTTACTAGCTTAATCCAATACAGGCACTGGGATCTGGGGCAACTAGAGGCCATCCCAGTTCCCTGTAAGCACAAGCCACTGAAAGTAATCCATGTGGTGGCAGACTGTTGCAGGCTGCAGATGTATACACCAGCACGTGGCATGCACACCTAATGGCAAGTGGAAAGATCAACAATTCGTCAGACACATTTGTGTTCCACTAGGTAATAAGGCACATGGATAAAGGCAGAATATGCAGTTTCTGTACTGAGCACACCTCAGTCTAGAATTAAATTGGAGATTTAATTGCAGAGAGCTAGCAGTTGTGCCACTCTTCCATTATATTTATAACTGTATCTATAGCTATGTGTGTTGATGTACACACGCACATATCTCTCTGTCTCTCTGCCTATATCTATAGGTCTATTTTGACCCATCAAAAACTCACTTGTACGAAATGCAAGTAAGCGAGTCTGGTTCAGTGAAAGTGCAATTATGTGAAAATGCACTTTCGCGAAAAACACATCAGTGAAGTGCATTCACCGGTTCTCGGGACAGGAGCCTGTAATGTCTATATGACTTGTTGTCAGAGATCTTGGTACAGTGAGGATAATGGAGTATTCCCTTTTCCCCGGTGTAGTGCGATCTCGGAGTTAGTATATAAAAGTAACAGTATTACTCTGTAGTGCAAGATGTCTGTGTAGAAAAGGCATGCTGAAAGCAAAGATACAGGAGAGCAAAGTGGACAGGTGGTATCTTAGAAATAAGAGCCAGTGTCAATAGGGGTGGAACATGGAGTTACCCAGGTATAGGTGATTGAAGAATGTCAAACAAGTGCAAAGATGAAGACATAGCAGTATCTGCATAAAGGAGAAAACTCAATGGTTGTTAAGAAGGAGCAAGAAGACAGACTTCACCTGTGGTAGGGTTAAGTCAGTGGGCAAGGTCAAAATCTCATGCAAATCTCCTAGTGGCTAATATGGAGGAAATGGTGTGTCAGCAGATAGGTAATTTGTATGAGTCTCTAGACATGTCTGTGGAGAAGGATGAGAAATTGAGGGTTAGAATAAAGAAGTGATGTATGAAGAATCACGGAGAATCAGAATGTGCCAGAAGCAGATTAGGAAGTAGAATTCTGGATGTAGTCATAAACAAGAGGAAATGGCCCAGAATGTCTTAGTGAAGATGCAGTTAGCCAAACATCATCAAAATGTTGTGCAGTTTTGATTTGGTGGGAGACTAAAATTCCATAATGGTTTGGGATTTTAGGGGAGTGGGTTATGCTGAGCTGTGTAATAGGGTCAAATATGAGATAGTTGTCTGGAGGCAAAGAGAAGGTATGGACAATTTGCATATATCCCATGGGCCTCCACTACAGGAGATTTAAGGAATTACACAGTGTAAACTCTAGGTTGGCCAGGTTTTTCTTGTAATTGCTAGGAATTGTTGTCTGTGTGACATTTTTACACTTTGATTTAGGTGTTAGTTGGGATATTTTGAAGGCATCTTGATGTTTATGGGCATCAGGTTCAATTTTAAACTCTGTGTTTCTAATGTACAACCAAACAATCCACGTATGCTGCATTGATGTATAGCTACAAGGGTTTGGTTTTATTAGCTTGACTGAACCCATAAAAAACTTAAAAAGTAAAAAATCATGGGCATTTAGAAGCTATGTAGCCGAATCACTGTATGTCCTTAAGGGGACATTTACTTATATGCTATGGGCCTCCACTACAGGAGGTTTAAGGTATCACATAGTGAAAACTCTAGCTTAGGTAGGCTTTTCTTGCAGTTTTTACACAGGTGGAGTTCCGGGAGATATAAACACAAGTTTGATGAAGGAGTCAGAAAGGAAAGATAGGAACTGGTCAATGTGGCTTAAAAGGAATGTCAGACTGCTAATAAGGGAAAAAAGCTGGGCCAGACACACAGAATCAGGAAGATATAAGTTGTAGAATGGCAGAGGAGATGATGGAAGCAAGGGACAGCAGTTGAAAGGGAGTTTAAAGAGGCATTTTTTACTATGTCATAGGAGACAAAAAGGACAGATCTAGCCATGCTGAGTGGAGATGGCATTGAGATCACATAACACAGGGGTAAAGCAAGCACATTGGAGAAATATTTCAGTTCAGTCTGCAGAATGGAAATCAAAGGGAAGTTGCCATGCTGGGAGGCACACAGGGTGATAGGAAGAGCAGTGGACAGACATATGGTAGAAATGGAGCAAATGGAGAGGGAAGCTAATGACCTAGTGGAGAATAGACCACAAGGACTGGATATAATGCATTTCAAGGTCCTCAGAAGTTTGGCCAGTATGCATTTAACATAGACAGAGGGTAATTTATCCCTCTAAACAAATAGGGACTGGGGAACTATCCAGCAGAGATCTATGTAAAGCAGGCACCTGACGGCCTTTGGGCAGACCAAAATGTCACACCAGACCGTTTGTTCAACCTATGTTGGTCATCACTTTATCAGAATGTAATGGTTCTGCTGGGTCAGTCCACTTGTCGATTTTATATTGATACTGATCTTTGCAAGGATAACAAAAATGGCTACATTAAGGGCTGCATTTCCATTTACTCTGTAACGAAACAAAAAATTATACCGAAAAATATACTAAAACTTTGAATGCTCTCTGAACTAAAATTCATTTTATAATGATGCCTGACACCACTCTGCATGTTTAATGGTCATAAAAATAAAATACTTGGAAGATATAAGAACTGGTTAGGTGAAAATATTAGACAACCTGTACCCACAAGGAGCATTACCTATACAAGATAGGAAAATGTGGCCCTGTATTGTGGGTGAGATGGGTAATATAAAGTGGGTCATTGTGCATTTCATTAAAATTGTGTGAGAACCCCCTCCACACTAGAAAATATGTCGTTGAAAGTACATTCCAGTGAAAGAAAGCATATCAATTCAATAATTACACGGATATTACAAAATGCTGTACATTCACTGCTTAGTAAAAGAACAAAAACTTTGCAGGCAAGCAGCATGAAACATATTCCCTTATAATATAATGGCCAGAAAAAAATCAGTAGCAAACTAATAATCAATAACTTTTCCTAAACAGACCTTAGCAGCCAGCATAGCTTTATTTAACTGCCTTAATTTGTTCTCCATGACAGAAAAGTGTCATGTTGTGCAGAGACCAACTCACAGCATCTGTCCTGAGAAACACTGTAAATTAAAACAGAAATGAGGTAACACAATCCTGAGCAGCCTGGGATTTGGGATCAGAACAAAGAAAAGTCAAGATTTCTGAATAGCTTGTTTTGCTCTAACAAATGTAAAGAAATGTATTTTTTTTCCTCACAGCAACACAGATCCCATATCCTGAAGTTGTGTAAATATTTATCCTTTAGCTGCCTTGCATTGAAAATCAAAAGCAACATCTGGCTGAATAGGGCATCTCAGAACTTATTGTCATTATGTAGCTATTACCTGCTGCTGAAGAGACCACATATAATAAATAACGCAAAAACAAGGCACTGTTGTACCATAAGTATATCACACTGTGATGTATAACGTCAAGTTTCAGGATGCCATACAGGAGTATTCCCAGAATGAATCTTTGAAACGCTACAGTAATAAAATTTACATCATTAGTACCATGTCTATTACTTTGTGTATATTCTACACAATGAATGTTTATTTCATCAAACAACTCTCCACACTTTGGCATAATACCTTTCATGAGATTGGAAATTAAATAATTGCATGGCTTTATATATCAAACCCACTTTTTATCTCACTCTAATTAGCCCTCAAGGAGACACTGCCATTTCTCATATCATCTCCACCACAATAATACAACTTACATCTTTGCTGCAAACAGGTTGCACCCCTAGCAGCTGGGATTACAGTAATTTGCCGTAGCTGTGAGAAGTACACAGGTTGCATAGAAGATGCCCAATCTCTTTTAGTAACCTGTGTGACTAACTGAACAAGGTATTTAAGAATATCAAAGCTTCACGGTCACTCCAGAAAACAGATAAACAGATGACAGTTGCTAGCAGGACTTTTCTTACTAGCACATCTTAAATACTTAAAAATAAACTGAAATTATTTGTCTAGTGATAAGGACAGACAAGCTTCCAACCAAAGCTATGGAAAGAAAGCCCTGTTTAATACTGGCATATCGACTTCCACTTTGAAATATTGAAACATAAAAACATGAAAAGTAATTACTCAGTCACAAATATTCAAGATAATCAAGGACAGAAACCATCATAATACCATCCAGAGTCATCAAATATAATGTTTTCGCAGGAAAAGAGGCTCCACTGGAAATGTAATCCTCATACCTCCGTTATTTATATATACTAATTTTAATCCTCATACCTCCCTTATTTATATATACTAATTTTACAGTTGCATAACAATGAGGAAAGGAGAAAATACCCCGAATGTGCACAACAGTCTTGCACACTCAGCAGTCCCCCAGTACAAGTAATACAATATGTAAAAGCTACAGTCAAACTTAAGGAATATTAACATTAAGGAAATTTGATCAGGAAGTTTAAACTTAATAATGCAGACTAGTATACTCTTACATTTATTTAAGTTTTCTACTATTTTTTTCTTAAAATTTCTATAGTTTGCCCATTAGAAAAATCAGACTGAATGGTCTATAGTTTTTTACAAGTTTCAGAATTTTCAACTCTATCTAAATAAGAAAAAAATCATATAAGCAAAAGTTGAATCTTGTGCTCACATATGTGTGTATTATGTAGGGAGGGAGGCTGGGGCAAAATTCCCCCACAACTCTATACAGGGAGCTTTGCCTCTAGCAATCCAACATATAAATATAATCACTCTTGAGTTTGCTGCATCTCACAGATTGGGACATTTCTCCTGTCATGACCCCAGAAGGATCCAATATACTCACTCTGGACTACATCATTGAACCACCTTTATGTTTAAGCTTCCACAAAGAGAACAGGGAGAAACTTGGATAGGACTTTAAACCAGCCATCAGGTGGTGTTGAGCAGAACAATGTGCAGAAAGAAGCCCGTGCCGATATAACTAATTCACATATTTCACCTGCAAATTCATCTTTCACTGTTGCAGTTATAATCCTATCAGTCAAGAACTTATTGATATCACCCTTTCTGCCTTCCCATGCTGATACTCTTCCCTTTTTCCAGTAAAAATGCACACAAAATGTAATTAAATATTGTATCCTGTCCTTCTGTCAAGTCAGGTTTCTCATTTTTAGCAATACCACTGTGCCTCACCTCCCCATTCTCATTTCCCCATTGTCGCTGAAGAATTCGACAGATCGTTTCCAGCAAACTTCATTTCAAAAGTTGCCTTATCTGCTTTCCTGCTTCAACTGACCTTTTCCTTTCCTCCTCACATTTATAGTTTTCTTTATAAACGTATTCTTTCCATGTTTCCTCTAACTTCATTTTTCAGCTAAACTTGTCTCATGTTTTAATTCTTACCACCGTTATTTATATTTTGGTATAATACTTCAGTCAATCCATTTTAAAGAATTCACCATTTTTCCAGACAGTTTTGTTTTCTTAATATCCTGCCAAATTTCTAATTGCATCTCGCTTACAGTACTAAGTTCCACTTTTCTGTAATTTCATACCTCATGTTTTGTTGGAGCAAGTCTCCCATGCTCTCTGAATTTTTATGTATCAACTTCATGGTGGCACAAACATGAAGAAGGGAGAAATCTCCAAAGCAAAGGAATAACTGAGAATAAACACACAGAAACCACAGTAGCAGTGATTTCTTATAGAAAACATTTATCTGTGTTTTGTGCATCAGGGACATGCTCTCCAGTGACTTGACATTTGGATATTTAGTTCAGGAAAGCATAGGTATACCTTCTTCTTGGTAATAAAGTACACTTTATAATTGTTTCACAGTTTTGCAATGCACAGCTAACATATATGTAATTTATTTTCTGAAGACAAGAATATCTATGTATTTTTATCTGTATGGAGAGCCTTTTTCCTGGGACTCCACTGAGAATGGAGCCTCCTGGATGAATGCTCCTAGTCATCACATGCAAATAAATATGTAAATGCAAATGTAAATACATATATAAAGTAGTAAGGTTATCACCATTACTAAGTGGATCACTTTATTGCCTATCCCTCTCCTTGACTGAAATTTTCAGTATCAGAGGCTTATAGATTTGTACTAGGCTAATGACCACTGGTGCCTTTTTTAACCTAGCCAAGCATCCCAAATCTCTGACAAGTTCTGCTAGCCTTGAAAGGTGTCAGCAGGGGTTTGGAAGATTAAAAATTTACAAGCAAGCACCTGGGAGATGAACCATTTACAGACTGCTTGTGTCCATTTGAGACATAAATGCCATTCCAGGGATGCATTTCCTGTTCCCCACCCAACTGTCTGAGTTACATTTGAATTGGATTAGGAAATAACTCTGCTTTACATGAATGAGGAGCCTGTTCCAGAGACAGAGTAGTCTCTGGGATACATACATTTCTGTCCAACAGATTCTTTTATATCACTGGCAAGGTTTAAGTCTTTAGAGCAGGTAATTCTGGTGCTGTTTGTTTTGTGGATATACAGGAGGTCCATCAGAGTGGAGTCTGACAATTCCCTGTATGCCAGGCATAGATCTTTTATCAACAGCCTGTAGAATGCAGGAATAGGGCTTTAAGGTGGTCTGCATAGTGCATGTTACTTATACCCTTTATTCTTTTAGTGAGGAACCTCTACGAGCATTCCTGTTGTTGGATGTGGCTGGTTAGGTGCATACCAAAGTGGGCATTGTACTTGTTGATAGGTCTGATGAATGTTGAATACAGTGGAACAATGAGCTGCTTAGACCTAGAAGCCATACCTTTTTTATACGTTGCACAACATAGAATGATTTCCTCACTACTGCAGACACATGATGGTCAAAGGCTGGATTACTGTCTATGTGTGTCCCCAAGTCCCTGACTACTGGGTCAACTCTTAGGGGTGTGTTGTCAATATGATAGTTGCCAGGGGATGGATGACTTCCCAAAGAATACTATTATGCATTTCTTGTAATTTTATTTTAGTCCATGGTTCTGACCCAAGTTATTTGTCTGTGTTAGCCCTTCCTAGAGAACATTAGTGTTGATGGGAGATTCCATGATGGCTCCTAATTTACAAACATCTGCAAATTTGGTCAGACAGAGGCATTTGACATTGGCCTTCACTTCAGAGAAGAAAATATCAAAAAAGAGTGGTCCCAGGACTGATTCCTGAGGGAATGGGCTTGTGGCTGGCCTCTTTGTAGAGGTGGATTCCCCAGTCCTAATTTCCTAGGTCCTATCTGTGCACCATCTGGCTATCCATTGGGTGACATAAAGGTTTATACCTAATCTTTTGAATTTGTTCACAATGCCTGAGTGAGCATTCTGTATATGATATAGGCACTATTGAATCAGTATCCAGTTTCAAATATTTAGAGGTATGTAACTACATCTAGGCCAGAATTTCTGGTCAGGGTATACAGAAGTGCAACTTGCCTTGCACAAATATGGCGAGTTGTACTTCTCTAATTTAATGTGATTCACAGTCATGCATAAAATGCATGGCAATGGATTGCATTAAAATACAGTTTGCATGCCTGTTATTCACTCATTTGAGAAATATGGACAACTGTTCAGCTGAGTGTCCTAACATCCTACATAAATAAATAGTGCAGAAACTCTCAGCATTGCACACAGGTACACACACACACACACACACACACACACACACACACACACACACACGCACACACGCACACACGCACACACGTGCAACCACGCACACGCACACGCACACACGCGCACATGCGCACACACACACACACACACACACGCACACACGCACACACGCACACGCACACACGCACACACGCACACGCGCACACGCACACACACACACACACACACACACACACACACACACACACACACACACACACTTCACCACCCCACCTCCAGATGCACACATAGAAATGATACAGACTTGCATGGACGCTCAAACAGAAATACACACACATGAGAGTGCATGTGTGCACACACAGACAGATACACAGAGACATGCACATGTGTGTGTGAGCACACACACACACACACACACACACACACACACACACACACACACACACACACACACACACACACACACACACACACACACACACACACACACACACACACACACACACACACACACACACATTTCTAACTCAAGGTGTAAGGGTGTCACTTGGTAAGTGTGTGTTATTCCCTGATTTAGAATATGCTTTCCTTTCATACTGACCACCTCAACTTAGAATCTATAGCAGCTTCAAATGGATCTAAATAAAATGTAAGCTGGATGACAAGTGTCTGAGGAGAGAGCAACACTGTTTGCCTCTGCCCTGCATAGTTTGACTGCCAGTCTACCTTTGCTTGAAGTCAATGTATCTTTTTGCTTAAACCTCCAAAATAAGTAACAATACCCTGCTCTCCCTGTTTTCTCTGTTTATGCTATCTTAGTATTGATACTCTCTGTATTTCATGATGCTAAAGTGTGGCATTACAGTTCCATGTACTATGCATTGGAGGCTGTGCTGATTCCACATATATATTTATTACATGATACCAGATGCCCACTTGAGACATGGCTGATAGTAACCAGATGCTCCCCAGAGATCCCCACATAAGAGGCCCACAGTCATGCCCATCACCCTGGAAGGTGCATTATACAATATATTGTCAGGTTGCCACACTTATGTTTTTGCTGTCTGGACAGCTTAGGTGGCACACTCTAGTACTTATTCACCCCACGTGTGAATTTGCAATTCCCCATCCATTGATCCAAACTGCATCTGAAGAGGGCCAGGGAAGGGCTGTGCTTAATGTAAATAGGAAGCCTGTTTCAAAGAGGGAGCAATCTGAGACACATATCTGTCTTTCCAGTACGTTTTGTTTGAGTCACTGACTAAGTTCATATCCCTAGGTCAGGTGATCCACATGCTGTTTGACTTTCTGATGTGTAGCAGCTCCATCAGGGCTGGATTTGTGAGTGCCTTGTAGGTCAGGCGTAAGTCACCCCTTAATAATCGGTAGGATACAGAGTAAAGAGTTAGGGCTTTTAGTCTATAGTTCATGTTGTTTACGCCCTATATGTGCTTTGTGAGGAACCTCTGAGGTCACTTCAGCTGCTATAAGTGCCTAGTCAAGTACATGCCAAATAGCACATTGTACTCAGTTATTGGTCTAATTAGGGCTGAGTACAACAGGACTATAATTTCCTTGGATCTGGATGCCATACCTTCACTTATAAGTTGTACCACATACAATTATTTCCTCACCACTGTGGATGCATGGTAGTCAAAGTTCAGGCTACATCTATTTGTGTACCTAGATCCCTTACCTCTGAGTCTATTCTAAGGGGTGTGCTATTGATGTTGTAATTTGCAAGGCTGTTAGTACTTACCAAAGGGTATGATAATGCATTTTTTTGCATTTAGTTTTAAGCCATAGTTCTGGCACCAGTCATTTGTCTGATCTAGACCCTCCTGTAGGATGTCTAAATTGTTGAGGGATTCAGTGATTGCACCCAGCTTGCAGTCGTCAGCAAACTTTCTCATCCAGAGGCCTTCCACATCAGCCTTTACTTCAGAGAAGTATATTCCAAACAGAAGTGGTCCCATTACTGAGCCCTGTGGCACACCACTAGTAACTGGCCTCTTTCTGGATCTGGATTCACCCACTTAAGCCACATGTCCTGTCCATGAGCCAATTGGCTATCCATCTGGTGACATAGGAATTTATGTCAAGTTTTGTGAGTTTATTTATAATACATGAGTTGGGAATTGTGTCAAATGTCCTGGCCAGGTTGAGGTAGGTGGTATGTACTGCTTTACGCTCATCCATGGCCTTAGTGACTTTCTCAAAGAAATCCATCAGATTCAGTAGGCATAACCTACCCCCTTGACAAAGCCGAACTTGGTCAGGTTCAGTGTTTGGAGATTTCCAATGTCATTATTTATCAGGTCCATGATTATTATTTCCATGACCTTACATATAAGACTAGTCAAATTTATGGGTCTGTACTTTCCCGGGTCAGTAGATGGTCGCCTTTTATACAGAGGGATGACTGTTTCTGTCCTCCACTCTGTCAGGAGAAAGCCAGTCCAGAGGCTGTGGTTAAGCAGAGATCCTAATGGGCTTAATAAGTCCAGATTTAAGCTATTTAAGAGGCAACCTGGTATATTGCCAGGCCCCATTGAAGCCATGTTTTTAGCTTTAGATAGCACAGTGGCAACCTGTTCTTTGGTGATAATTGGCAGGGGAGAGGTGGAGGGTATTACTTGGAGGGAGAAGTGGGTGTGATGGGGAGGTGAAATTTGAGCTAAACGGCTGCATATAAGAGATGCCATCTACAACTAATTCTGCACATTGTTGGGTGTTGCCCTTAAGATTGCGTACATAACTGAGAAATGCCTTATGGTTATCCTTAGCTATTAATGCTATTTTTACCTCAAAGTCTGCTTTCAGAGACTTGACTTGTTCCCTGATTCACCTGTTTAGACTAATGAGGGACTTACTCTGTTGTGTACATTCATAGGTTCATAGGTTCATAGGTAGGTACTAGGCTATCTGCCCGAGGGCATTTGTAAGTCTAGCCAGAGTGTGTCAGCTTTCGCTGCCCCATTGATTAATTAACTGAGCCTCTGTCAAGAAGAGCCAATGAAGTAATCCCAGGGGTGTATTTTCTGTTACCCATCCACTCATCAAGGTTTCTCTTAAAGAGTGTTAGTGAGGGGCTCTGCCTAATGTAGTTAGGAATTTTGTTCCAAAGCAAGGGGAGTCTCTGTGACAGGAATCTATTTCTCCAGCATGTTCTATTTATTGTTGTGGTGAGGTTTAGCTCACTAGAGCGAGAGGCTCGCAGTGACTTGGATTTCTTTAGGTGGAGCATTTCCATCAATTCTGAGTTGGCCATGGCTTTGTTTCATAGTTTCATAGTTTCATAGTTTAGTACTAGGCTATCTACCCTGGGGCATTTGTAAGCCTAGCCATAGTGATGTGGCTTTTGCAACCCCATGAAATAGTACAAAAATGTACAGAATAAATTTAGAATACTGTGCTTCTGTCTAGTAGTGACACAATGAAGGTCCCCTTATATAATAGAATTAGTTTACTGTGCCCCTGTCTAGCAGTGAATAGATGTGACCCTGGGGTAAACTTACGATCTCCCATCCACTCATCAAGATTTCTCTTGAACAGAGTCAGTGAGGGGCTCTGCCTAATATGAACTGGGATCTTGTTCCAAAGCATGGGAAGCCTCTGGGTTATGAATCTATCCCTCCAGCACGTCCTATTCATACTTGTGCCAAGGTTTAAGTCTTTAGCTCTCGTGGTCCTGATGGATTTGGATTTTTTGAGATGGAGCATGTCCATCAGATCCTGATTGGACATGGCCTTGTACGTCAGGCAGAGATCACCTCTGAGCAGGCGGTATGCTACTGAATAGGGCTGAAGTTTCTTTAGTCTGGCAGAATAAGACATATGTTGGAGACCCTTGATCCTCTTGGTGAGGTACTTTTGTAGTCTCTCCAGCTGTTGCAAATGCCGGGTGAGGTACATACCAAATGGGGCATTGTACTCAATCATGGGTCTGATGAGGGAGGAGTATAGGGGTACAATGACATCCTTGGATCTGGATGTGAATCCCTTCATGATGAGGTGTGCAAGGTAGAATGTTTTTCTAACCACTTTGGCAACGTGGGTGTCAAATGAGAGGTCGCTGTTGACTTGGGCTTGTAAGTCAGGCAGAGATCACCTCTGAATAAGCGGTATGCCACTGAGTACCGCTGAAGTTTTTCCAGTCGGGCTGCATAGGACATATGTTTGAGACCAGTAATCTTCTTGGTGAGGTACTTTTGTGGTCTTCCAGCTGTTGGAAGTGTCTTGTGAGGTACATCCCAAATGGGGCATTGTACTCTATGATGGGTCTGATGAGTGATGAGTAGAGGGGCACTATAACCTCTTTATTTCTAGATGCGAACCCTTTAGTAATTAGACAGGCTACACAGAAGGATTTCCTAACTACTTTGGCAATGTGATTGTCAAAGGGGAGATTACTATCTACCTGGGTCCCCAGATCTCTTATTACCTCTTCTGTATTAAGGGGGCTGTCACCTATGTGGTAATTCATGGGTGTTTTATTTTTCCCAAATGGGATGACTATGCATTTTTTGGCATTTAGCTTGAGACCATGACTTTGACACCAGGTGTCCGTCTCAGTAAGGCCCTTTTGGAGAATGTCTGTGTCAGCCGGTGAGTCAATTATGGCTCCCAGTTTGCAGTCATCGGTGAACTTGTTTAACCATAGTCCTCCTGTGTTTGCCTATACTTCTGAGAACTATATGCCGAACAGTAGGGGTCCCAGGACCGAGCCTTGTGGGACACCACTTGTGACTGGTTTAGAGTCGGACCTGGAGCCCGCTATTCTAACCATGTGAGTTCTGTCTTTAAGCCAGTTGGTAACCCATCTCATGACGTAGGAGTTTATGTTCAGGCTGGTGAGTTTTTCTATAATTCCCGAGTGGGGAATGGTGTCAAAAGCCTTGGTGAGGTCAAGGTAGGCTGTGTGAACTACCTTCCCAAATCTAAAAAATGGAAACTTGTCGGTGACTCTCCGAATATAGCAACTTCTAATGATGACACAATTCTGCTGATGAATATAATCTCCACACTTTATTTTAAGCTCCAAAACATCCAGCTTTTCATCGGTTTACCTAACCAACTTCATCAGAACACATAAAACACGTCACTCATATACAAAACCTTTTTATAATTTAAAAATAACCACGTGGTTAATTAATATCAAAAGACGTCTTTGCAATCTGTTAAAAACAAATGTCAGAAGCATATAAAACATAAGAATAAAAATAGTTTCCATCAACATGCAATAAGATATTCTAAAAACACTCTAAAGCATTCACAACTGAGGAATTTAGCAACATGATCTGTTTACATCAGTCATCGGCGATCACCGAAAAAAGACCTTACTGATAAAATATATGTATTTTAAAGATACATTACTGACCATTTCCTTGTTGTCATAACTGTTTAACTGCCAGTACAGCTATTTCAGAGCTACAATGTTTTGGAAGGAGCACGACCGCTACAGTAAAAATGGTAGCTCGTCCGCTCTCCGCTCTGCCTGCACCATGCATTTCAACATGCTCTCAGAAAAGACTCCAAACACAAGAATCACAGTTGATAAACATATTCCATTACATACAGTCGGGACCACCACATTTACTGTTCATGTACTATAGTGCTATTTATAATAACAATATTGTATATATATAGCACAATCGCTAAAACGATATTAGATTACTTTGTAACTAAAAAAGCTACTAAAGATTAAAAAGTCCTCCCTTTTCGATTTTTAGATGTAGGACATATAGCTTTATATACAATAATAATGAAGTATAAGGTGTGTGTTGAAATTTATGTGTATGTTTTATTATGTAAGTCATACCATTAGAGTGGAAAAGGGAGGACTTTTTAATCTTTAGTAGCTTTTTTAGTTACAAAGTAATCTAATATCGTTTTAGCGATTGTGCTATATATATACAATATTGTTATTATAAATAGCACTATAGTACACGAACAGTAAATGTGGTGGTCCCAACTGTATGTAATGGAATATGTTTAGCAACTGTGATTCTTGTGTTTGGAGTCTTTTCTGAGAGCATGTTGAGATGCATGGTGCAGGCAGAGCGGACAGCAGATGAGCTACCGTTTTTACTGTAGCGGTCGTGCTCCTTCTGAAACATTGTAGCTCCGAAATATCTGCACTGGCAGTTAAACAGTTACGACAACAAGGAAATGGTCAGTAATGTATCTTTAAAATATGTATATTTTATCAGTAAGGTCTTTTTTCGGTGATCGCTGATGACTGATGTAAACAGAACATGCTGCTGAATTCCTCATTTGTGAATGTTTTAGAGTGTTTTTAGAATATCTTATTGCAAGTTGATGGAACCTATTTTTATGCTTATGTTTTATATGCTTCTGACATTTGTTTTTAACAGATTGCAAAGACGTCTTTTGATATTAATTAACCACGTGGTTATTTTTAAATTACAAAAAGGTTTCGTATACTAGTGACGTGTTTTATGTGTTCTGATGAAGTTGGTTAGGTAAACCGACGAAAAGCTGGATGTTTTGGTGCTTAAAATAAAGTGTGGAGATTATATTCATCGGCGGAATTGTGTCATCATTAGAAGTTGCTATATTCGGAGAGTAACCGACAAGTTTCCATTTTTTAGATTTCGGATGGTTGTTTATTTTTCTGGTTTGTCGTGAACTACCTTCCCCTCATCTATGGCCTTGGTGACTGTCTCAAAGAAGTCAACCAAGTTTAGTAGGCATAATCTGCCCTTAACAAAGCCGAACTGGGTTGGGTCAAGTGTTTGGAGGTTCCCAATGTCTTTGTTAATAAGTTCCATGATGATGCACTCCATAGCCTTGCAGACCAGGCTAGTCAGGCTTATGGGGTGATAGTTACCAGGGTCAGTTGTGGCCCCTCCTTTGTGGAGTGGAATAAACATTGCTGTGCATCATTCTATGGGCACATAGCCTGTGGAGAGGCTGAGGTTGAACAGTGTGTTTAGGTGGAGGGTTAGTTCATTCTGTAGATATTGCAAAAAGCAGCCTGGGACACCATCTGGCCCCATTGATGCTGTGCTTTTGGCTTTTGAAAGGGGTGTTTTCATCTGTGCGTCTGTGATTTCTGAGACACTACACTTTTTCGGTATTGTTGTGGGCCCTTTTGTGGTGAGAGGGGGGTGAAGTTTGCACTGAATCTATCTGCCAGGATGTTGGCAATATCAATGGGTTCAGTATATTTTGTGCTATTTTGCACTAGCTCCGAGCATACCTGTGAGTTGCCACTTAGATTCTTGACATAGCTAAAGAAGGCTTTGTGGTTATCTTTCGAATCCTTGGCTATTTTTCTTTTGACGTTAGCCTTGGAGGATTTTATGAGGGACCTTAGCTTCTTACTGATACTGATCAGGGATGTCTTTCCTTCTTGAGATTTGCTTTTTTTCTGAACTAGTTTCCTCTTTTTATTGTAGAGCCTGTTTATGGCAAGCGTCCACCAGACTGGTTTCCTTCTCTTAGGGGAATGAGTCTTGGTTTTCTAGGGATGGCACCATCCATGCATCTTTGTAGGTGCTCATAGAGTACATTTGTAAAGGTTTCTGCATCTTGGGCAGCATTATCCTTTAGCGTGGGGGCTGTGAAACTTACCACCTCTGTCTTAAGTAAGGTGAAGTTTGCTTTAGAAAAGTTTTTTACTGTGGTTTCCTTAGTTGGGGGTGGTGTTGGGGTGTGGACATCCAGAGTGATTAGTTTATGGTCTGATCTAACCAGTGATGTGTTGACTTCTGGTGTGGAACATCTGTCACCCATGTTGGTGATGACCAGGTCCAATATGTTTTCACATCTGGTAGGGAAGTTTACCAGCTGATCCAGGGCATTTGAGTTGATAAATTCCAGGAAGTGCTGGACCTGGGAGTTTGTACTTGAGTAGTTTTCCCAGTTAACAGTAGGGTAATTGAAATCGCCCAATATCAGGGTGTTCGGTAGGACCTTCATGTTTTCCAGTGTCTCCAGAAAGGTGGAGTGGTGGTCCTGGTTCATGGAGGGTGATCTGTAGCAGGCCACAATTTGCATTGCAGATTTGCCTGATGTTAGTTGCACATGGATGATCTCAGAGGTATCATGCTGCGCCACTAACCCGGAGGTGTAGGTATCCTTGATGAATATGAATACACCCCCTCCTTTTGTGTTTCGGTCCATGTTCTGTGGCCAAAATGTGTGGTATGAGTTATAGCCCAGTAGTGCTGGGGTGCTCTGTGGAGCCTTGAACCAGGTTTCAGTTACTGCACAGATGTCAGTGTTCTCCATACTGAGGAGTGCTTCGAGCACATGCATTTTGAGATTTAAACTTCTGGCATTGAGTAGCATAACCCTCAATTTTTATTTGTGCTGTTTACGGAGGTGGGTTTGACTTTTGAGCCTTGCCTAAAAAAGGCACTATGGGGGCAGCAAAAGCCTTGGCCAGTATTTGAAAGCCTAGGGGTGACAGGTGCAAGCCATCTCTTGCGAAGCAACGAGGCCTGTTGAGCATGTCGTCCCAGGCTGACAGACACTGGATCCCCATTGAATGACACCAGAAGCTTAGCCAGTTGTTGAAATTGATCATTTTTTCTTTATACTGCGGTATCATTCTTGGTGAGGGCAGGATGCTACTTAGGGTCAGGGTCATACCCGCCTGGGCTACATGATCAGAGAGCTCTTCCATGTCTCTTTTCATGTAGTCCAGGGAGGTATGTCTCAGGTCATTCACACCAACATGAACAATGGCAGTCATATTTGTACTTGTTCTGGAGTGACCTGAGTGCTTGTGTTATGTGGCAGCTAACAGTAACCTTCTCCTTGTCCAGCCTGGTGAGTGGAATGTCAGTGTGCCTGATGATAGAGTTGCCTATTACTAGTGTGTTAGGTATGTTATTTCGCCTTAAGAGCTGTGATTGTGCGGCACATTGATTTTGTGTTTTATGTGTTGTCTGGTTTGTGACGGGAGGTGTAGGTTTTTTTGGGTGTCTGCTTTGGAGGACTCTGATGCTTTTGCAGGTTTTTATTTAGAGCCTCCGAGTATGATTTCATGTATTTATGTGTATTTTTTGCCAGTGCTGGTTTAGTATGCCTATATGAGGCTGGAGGTGTGGTGCAAGTGTTAACCTTCGCCTCATGACTGCTTGTTCCAGTCTTGGGTGGAGAGAGCTTAGCCTCCAATTTAGCTATATAATTGCATTGCTCACATATGTTAATGTTTTGTGGTAGGAGGAGATGGTTGTCTGTGTACATGAGGCAGTTGTAACATTGCCTCAGGATACCCAGGTTTACCAGCTGGACTGGAGAGTATACCTGAAATTGCCCTTTGGTCATGTCTGAATAGTAGGGTGAGCTGCTTAGTCACTTGGCTGGTGAGGGGTGAATAATGAGCCTTGCCCTGCTGGGCAATCAAGTCTCGGGGTATATTAGTGCTTGCTATTAGGTCTGAGCAAGTGCTGGACTGTAGGATGCTTTTTAAGTGCTTAGGTTGAGAGTCAGACTACTTTCAAGGGAAAAACTGAAGAGGAGACTTGATGGAGCCGGGATAAATTTAGCCCTAGCTAACCGGTGCTCCCCAGATGTGCAAAACTGTTAAAACATGTTTTTTTACAGCAGGGAAATGAAAGAGATAGAAATTAGCCCAAAATGGCCCACAAACTACTAACTTCTGGGCTGGAACCACTCCTCCAGGGACAGATGACTGCTCAAAGCTCCTTCTCTCACAGGTGAACAGAGAAACCTCCCTCTATCCAAGTAAGGTATGGGCAACTCAGAAAATTGTAACAGCCCTGAATTCAGCACTAGCCTGAAAACTGGACTATACTAGCTTAGAAAGGTGGGAAACAAGGCAAACATTTTTTTTGAAAAGATAAGGCAAAAACAGTAAAAATACACTTAAAACAGCTTTAGATGACTACAAACAGTAAAAAATACACTTAAACAGCTTTAGATGACTACAAACAATCAGAAAAGGCTTTTAAACAAATTACCCAATTAACCAGTAAAAAATCTCAAAACTGAGCCCTGTTCCTGTAGTCTTCAATCAGACAAGTTCTTACTGCACACTCCTGCCACTGGAGTGCAGGGGAATCTTCTCCAAAAAAGAAGGCCTGGATTAGTGCTCAAGTTATACAAACAAAGCTACGTTCAGCAGGCCTGGATCTAGTCTATGCTACAGCAAACAAGGCACACCAATTTCAGTAAGAAACAGTTCAAATATGCAGGCACTATAAGCCTTTAACCAGAAATTCCCAGCTCAGAAGGACAAATTCCAGCCTCTCCTCCCTCAAGCGTGCAGACCACGAACCTTCTTAATGAAAAATAACTGGCCTGAAGCCCAAGTGCTTAAACCAGAACTAATACACTTTTAGAATAACAGACACTGAGCCCTCAATCAGCAGTTCCCAATGTATAAGGATGTAAGCTACCTGTCCTGCCACAACAGTGCAGACCACAAACCTTCTTAATGTAAAACAACTGGTCTGAAGCCCAAGTGCTTAAATCAAAAGGCTTAGAATGATAGCTACACTTTAATCAGGTTACTACCAAGCAGTAATAATTACATTCCCTCTTACTTCTCAGCAAGATTTTCTTTATTTTGTTGTGCAACCTATTAAAAACAGGGGACCACCAGGGACTGGTGCTAGTGTTTCCATGCAGTTGTGTATGTGGTTATTCAGGACTTTTGTGTATACCTCTACATAGGTTTCTGTGTTTTTCTGTGTTTTTTTTTTTAGATTTGGGAGAGATTGGAAACTAGCTATGCCATCCCTTAATAAGGGGTAATTAACCTTAGAAAAGTGTTTAAAGTTTTTGGAGTTAGGTGGGGGACTAGTTTTACCTTTATTTCAAGGGAAACCACTTTGCAATCTGATCTTGCCAGTGAGGATATCACACTTTCCTGTATTTGTCAGTACCAGATCTAGGACATTTGTTCCCCTAGTGGGAGTGCAGACTAGTTGCTCCAGGGCATTTGAAGTTACAGAGTCAATAAATCTTTGGGTCTGCATGTTAGTGGTTGTGTTGTTGTGTCTTTCAGCTTTTCCCAGTTAGGGGTCACCACAGCGGAACTCCCATCTGCTAATGATTGGTAGTTGATTTTTACGTGCCAAGTTACCAGCCCTGATGCACAACCTTCAACGAAGGTACACCCATTCACGCATGTCTCCACGTAGAAGATGCTCTAACTGAGAATCGAACTGGACAGTGTCTTACTGTGGGTTGTGTATGCCTCCCAATTAATGGAGAGGTAGTTAAAATCACCCATGAGTATGGCATTATGCTGGATGGGGAGTGATTTTAGTAACTTCAGGTATGATATATGGCTTTCCTGGTTCATAGTGGAGGACCTTGTAGCTAGCAAGAATATGGATTTTTCCGATGGTTAGATGGACATGGAGTAGCTCAAGCATTTCATATTGTTTGACCAGCCTTGAGGTGTGCTTATACATTATGTAGATAGATACATCTTCACCTTTTGCTCTTTCATGTTGTGTGGCTGGTCAGAATGTATGAAAGGCATTATAGACATACACTGCTGGAATGCTTTCCATGCCTTTGATCCATGTTTCAGTAACTGCACAGACATCGGCATTCTCCAGGGAGAGGAGAGCTTTCAGGGATCTCAGTTTCTTGTTGAGGCTCCGAGCATTGAGCAGTAGCACATGTAGCTTGTCCTGAGTAGCTTTTGTTATGTTGGAAGGTTTGTCTGCTTGGCAATGTCTATAAACAGGCACTATAGTGGTGTATAATATTTTGGCCAATATCCAAAAGCTTAGAGATGACAGATGAAGCCCATCCCTGGCAAAGCAGTGTGTCCTCCCAGGTTGATATGTATTGGACCCCTTTAGAATGACACCAGTAGCTAAGCCAATTTTTAAAGTTAATCATTTTCTGCTGGTATTGTGGCATCATCCTTGGAGATAGTAGAATGCTGCTTGATGCTAGACTCATTCCTGCCTGTGACACATAGTCTGAGAACTCAATTTTAATATAGTCCAAGTAGGTACATCTCAGGTCATTCATGCCCACATGGACTATGACTCATACTGGTACTTAGGGGTAAGTGACCTGATAGCTTGCATGATCTGCTGAATCCTGGTCCCTGAAGGCAACTAACTGCAACCTTCCACTTATCCAGCTTGGGAAGAGAGACATCAGTGTGTCTCACAATGGCGTCTCCTATTACCAGAATATTTGGTCATGGAGTGTTTAACCTTATGGGCTTGGTAATTGAGGCACAATGAGATGTGGCTTTATGTCCTTTGATGGGAATTGTCTTGTTTGTGTACATTCAGAGTTTTTGATGATTGCTCCTGAGAGGCCTTTGGGATTTGGGAAGTTACATGTGAGCACCTCCACATATGTGGGTCTATGTTTGAGGCCCTTTGCGGTTGCAGTGAGTGATGTGCATGAGTTGCTGACAACTTGTTTGTTGCCTTTTTGTATCTGTATGTGAGAACATAGCCTAAAGTGTCAATGTGTAGCTACATCTCTCACATACTGTATTTGTCTTTTTGAGAATTAAGTGGCCGTCAGTGTACATAAGGCAACTGCTACATTGCCTCAGGATACCCATGTCCACCAAGCTGGATGTACAGACCACAGGAGAGTCCCGATCCATGGTTGCAGGTCCTAGTGTGTATTTGAAAGGATAGGAGTGGAGGTTGTTTGAAACCAGATAAGGGAAGGGTACTTACATGGTGTAATCTGCAACTAACCTAACCAGCTATGTTGTCCAGCACCAAATCAGATGCTATCTATGCAGCAATAGTGCTGGGTGATATAAGAAGGCAACTAGCACAGCAAACTTTCCTGGTATAATGAAAATAAGCAATGTTTCCAGATGTTTGCATCTGTACAGGGCACTGGCACAAGCTGTGTGCAAATATGCTGAATTTATGCCAGCACTGGAAATACAGAAAACTGACTGAGCTCTCTGGCCAATAAAATGACTACACTTAGAGCCCTTGTGTGTGCTTCCCAAATCAGATAGACCTACTGCCACTAGATGAATAATTCCAGTCCTGCTAATGTAAAAGCACAGTAGAGGAGTGTCCTGAGTGAAATGTTATAACAACCAAATGTAAAGATACAGATAGAGCAGTATACTTTAAACAGCTTATAAAAGTGATTATTCATAAAAAGTACTTCCCTTTGTAGAAATAAGCCAAGAACCATTCAGTTGTACAGAATTTATAAAGGCACCAAATACAAGGTAAGCTGATAAGTCCTCCAGCAAATAAAGCAACTATATGCAGGAATCTCGTGTGTTTCCCCAACCTATACAGACCAGGCTATCACCCAGTACCACTAGATGGAACATACACTGATCTCTTGATGTAAAAACACAGAGAAGCACTTGCCAGTGTGTAAGAATATACCACTTTATCCAGAAGCTAGATAGATAATGAATTCAGAACAAGTAAATTAGTAGAACAGACAATGAGAGGAAAAATGTACTTTTTTCAAAATAAGCACAGGGAAAGGCAACTAAGTAATTCAAGATATAAACATCAGTGTAGAAAGGGAGGAGCTTATAAAGCTCAATTTACAGTAAAGGTGGGCAGCTTAAAATCACCAAATTTAAAAAGCAGATTAAGGAATGGGATGGTGGGTGGAACAAATAACTACCAGGGAGTCAACAGTGCTTATAGTTTTTGCAGGGTTTGAGTCTTATAAAAAAAGACAAAGACACAGAAATTCTCTGTGGATTTAAATATCACTCAATACAGAAATTAACCAATGGAAAAAATGTGAAATGTGCAGCCTGGATAATTTAAGCGTCTATCTGCCACATAGAACAAAAAACACCAGGCCAAGCAGATTTCTTAAAACAGAAAATAAAATGGAGCGGGTAAAACAGAAATCAGCTCTTTCAGTTTAGTAACTCCCAGACAGAAAATATAGGTTTACTTTCCTCACTCAGTAGGGAGTCACCAACAGTGCTTGTAGTTTTTGGAGCCATTTTGCAAGCTTATCAGAAAAGACAAAGACCCAGAAATTCATTGTGTATTTAAGCACAGTGATATACGGTGCAAAGACAGGACAATATTCTTAAACTCAAATTATTGAAGAAGCATGTCCATTGTTTATTTTAATACTCTTTTCTATTTTTTATTTGCGACTACATATAAATAATATCAGCCTATACCTCACCACAGAGGAGAGGAGAAGAAAGAAAAAGAGTGTATTTAGGCACCAGTTTCAGGCCCTATTACATAAAGAAGGACAACATGAGTTGGTTGTGATTATGGGGGACATGGCTGCTCATATCATATCATTCAAGAGTGGCCAACATGCAACTCAGGTAGACTTTTTCTTAGTAAAGTAAGGGAATTGGCAATAGAATCATAGGTAGCAAAGTTATACCTAGTGAAACAGTCTGCCCACAGCATAAACCATTTGTAGCCACAATCAGCTGTAAGCAGTAGCTAGAGAAGGCTGTAAGATCAAAAGAGACTAGGATTAAAACCTGGAAGTTTATTGGAGTGAATGTGGAAGAGTTCAATGAAATACTCAGGGCTTTAGTAACTCAGGAAAAAGAGGAAATACGTACAAAGAAAAAGGGGGTTGGAGGTTGGTATTATGGTTAAGGCGTTTACCTTACAGACTCAAGGTACATGATTTGATTCTCACCTATGAAAAAGAAATTGGCTAGGCTTAAAATGCGTACAAGGGAAGCTAAGCTAGTAATTACCTATGAACCTATTGACAGCATCTTAAAATAGCATGTGTAAAAATGTGGCAATGCCAGGTATTGAAATAAGGTATAGAAGGAAAGCTGATGGTAAAATGTGGAAGTCCTGAAAGTTATAAAAAAAAGGAGTGGAGGAAAAAGTGGGAGATAAGAGGGGACATTGGTGGTTAACAAAGAGGCTAAGAGAGAAGTTCCAAAAGCAAAGAATAAGGCATCAGAGGTATTTTACGACCTTCTGAAAATTAGCTCAGCAGATGGCACAAAAAAACCTCTATCAGGCTGAAAAGCAAAGGCAGAAAGAAAAGGAAGATAGCTATCAGACCCTATTCTTTATGGATGACAGCAACAACCTGCTCACCAGTCCGGAGGACATCAAAGACAGCTGGAAAGAGTTTTTCCTGCAACTACTGAATGAAGAAAATCTCTCAGAAGCTGTACACAGCCTATGATGAAAGTGAAACGTCCCACCTTAGAAGAAGCTCCTACATGCTGACCCTTGATATTCCTAAGAGAAAGGGGAACATTACCAAATGACAGCACTAAAGAAAATAAAGTCTGAGAAAGCAGTTTGCTCAAATAAGGTGATAAGTGGTATGTTTAAGATGTTGGTGAGTTATGGGAGAAATGTACCATGAGATTGCTCATAGCAGTATGGAAAAAAAACAAGTATTCTAGATGATTGGTGAATAAGCATTCTTGGGCCAGTGTACAAAAACAAAGAGGACATACATAGCTGTGGGAAATATAGAGGTATAAAACTTTTGTCACACTGCATGAATGCTGCAGATGATGATTGATAAATAGATACTTAAAGTATTAGAAAGTGAGGTAAGAGATGGGCAGTTAGGATTCAGATCAGGATGAAACACAACTGACCCAATATTTGTAATATGACAGATAGTGGAAAAGAAGCTAGGGATGAGGAACAAGTCCAACTAGTCATTCCTAGACTTGGAGAAAGCATATGACAAGGTCCAAAGAAGACTGATTTAGGTAGTCCTGCAATGCTTTGATGTTCCAGAAACATTGGTAAAATGAGTATCAGCCATGTACAAGGACCCATTGATGCCAGTATGAACAGTGTTCAGACTCAAAGAAGGGATCCCAGTGGGTGTGTGCATCAGGGTTCATCTCTGAGTCCACTGTTGTTCATATTGGTGATGGACTACATTATCAAACAGGTTGGAGGTGACAGATCAACAAAGTTATTATATAGAGATAGTGTGACATTACAGGCAAACTCTCTACAGGAACTTTAGAAATGTTAGGGGAATGGAGTGGAACACTGAAGCTACATGGAATGAAACTGAGTCTAGACTAGACAGTTGTCAAGGCAAATGGGGGAATTAGAGGAAGTTGGAAATAGACTTAGACTTAGAATGGTAAATTTTGAAACAGGTTCAGAGCTTTGGGTTTCTGGGAAGGGCGTTGAGGAGAAGAGAAGTCTGAAAGGGGAGGTCAAAGCTAGAATTACAGGGAAAGCAGCCTACTGGCACAGAGTTTCAGGGCTAGTGTGTGATAGAAAAATGCCAAATAAGCTGAAAAGTAAGTTGTGTACAACCAGTGATGCATCCACTACTTCTGTATGGTTCAGAAACCTCATAGCAGCTGAGGAAGCTATAGGTGATGAAGATGAAGTGCCTGAGATAGGTGGCAGGATACGCACTGTAGGACAGATGAAGAAATGATGAGACCAGAGCAGAAGCCAAAGTAGCTTCAATAGCAGAAATGGTCAAAGAGAACAGATTATGGTAGTATGGGCACATTTGCAGGAAAGTAGAAGATTATTTGGTGAAGAAGATTTGAGAGAGACAGGAAGACAGCAAGACTAAACAATGACTTCCAGCAAAGAGATGGATGGATTGCAATATTTAATGGATGGAAGGAGATAGATGAAAGACCTGTGAAAGTCAGTCATGACTGTAAAAGAAGGATGGAGAGTGGCACTGAATCAAAAGAGGTGAGGACAGTTGACGTGACACCCTGACCCCATGTAAAAAATGGGGAAAAGGAGGTTGATGATGATGATGATGATGAATTTCCAGAAGGATGATCAGAACCATAGCTCAGTTATTTAGCACCTGATTCCCATTCCTGATATAGCACCCAACCTTCTCAGCTTATTCTGTAACAAGCCAGTCAGTCACAAGCCAGTTGGTACAATTGGCTTCCTTCTGCTGATCCATTCCTCTTTAGCTCTTCAGCAGAGAGCAAAAAAAAAAAAAAAAGGCAAAATATTAAGGAAGGAAGTGCACTTTTGTAGTTCTTGATCATGTCCCCTAACACTTTGTATCTGGGGGAACTGCCCCCTTCACACCACCCTTGCTATGCTACTGAGAAGGACTGCATCCAATCCTGTCCCTCTCTGGGAGCAGAACCACATCTTGTGCAAACACCATTTGCCCAACATGTAGCACAGCTCCATGGAGGTGCACTGCAAGAGGGGGGTTGTGCACCACTGGGTTACTATGGCACATGGGTCACCCAATGAGCACACCATTGGCTGTATTTATGCACATATTTGGCTGGCTTGTCATATTGTTAAAATGGTAGCACAGTGGGCACCCATAGCTCTAGCGTGAACTGAGTGGGATGTATGTCCATGTGTAGGTTAAGTCCTTCTGGTCCATGACATGTTGTTTGGTAGTTTAACATCTGTTTATAGGAATGTCAGGTGTCAACATGTGGGGACAGATCAGGCACCAGCTGACACATTTCTGCACAGAATTTTGCATGTTATTATCTATAACTACATTTTATCAAACACTGCATCTTCTTTGTGTTACAAGTTAATGAACTAGGGGTTAGATTGATTTCCAAGTTGCATGCGTGGGTCATTCAAGACTGAGTCACAGTTGCTTGACCATATTAACAAGGTGGCACATGCTCATGTTTCACTGCTCACTTCACACTGGTGTGAAATCATAATACTTGCATGATAGCACATTTTATGTTGTCCAAGGAAGGTGCTTTCTGCATAAAGTGAGAGACAAGTGACACAGTGCCTGATAATGATTACTGTTTCAGACAGCTGTGGCCATTTAGTGGGAATAATAAAGTAAGGAAGATCTGGGGTATAAAGTCTTTTGCAAGGGGTGCAAGGAAGGCTTCCATCTCAAATGCTTTTTATTACATTACATTTTCTAATAACTGAGTGCATGGATTAAAAGAATGTGCATATATGAGTTGTCATTTACAAGTTATTATGACAAAGCTATTATGATGTAAGTGTGGATGAGTCAAGGAATGGAGTGGATCTGGCTAGATTATATTGTCTTAAAATGAAAACTAGGTTACAATGTTACACAGTTGATAATTAATTAATTAATTAATTAATTAATTAATTAATTAATTAATTAAAGGAAGGCTAACCAGTCTTCTGTGTGGAGTCTGCATGCCCTTCCAGTGTTTGTATGGGTTTCCTCTGGGCGTTCCAGTTTCTTCCCACATTTCAAAGACAATTTGTGAGTATGTGCATGTGTGACAGGGAAAAAATATCTGTCAGCCTACTTCTTCCCCCTCTCTTTGCTTTTAAAGCTCAACAGGTAGTGGTGGCTGCCGGGGGGGGGGGGGTCACTAAAGTGAGAACCAACTCCTAAGAGGTTGAGTGAGTCAATGAGCAAACCAGTCTAAACACCTCTTTTTGTGAGTACCTGCGCATTCTTTATACTTTGATAATCTTGCATCTTAGACACTGCTACAGCACTGGTAGATTCCTTGGCCTTGACAAGAAGTCTACTGTTCATAAACACATTCTTATCCCAGCTAGAAATTAAGGTAACAATTGTCTCTGCTGCTTTGAAGAACATTTTTTGTCCTCTTATAATTCTGCTTAATTAAACATGTAGAGGTAACCTTTGAGGAACTCTGGGGTACTCTTCTAGAGGAGTGGAGGGAGGTGGACTTGCTTTAGAGTACTTTACCTTCAAACTAAACAACCATACTACTGTCCTCTCCTGGCCTGCTACCTCTGCACAAGCATAACATAATCTGATCTCATGTCTAGATAGAATGTTGCTTGTATCCTTTGTCATCCCCTATATCAATGCAATAAGTGGTGGTAGGACTTTCTTTTTTCAAACATAGCTTTTAAGGACTGAGACAGCTTCCCATCTGCCATTAGAAGTGCCAGTACTCAGCTCAATCCATTCAAATCCAGAGGGTTATCCCTAAAGTAGGACATGAATGCACACAAATTAGTTAAATTGTGGATTCTAATCTATTCTCGTGGATTTACTCCCCTTATCATTTCACGTGTTCTACCACTCCTTCATAAACACTATGCATATTTCACCTTCCCTTAGCATGATTGTTACTAAAAATGCAGATAGTTTTACTAGATTTCTGTATGTTTTCAACATCATCTTATTGAAGCTTGGGAGAAAATAGGAGTTTTCATTGTAGTGTCTGAGTGTGAGCTGTATTGCTTTTGCTTAAGGCTCAGGTTGTCTCTAAAAAAGTTGTCCTTTTGGGACAGTCCATTCCCAAGATAACAAAAGAATAGATCGAAAAATAAATACAATTTAATTTATGTATATATATATATATATATATATATATATATATATATATATATATATATATATATATATATATATATATACTGCGGTGGTGGTGCTGCGGTAGCGTTGTCGCCTCACAGTAAGACATTGTCCTGTTCGATTCTCAGCTAGAGTGTCTTCTGTGTGGAGACATGCGTGAATAGGCGTACCTTCATTGAAGGTTGTGCATCAGGGCCGCTCCCCGGGATTCATGAAGCTTGCGCCAGGTGCAGGAGTAGCGTCGGTGTTCCAACACCAAATATGGCCACTGAGTGATGCAGGTACAAGTTGTTTTCACATCCACTACCTGTGTACTCTACGCTGGCACAGCTCTCTGCTCCTGTATGTTAATCACCCCATTTGCAGCAGTGTAGCATGCAAATGAGGGTAGTTAGTGATCCAGGAAGTGGTGCAGGTGTAGTGTAAGCATGCAGAAATGTAAACCGTAAAAAACAGCTTACATTATTGCAAACATAAAATCAGAGCCATGTCAACTGACCAAACACATGTATTATATTGTTAATATATGCCAATGGCTAAATATATAACCACTGGCATAAAAAAAATGTACAAAATGTAAAATTAACATTATTATTTTTTCTCGCGCTATTGCAAAGTTTAAAGCGTAAGGCAGTGGCGCGCAAATGGGATTGCAAGAAAAATAGAAAAAAAGAAAATAAAACTGCAATGTAACACATATCATGATTTCCCCATAATAGTCAATGGCAGGCATGTTACACCACACCATGGTGCAAGGGTTGCTAAGGGGCTGTGTTAGTGTTATGTGCGGTTTCTAGGAATTAGTAGGCAATCTAATGCAAATGAGAGGAGTTATACTGAATCACATATCCCCCCCTGGTGTAAGGACGCAACTCATTGTGTAGTGTTATAACACTGAGGTGTGACCATGAGATAAAGATGATAATAAGAGAGGGATGTGTCACCTTTGCTGTAAGCACATTGGAGCAATGCCAATCCAGTTTGTCCGTAGCTAAGCAAAGCTAAAGGAAAGGGGTGTGTTTAACTAGCTTTAGCTTTGACTAGCTGAGAGCACACAAGGTAACTGAGTATGCATGTGAACGGAGATCAAAATGTACTTAAACCCGGTAAACGGGTATGCGTGACATGCACCGGAGCTGAAACAGGAAGGATATATGAAAAAAATAAGGAAATGCTGCAGCAGGGAAATTGGAGTACAAATGAGCAATTAACACCATGTAACCTACAGTGGCCATTGACAACAGCTAACAAGGCTACTAGCAGCTACCCACAGAACAGGAAAGGAGAGGGGCTGTACTGCAAAGAAAACAGTAAAGTGTCACAGCAGAACAAAGTAGAATTGCATTATATCAGCTACATAAGACACTTTGCAACACATGACTGGGTAGGGAAAGTACAAGACAATATAGCTGGCAGGTGGATGCATGTCTGACAACGGGAGGGGATCTAAGTTTAAAAGAGAATTAAAGGGGAACAGATGAATAAAGCCAGGCAAGCATAACTCCACATGACAGTTCCCACACTTGCAGTCATCATCATCATCATCTTCTTTCGGCTGTTCCCATTAGGGGTTGCCACAGCAGATCACCTGTTTCCATTTTTTCCTGTCCTCTGCATCTTGCTCTGTCACACCAACCACTTGCATGTCCTCTCTCACCACATCCATAAACCTTATCTTAGGCCTTCCTCTTTTCCTGTTACCTGGTAGCTTCATCCTTAGCATCTTTTTCCCAATATACTCAGCATCCCTCCTCAGCACATGTCCAAACCAACGTAATCGTGCCTCTCTGGCTTTGTCTCCAAACCTTCCAACTTGTGCTGACCCTCTAATATACTTATGCCTAATCCTGTCCACCCTCACCACACTCAGTGCAAATCTTTTTGTCAATGCCACTGTCTCCAACCCATATAACATAGCTGGTCTCACTACCCTCTTGTAGACCTTCCCTTTCACTTTTACAGGTACTCATCTGTCACAAATCACTCCTGACACTCTTCTCCACCCACTCCACCTGCCTGTACTCTCTTCTTCACCTCTCTTCCACACTCACCGTTACTCTGAACTATTCACCCCAAGTATTTAAATGCACTTGCAGTAATCAATGTAAAACCCATAAGCAAGAAACCTTGCAGCTGGAACTGCTCACACACAGCCAATTACATCATCAGCATCTATAGCACAATAGTATAAAGTGTGAAAGCACCTCACACACACTTGTGTTTTCCCATACACACTGCACCATTGGTGTATACAAACAGGGAAGTTTTAATATGCACATGTTAGGGGCTGCCATTGCTTTGATCTACCAGCATGTGATGGAGACTGAAGGTGGTGAGGAGGATGATGCTGACAACCACCGTAGGCACCAGAGGAGGAGAAGAGTGTTCAGACCCAGGGTAACCTACCAGGTGCTACATGATCTGGAGATAGTAGAGTGTTACAGGGTGGACAGAAACACCCTACAGCAACTTGTGGAGCTGTGCCGGCCATGCCTTAGAGCCAGAACATACAGAGGGGAACCCATTCTAGTGGATACCAAGGTATGTGTAAGTTTGAGAATACTAGCCACAGGTACCTTTCAAAGGCCAACTGGGGATATCATGGGGATCTCATAGGCATCAGCATCCAAGGTACTCCACCAGTTCCAGGATGCCATGTTACCACATGCCAGTGAGCACATATACTTCCCCCAAATACAGGAGGAGTTGGCCAGCAATATGCGTCTCTTCCACTGTGTGGCAGAATACCCGGAGGTACTGGGTGCAATAGACTGCATGCACATACACATCAAGTCACCACCCGGTGAGCAGGGTAGGTGCTACATAAACCACAAGGGATACCCCTCCATTAACAGCCAGGTCATGTGCAATTCCCAGGGCATTATCATGGATGTTTGTGCTGGCAGCCCTGGAAGCTATCACGACTCCCACATCTGGCATGCCTCATAGCTGTATCAGGCATTTGCTGGGGGGACATTCCATATGGCCATCTGGTGGGGGATGCTGGCTATGCACTGGAACCGTGGATGATGACACCCATCAGAAATGCACACACACCCATGCAAGAACGCCATAATGAGGCACATGCACAAACCAGAATCCTCATAGGGCATGTATTTGGGATGCTCAAATCACAGTTCTGTTGCTTGGACATATCCGGTGGAGCCTTGCAGTACCCTGCAGCCACATGTGCCCACATCTTCATAGTATGTGCCATGCTACACAATATGATCCTGTGGAAACAGCTGCAGCAGGGACAGAATGGTGAAGGCCCTCACGGCCCACCACCATTGCCAAGGGCCCCACAGGCACAGAGGGACTCAGACCACAAACCCCCTGAGCAAGCCCCTGTAGGCAGATGGAGGTGTGCCTAGTATACCCATGCCTTAGCAAGGAGGGAATGTATAGCACACACACTGACGATGGATAGCACTTACACAAGACTACCTGTAAATTGTCATGTATAGGCAGTCTACTGTGTGCATCCAACACAGGCAGCCCACAACTATTGCACACACAACTGCTATTGGCACAAGGCAAATCAACACCTGAACAGTAAATGAAGCTATCAGTATGCACTGCTACTGTATGTATAGGTTCATAGGTAAGTACCAGGCTAACTGCCCGAGGGCATTCATAAGCCTAGCCAGAATGTGTCAGCTTTTGCCACCCCATCAATTAATTAACTGTCCCTCTGTCGAGCAGAGCAAATGGTGGGATCCCTGGAGTGTATCTACCATTCCCCATCCACTCTTCAATGTTTCTCTTGAAGAGTGTTACTGAGGGGCTCTGTAAAATGTAATTAGGGATGTTGTTCCAAAGCATGGGGAATCTCTGTGACAGGAATCTTTCCCTCCAGCATGTTCTAGTTATTGCTGTGGCAAGGTTTAGCTCACTAGAGTGCATGGCTCACTGTGACATGGATTTCCTTAGGTGGAGCATATCCATTACGTCTGAGTTGGACATGGCTTTGTAGGCCAACAGAGATCATCTCTGAGTAAACGAGATGCCACTGAGTACAGCTGGAGTTTATTCAGTCTGGCTGCATAGGACATATGTTTGAGGCCAATAATCCTCTTTGTGAGGTACTCCCGTGGTTTTGTCAGCTGTTGGAAGTGTCTTCTGAGGTGCATCCCAAATGGTGTATTATACTCTATGATGGTCCTTATGAGTGACGAGTAACAGGGCACTATAACCTCAGTATGTCTAGATGCGAACTCTTTAGTAATTAGATGGCCTACATAGAAGGATGTCCTAACTACTTTGGTGATATGATTGTCAAAGGAGAGATTACTATCGAGCTTAGTCCCCAGACCTCTTATTAACTCGCCTGCATTAAGGGGGCTGCCACCTATGTGGTAATTTATGGGTATTTCCTTTTCCAAAACAGAATGACTATGCATTTTGTAGCATTTAGCCTGAGGCCATGGCTCTAACACCCTGTGTCAGCCTCTGTGAGGCCCTTTTGAAGGATGTCTGTGTCAGCTGGACTGTCAGTTATGGCTCCCAGTTTGCAGTCATTGGCAAACTTGGTCTGCCGTAGTCCACCTGTGTTTGCCTGCACCTCTGAGAAGTATATACCGAACAGTAGGGGTCCCAGGTATGAGCCCTGTGGGACACCAGTTGTGACTGGGTAAGAGATGTACCTGGAAGCTGCTAGTCTTACCATGTGGGCTCTGTCTGTAAGCCAGTTGGCAACCCATCCTGTGACATAGAGGTTTATGTTCAGGCTGGTGAGTTTATCAATAATACCCGAGTGGGGAATGGTGTGGAAAGCCTTGGCGAGGTCCTGGTAGGATGTGTGAACCACCTCTCCCCTGGCCTATCGCCTGGGTGACTGTCTGTAAGACGTCAACCAGGTTCAGTAAGCATGATGTGCCCTCAACCAAGAAGACCTGGGTTGGGTCAAGTGTTTGGAGGTTACGAATGTCTTTGTTAATGAGTTCCATGATGATGCACTCCATAGCCTTGCAGACCAGGCTAGTCAGGCTTATAGGGCAGTAGTTACCATGGTCAGTTGTTGCTCCTCCTTTGTGGAGTGGAATAACCATTTCTATGTGCCATTCTATGGGCATGTAGCCTGTGGAGAGGCTGAGGTTGAAAAGCTTATTTAGGTGGTGGGTTAGTTTGTCTTGTAGTGTTTGCAAGATGCAGCCTGGGACACCATCTGGTCCTAGTGACACTGTGTTTTGCCTTTTGAAAGGGCTATTTTCACCTGTGCATCAGTGATGTCTGGGATACTGTACTTTTCCTGTATTGTTGTGTTCCCTTTAGGGGTGATATGGGGGTGAAGTTTGCACTGAATGTATCTGCAAGGTTGTTGGCGATATCAGTAGGTTCAGTATATTCTGTGCTATATTGCACCAGCACAGCGCAAATCTGTGAGTTACCACTTAGATGCTTGACATAGCCAAAGAAGGTTTTGTGGTTATCTGTCTAATCCTTGGCTATTTCCCTTTTGAAGTTAGCCTTGGATGATTACATGAGGGACTGTTGTTTCTTACTAATACTGGTCAGGGATGTCATTCCTTCTTGGGAATTTCTTTTGTTTCTGGACTACCATCCTCCTTCTGTTGTATAGCCTGTTTATTGTAGTGGTCCACCAGACTGGTGTCCTTGTCTTTGAGGAGTGACTCTTGGTTTACCAGGGATGATATGATCCATACATCCTTGTAGGTGCTCATAGAGGGCATTTGTAAATCTTTCTGTATCATGGGCAGTGTTTTCCCTTAGTGTGGGGGCTGTGAAACTTCCCACCTCTGTCTTTAGTAGCGTGAAGTTAGCTGTAGGAAAGGTTTTCACTGTGGCTTCCTTGGGTGGGTGAGATGGTGGGGTGTGGACATCCACAGTGAATAGTGGTCAGATCTAACCAGTGACGGGTTTACCTCTGCTGTGTTATACCTGTCGCTCATGTTGGTGATTACCAGGTCTACTATGTTTCCACCTCTGGTTGGGGAGTTTACCATCTGATCCAGGGCATTTGAGTTGATAAATTCCAGGAAGCGCTGGGCCTGGAATAAAGTACCCGAGTAGTTTTCCCAGTTAATAGTAGGGTAGTTGAAATCATCCAATATCAGGGTTTTCAGTAGGACTGTCAGGTTTTCCACTGTCTCCAGGACAGTGGAGTGGTGGTCCTGGGTCATGGAGGGTGATCTCTAGCAGACTACAATTTGCATTGCAGTTTTGGCTGATGTTAGCTGCACATGGATGATCTCAGAGGTATCATGCTGCCCCACTAACCTGGAGGTGTAGGTATCCTTGATTAATATAGATACAACCCCTCCATTTCTGTGCCAGTCCATGTTCTGTCACCAAAATGTGTGGTATGAGTTGTAGTCCAGTAGTGCTGGGGTGCACTCAGGAGCCTTAAAACAGGTTTCAGTTACTGTAGAGATGTTGACGTTGTCCATACTGAGGAGTGTTGTGAGTGCGTGCATGTTGTGATTGCAACTCCTGACCTTGAGTAGCATAACCCTCATTGTTTTACTTTTTTGTGCTGTGTACGGAGGTAGGTTTCACCTTTGAGTCTTGCCTAAAAAAGGCACCATGGGGTCGGCAAGAGCCTTGGCCAGTATTCAAAAGCCTTAGGGCAACAGCTGCAAGCTGATGTGTATTGTTGCATGCATGTTTCCTGTCTGTGCTTGTTTCTCACCTTTCCTGTAGGTAACCTACTGGCAGGCAATAGAAAGCCTTAAACTGATACAAGCCTTCTAGCTTCCAAGAGAGACTTCTGGAGTGATTAAGTATCAGTGTTCTGCATGTTCTTGCTGCACTGAACAGTTTTCTGTCTTCATGTTGATTACTCACTGTATATTGTGATCTGAAAGCTCTGTTTATTCTCATATTGCATTTCATTGATGGCCTGCAGCTTAGAGATTCACAGGTAAGTACTAGGTTATCCGCCCAAGGGCATTTAGAAGCATAGCTACAGTGTGTTGGCTTTCTCCGTCCCATTGATCAATTAACTGAGCCTCTGTCAAGCATAGCCAATAAAGTGATTCCAGGCAGAGGTGCTGGAAGCTGTTGAAAACTGGGGGGGGGGGCGGAGGGTGATAGGGGCACTTAGAGATCTAAACAGGGCATGTTAACATGAAAACTCCACACCATTCAATTTCCTTGACAGGTCTTGCAGCTGTAAAACTGGGGGGGGGGGGGGCTCCACCCCCGGCTGTATGGTTCTGGCAGACATGATCCCAGGGGTGTATATTCCATTACCCATTCACCCGTCAAGATTCTCGTGAAGAGTGTCAGTGAGGGGCTATGCCTAATGTAGTTAGGAATTTTATTTTATATTCTCCCCTTTCATTTCTTATGTTATTATTTCAAGAGTACATGAATCTCAGTGGGTTTGCATGCCACTACCCTTTGCTTAGCCTAGTTTACACATAGAAATCATCTAAATAGAAAAATAAGCAAAAGCAATGTTAATGTCAATAGTGTAATGGTTAGAGGATTCACATAGTATTTGTGGTTCAAATCTCAATAAAGTCAGAGATGTTTATTATGTTAAAAAGTTTACCTTAACCACAGTTTGCATATTTAGGTATTATCTTCAGTTTAATAAACATTTGAAACACCCATATAAACCCATGTGTGCCTGAGGGTAAAGTCAACAGAGATTGTAATGTTCTGTAACCACATAGTGAGATGTTACTACACTTAAGTATATATATCCTGAGTAGTTAACAGATGTGACAGTGTTTGCGCACACAGGTTATATGCTTTTAAATTTCATTTAACCGTGTTTAACTGCTATCTTAATGTCGCACAATCACTTTTAAACATGCTTACAACTGCTTAAAAGAGCCGTATTCTGACATGATAAAAGCTAAACCATCAGAGGTCTTGAACCCTGAATCATGCACACCATAGTTACTGGACTTACCACTAAGCCATCTGAATTGTATACATGTTTGATGGGTTTTTAGAATATACCTTTTACTACAGGCATTCCACATACTGCGGTGGTGGTGCTGCGGTTGTCACCTCCCAGTAAGACGTTGTCCTGTTCTATTCTCAGCTAGACCGTCTTCTGTGTGGAGACATGCGTGAATGGGCATACCTTCGTTGAAGGTTGTGCATCAGGGCCAGCAACTCGGCACGTAAAAATCTACTGCCAATCATATTAGTGGACCGGAGTTCCACTGTGGTGACCCCTAACCGGGAAAAGCTGAAAGACACAACTACAGGCATTCCACAGTACTGACAAAAAATGAGACAGTCACTTTGTGCACATATGTACAGTACATTGTAATGTACTGTAGTTTGTGAATCAACATATACAAGTCTACATATGTATAACTGTTAAAATGAATACTAAATATATATATATATGCATGTCAGTGATGTGTGCATATAGATATGAAAAAAAAAAAAAAAATATATATATATATATATATATATATATATATATACATACAGACACATCTATAGCCATATATATAAACATCTATGAACACACTTCGTGACACCATAGCAATCCAAAGGAATTGAAGTGTATACAAAACACATGCAGCTCTGGTATTTTAACAATTATTATTAACTTAATTCACCATAGAAGGGATGGTTGTTGTGTATGTGGCATTTGGAGTGGGGAGGAATGATGGGTAATGTAATTATGCATCAAGGAAAGCCTAGGTTGGCTGTTCAGTAAGTGAACTGGAGGTGTATACATGGGGTTTGGAGACAATAAAAAAAGGACACAAAACCAGAGCCATGCGCATCCCTAATACACCCTGTCAGGTCACATTGCAACACATAATTCCACAAACATACGAACATTAACATGTATTATACATATGTACACCAACTGACTGTCACATTTGTTTTCAGTAGTGACGGATGCTTGCAGTAAAAGGTATATTCTAAAAATCATAGCATTTGTACATATTTCAGATACCTTAGTGGTAAAGTCAGTGACTGTGGTGTTCATGATCCAGGGTTCAAAACCTGCAAGGGCTCTTTATTTTTATGAGGGCCAGAGTAAGGGCTGTTGGATGCAGGTTGATTAAGGCACTTTTAAGCAGGTTTGCATGGGTTTGCATGATGGTAAGCTGCGCTTAAACACGGTTAAACAGATAAGCACTTCGCAGGTGTAACCTTTACTTACCGTCGAGCAGAACACAGGCAAACTAGCTTACAACTACTTAAATGTGCATTAATCACCCTTTCTCTAGCAGTGCCTGCTCTGAGAAGTAAAACAATAACCACTTCCAGGATTAGAACCCACAGCCATGTACACCATCCTCAGAGGAACCTACCACTAAGCTACCTGAGATGTACCTATGTCAGTCGTGTTTTCAGACAGGTTAAAATACAAAAGGAAAGATTGTGTGGAAATAGGACAAACTGCCATGTATCCAATGAAAGGTGTATGTTATATAGCTATGTGTGTATATATATATATATATATATATATATATATATATATATATATATATATATATATATATATATGTATACAGATGTACATATATAGACAGCTAGATAGATAGATACATGTCGATATATAGAGATATACATATACATAGATTTATAGCTAGGTTAAAAACATCTACACATCTATGGAGGTACATATAAAAGTATGCAATAATATATATTACCTGTACATAAAGATGTGTGTATATATATATATATATATATATATATATATATATATATATATATATAGAGAGAGAGATACATACATGTGTGTATACAGCATCTGAAGTGTTCAACTCTGAGTATAACATGGACCATAGCAATCACACATTTTGCCCCCCCCAAAACAATATGAACATAACATATGAAGAGTATATGCCAATACACTATTACAAATATGTCATATGGACATGAACCAAATAGGGTTAGTCACCAACACAACTACAATGACTGCAAATATCCATGACAGAAATAAACAGACATCTTTTATTTAGCAAACCTTTATTACATTCCAATGTATGGCCAAAAGGATTCAAGGACGAACATTACCTGCATGCAATACAGGAAGCATTTAACAGTGCCTTAATAAATCAGTCTGCAATTACCATAGTATTAGTCCACTAAGGGATAGGTGTTCACATAGGGAAAGAGCCCCCACACACATATAGAATATGTATAAAAGCAGTGTCTACACACCTGCATCTGCTATGTAGACCCACCAACATCTCCCCCATACCCAAACTAATTACAACAATACATACTGTCATGCCATTACCAATTATTCACCCACTGTACAACATCTGCTGAAACCTTGACATACCTGGACAGAGTCACACTAACATGGCCCTATGTGAAATAGTTGCTGTTATACAATGGAACAGCTGCTGATGTTACAGGGTTTGTTTGAACTAATCATGTTTCAGAGGGCTGAAAAGTAATTGCACCAGGAAGTGTTACCAATTACTTATTATCAGCACAGTATGATGCACATTAACACAAAACTAAAGATGTCTGGTGAGCACACTGTAAACCCCCTAATATCATATGCATAGCTATACAGTCATGAGCTGGTCAAACAACCTGGCCAGACTGAAACATATGCAGAAGTATTAGGTATAGACAAACCCTGCACAAGTAGCAATGTTCAGAAATATAACAGCAGTACTCACATGTAGACCAAAACTTCTAGACATTCCACACAATAAAGTTGAGTTTGTCTCCATACAGCTGTTGCAATAGATTTCAGACCACACTTCCAGGCTGTCTTCCTCACAAGTAAGGCAAAGGGACAACGCCCAATTGGAGTACTCAGTTATACTCCACTGTTGCCATAGTATTGGCTAATGGAGTAGCTACACAGCTGATGTGCATGTAATTAGCTAATTTGGAACACCAATTGGTGATCAGGATAGCACATGGTACTGATCTCTAACTATAAAAGAATGGCATGTCACACATTCAAACCATCGGTACATACGTGCAGAACATTACAAAATACCCCAAAAAGAAATAAAACAAAGACCGAAATAAATAAAATACCACTCAATAACACCTCCAATTACCAATAAGGTATGTATAAATCATAGTATGTCTGTCTATGTAGTACCTGTTCTATAATAATTACAGTGTAATCAATGCATATAGTGGAAATAGCTGTCTTGTAATAATGTATTGTTGAGCAGTAGTTATGCCTGTAGTATTATATGTGTGTACTGCTGTGGGTCACAAGGCAAACTCCTCATACACCACAAGGAATGATATATTTGGGCTTGGAATTCATTAATTCATTCCCAGCCACTGTCTTGTGTCAGGGTTGGTCCAACAAGTATGTGCTATAACAGGGGATAGTATATGTTGATATATAGTAACAGTAGACATATGTATGGGTGTATTAGTGAGATGAACATGTCAAAGGTGGGCTTACTTTGTAAATATGATTTGCATTGTGGGATAATGTGCCAATAACTGTGTAATGTACAGTATCCTAGGCAGATCTGTCTCATCTGTATTCCATTTTACATAGCATTTGTGTTATGTTATGCAAACATTAGTTATGTCTGTTGGCAATTACAATACTCAATAACAGGATACATATGAATTGTATTCATCTGACAGTTTAGCAGCATGATAGCAAAGACAATTGGAAGAGCTAGGTAACGATCCATGTACATAAGACATGTAATATTCACCTCTCTAGTATTGTTTGCAAGCAATAACAGCTGTGCATTTGTACATGATATGCAAATGTGTTGTGACCCTTGTTACTGGGCTGGGCCAAATGGCTATGCACACACCTAGATAGAGTGGATATTGAGAGTAGAGACCCACTGGTTAAACTTTCATGTTTGTGCAGCCTAACCTCTCATTGCCAACCTAACAGCTGCTTCCAAATACTGTATGTAAGGTTGTGCACGGTACTGCTAACGAAACAAGTTGCATATTATCTTTAACTCCAGTGTAACATCTGCAGTAGGAATGTAGGATGTAGGAGACTGCTGCTCATGTGTAATAGCCGCTTCATAGGTAATGGCTTACACTATCTGATTATATCCTGATCATGTTACTAGTGGCAGCAGAGTCTATTGATACTTGACTCTGTTTGGGGAGTGGGTGTCTATGCCCAACAGACCTCATGGTTCTGGTGGATATGTGTGTATATACCCAGAAAAGGATACAGACCTGTTGACACTTGCATCATCTGTAATCAACTATCAGGATGTAATGTGCTCCTCAGATGAGGATTGCTGCTAAACTTAGCTACTATGTTTCTGTAATAGCCAGTGTTGTTTTTTTTTTTTTCAAAAAAAGTTTTTCCATTTTTAACCCAAA